>NW_027655933.1:0-371387 GCF_964235325.1 Thermobia domestica
TACGCACTTAGAGTAGTTATTAAAATTATGTAAGTTTTTGTGAGACACATGAAACGTGCCAATTGTAGCACTACTTGAAACATATATTTTGTTCTTCAACTATTTTTTGCCTCTTTTCCCACACCCCTTGCTCGAATGTTTGGCTTGGTTGGTTGATTCTGAGTATAGCACCATTTTCAGTATCGAGATCACATAAGACGTGGGCCTACAGCTTAATGTGGGATCCGAACTACATGAGTTCAAACTGGAAATCGAACCCAGGAACGGGAATGCACCTTCTTCTTTTCGTCGAATATATTTGGCACTGCTTCTACAATTTGTAACTGACTTACTAGTTTCTTGTAACACTTTAGACTATACAAAGACTAAAAGGTCTGTATAGAAAAGTAAGGTACGTTCCAACTTCACTACGTATTTAATAAGTAAAGTAGACCTCAGAAATTGAATATTTCCCACATATTCTACCAAACGATATACTTACCACCGTTGGTCACATTATTAGCATTTATCTGATGGCCACCACACACTGTTGTCATTTGGAACTGTTACATAGCGCACCATCTTCTTCACGATAGCGTCATAGAGCACATTGAATGTACATTCTTCTTTTCGTATTACGACAATTATTGGATGTCCAAACAGATGGGTTGTACCGGAGTAGTACTCTTTGGTGATATTTCATACATGCTTACTGGAAGTATAACATGCTCGTCGTCATCCGCACTTACAGGAAGTTCGTACCTGGAAACGTATTAAATTGAAATTAGTAAAAGGAACAAAACAACTAGAAAAATGAACATGGAGTATGTCTGTATATTTGTAAAATTTATTTTGACAGTCCCTTTATTTAAAAAAAAAAAAATCAAATGGTAAAAGTTGCACGATTAAATACACAAGGAACATGTTAGAATGAATTTTTTTAATGTTAAACATTTTGCTCAAGAGAATAACAGTGTGTATGTGTGTTTTAGCCGAGAATTCAATAAGGAGTCATGTACGCTAAAAATGAACTTGTTAATCAAATGACTGCAAATTTTCGATTAGGTATAAAACGCAAAAAATTACTGAAGTTTTCACTAACATGCAATATACGAATATTATTAATCCAGAGAATAATACGTGAAGGTGAAATATTAGAAGCTAATCTTCAAAGCTAATGACTTTTCTCCTTACAAATTCTTGTTCTTCATTTTACCGATTAGTATTCTACAGAAAATTACATATTTCAATAAATCATGAACGTAATGTATAAACCAAATTCGTTACATTATCAAGGGACATTATATTTACATTATTAACGTATGAAAAATCCCAATATTTTAAAATAATAAGCCTAGATAAATACTGAAAGAATTTGACAATAGAATCTGCACAATACTAATTTTAGAAAGAAAGAAAAAAATATGCTAAAAAAAATGTTCACATGCAATTTTCGTATCTTGTAAGAATCATATTCTATACTCTCTACAATTTGTTCTCACTAAAAGCCCCGAACAGATCGCACTTAAACGAAGAAAATCCAAACACACGGATTTATTTTTATCATTATTCACAAACATTTTCTTCAATGAAAGAAGAAACAGAGCCAAGCCGCGAGAAAAAAGTGAATTCAGTTGTTTCCTGAATGTGTCAATCTGTTAAATTTTTCACACATAGAAGCTGAATTATAGTTCAACATCTAACTACATATCATAATGAAACTTCAGATTTTTCATTCAAAATACGCTAGAATCAACACAATTTATAGTTGTCTGCAAACATGAAAATAGTCTTACCATATAACTACGCTCAACACACTTGTTCGATATTTCAGATTAAATGTGTAGTCATACTAAGAAGTTATACACTGCCTTATCCGAACTCTATGTAAATAACATTATTTTGCCTCTTCATTTATTTTTATGGTGGGTACTGTATACATCTACTGCTATCCATGTACTATAAAACAGTGACAATGTAATGAATGTAGTCATTTAATTCAGAAACTAGACCCTGTACCGTAATTTGTGCAACTATTACAGATTCAAATATCAAATCATCACGGCAATAAGATTGTGCTAGATTGAAGAAATAATTAGTTAAATACTCACACAAATATATCGTCTTTTTCTTCAATAGATTTCAGTGGTTCGTTTGGTAAAAATACTTTGTGGAAGCGATGTTTAAATACATCTACCACCAGCATATTTTCAGCACGAACCCCTGACATTTGACTTAAGGAACTGCAGAGATCATATATATGTCCTTTCTTCGGAACTGATACCTTGTATTGCATTGGTCTTCTTACGGGATCATAAGAAATCAGAAACACCTGTAGAACAAAATACTTCATTATATCTAGGACAAAGTACATTCAAATTAAACGAATCTTCACGGTCATGTCCTGTGGGCTAAAGAAGACGAGCGATAATCTCAAATGAACGACAATTATGGGATTAGTGAAATGAAAACAGTGCAAGGTAACAGGAAATCCAAAGAAAACTAACGGGAACAAGGTTATCCACCACTAACTTACATAGGTAGGGCTAACTGTGGGACCTTCTATCAGAGATGAGCCTTGTAGAATTAAACCACCCACCATACTCCCCAAAAACAGGTCCAAAACATGCAGACCTTTAAACTTACTTGACATTTAATGTTGAAAATGAACTGTAACTAAGAAAAAAGAAAACACTGAGGGTAGGAAGCTTCCCAAATAGAACATAACATTCATAGAGTAGATTTATTAGCTATACTATTATTACGATTCATTATTAGTGATACAAAGTCAAGTAAGAAGGCAGCGTACCTTAAGGAATCAATATTTTATGGCATATTTGGTGACATCGAATCGAATACTCTTTCATTTGCATCATTCTTGTAATTATTACACTGCGTATTTCAGAAACGAGCGAGAGTTTTCTTTATCGCATTATCTACATTTTCAAACTTGCAAGATAGAGTGGATGATGCCCCTGTTATTCTTGATAGATTTCAGCCCCAAACAAGAAGTTAATTTCAGAAGATTAAAGGACGGTATATAACAAGTTTCATTCAATCGAATATTTACAACAGTTATCCTGAAACACACACACAAATGCTAGTTGAAGTGAACAGCAAAAGCTCGCTTCAATTAGTTAATAATATCCTACCTCCATTTGTGACAAGAAGCGTTTTGAAAGAAAGCTATCGGGTCTTTTAGAACGTACCTAAAGTAAAGCCATAGTGTTAGGTTTGATCGGAGTTTATCTTAAGATATTTTGATACAAAATTCAGCCATTGAATATTTATGTACTTTCACACCTTATACTTGGACTGAAGAAGCGTATGAAATAGGAAACTCATATGAACGAAAAATGCTGATAAAATGAGAGAGAACTGAAACACTCCAGAAAACTCACTAATAAGATTTAATACAATACTCTCAAAATGATTAAGTTTCATACTCCAAGCGTTAAGAGTAGAAAGCTCTACCCTTGGCTTCTACTTCATTACTTCCTCACAAACTACCAAAAAGTTGTTGACAGGAGTTTAACGTTGGTTTTACCACTAAGGTTATTCGAGATTTGAACATACAGTTTAACGTGGGATCTGAACCACATGGAAAGAACACAGTTATCTATTTCCAGAATTAAAAACAAGAATAAACACAAAAAACTAAATTTTATTTTAAATATTCGTAATATAAAAGCATTTTAGTATAAAACGGGAAACCTATTTTATGATTAACCACTCAGAATTAGATTATAATGTATTCTAGAACTGTATTAAGTAGCTGATTAATTTACATCCGACAAACTACTTTAAAAAGTGAGCTGTGCCAACTAACCTCAATAAATCTCTCTCTTACAAAGGGCAGTGGAGTTGATAAATAGCACAATGGATCGAAAGTTACAGAGACCTTTTTACAATCTGGACACACCACTGTAGATTTTAATAAACCATGAAACAAGTCTACTATAATGGAATCGTTCCTCTTTCGGTAAGTATCCCACGCTTCCTGTGCAACAATCTAAAAAAGAAAGAAAAAAATCTTGAAAAAGTAAAGAGAAAAAACATCATTCTGGCATAAGGGACGTTAAACATAATGCGCAAATTGGCAAACATAAAACTCTTTCTAATAACTAGATTATGTGTAAATAATACGCATAAAATTGGTACAAGTAGTACATGTGTTATTATTAAACACTGAAAACTTCAAAGAGTAATCGTCCAGCAAGCAAGAGATGCAAGTTCCAGTTCCCGCCACACTAGCTTTCAGATATTTGTGTAATTATAGGACTACTTTTAATCTAAATGATTGATTGTCCTTTTTTGTTTTTGTTCCTCCACGTCGCATGTACAATCGTCATTATTTCTGTATTTCCGTACTTAATCCTATCACATATGACTTATCATAATTTTCTACCTCGAAACGAAATTTCGTATCACAGTGTTTAAATGTTCCCCACGTAAAATTACTTTCAACTCTTAAAAAATATACAAAACATACATACATTTCAATTTTATCGCCAGTCATAACCAAGTATTCCGTAATCTTTTACATATTTGCTTTCCGTCTTCTTTTTTCCACCTTAATGTGATTATTATTTTAATTTAATAGTGATAGCTCTGTAGGCGGTAAATAGATAGTAGTGGTGAAGCTACTATTATTTCTACTCTCTTCTTCTTGGCCATTCTCTTTCCTAAGTTCATAAGCTCGCACTTTCTCTTCAATCTCCATTATCCCAACCTTTTTCTATCCTTTTATTTAATATTTCACATGAACTTTCTCAATCATTTTTGCTTTAGCTATTACTTAATCCTTTATTTCAATGAACACTTCTGCAGGCCATTGTCCCATCCCTTCCGAGTTTTCATAAGTTAAAAAAAAAACATTTTAATAAATGTATATATGTTTGGAATTAACGTCGTTTCACGAACTGAGATTATGTGAGGTCCTACGGTTTAATGTGGGATTCGAACCAGTTGTTTCTACTGGAGATCGACGAAAATGGGGAAAGCATATTAAAAAAGCACGCTCGGAGGCCGATGTTTTTACTAGCAACAGTAACAGAAGAAATGAAGTATATTCCATAGAAGAACAAAACACATACCCTCACCATCTCTATCTCATATGGCCCGACATTTCTCATATCTGTTGAACGGTCCTTTACTGCCATTTCCTGAAGACCGCAGATCTGGTTTCAAACGAGCCGTCCATAGAACTAATGGGCTTATCATACTAGGAAGTTCCTTTCCGTAAGTGTTCTTTGCACTCGGAGACAATAAGGTGTCAGAATAAAGGAAAAAAAAAAAAAAAAAAAAGACTGGGACGCGGGTTATCGTTTTAACTGACGCATAAAAAATAATGGTGCAGGACATTTGAGAGTTTAAAGAGTTATGTGGGACGAGTAAGAAATTGGTATAAAACATTTTATCCAAGTAGATGTCTTGGAGTATGAGAGGTTACGTATACGAAGTACTTGTCAATTTTTCCCTTTTTCACATTTTGCAAAACAGAGAAATACAGATTATCGCTATTCTGGATTTATAACAGTACTGTACTTACAACAAAACTATCCACTAAAGTGGTAAATGTTCACTGCAGTGAATTGTATACCAGTCCAACACGGAGAAATTGTAAACTTTCACCACTTTGTTTCACAGTATTTTTTAAGTATTAAACCGTTGTAATGCTAAAACTACAATACTACCTTTTTGGTTTGTCGTTACTTTAAAGATAGTAATAATAATAAAATGTGTGAAAGGGCTCATTATCGTAAATTCATCTTCTAACTTTGGTTTAAGGAAAATGAAAAATCATTTGGTGAAAAGCTGAACCAGTTCTTACATGGTCTGGGCGGCCTTCTGCATCTGGAACACCACCGTATGGTTTGTCCTTAATACGATTAAGATCTTCATGTAAGCCATCCAGAAGAAAGGTCAATAATTCCTGGGAGTCATGCTGCTGATAACCCGAGAACTGCGGTGCGAATCGTCCAACCTGGACCTAGGAGAATAAGGAGCCCCTTTTAAGTAAGCGACACAGTGCACCCACCCCGTGGACTTCTCTTTCAGGACTAAATGAAATAAAATTTTTCAATAGCTTTTATCGACCTAAGTGTTATTTTTCCGGGGACAAAAAAGGAGGGGCAACAGTAATAAAAATATCAGATGGCCAATAAAGCTGCTCGTAAAGAACCTTCGTTTAGTCATGGAGTAAGAAGTCCACAGGGATTGGGGTACGCAATATCCCAATCAGTTTCAAGATTTATAAGTGATAAATGATATCTACGGTACTGCTGGCAGCACTGAGAGGAGTAAGTTTCATTCCATTCACGGAAATATTCTTCAGGATTAGAAGGAGACTTATGGGAAATCAAATAAATTGTTTCACACGTTACAGAGTAACTATAATGCACATTAGTGAAATTGTATACAACTGAATACTCGTTTTAATCTTCTCATTGAGTATTGTCATACTCACACTTAATAGCAAATGGGTAGGCTGTTTTCCGTGATGTGATCACAAACAGCAGCAACTCGTCGATTTCAATATGGCGGAAACAAAAATACAGAAATGATTCATTTCCTCTTTCTGCTTAAAACCAGAATTTTCAAAAAAGTTGAGACACGTGTCCCCTGAGGAATTCATATACCGAGCACTTCAGGGATTTGTATGGTACTTATTCTGGGCAAAATATTTGAATCCCTTTTACCTCTCTTAGCATATATATTTCAGAAAATTATTTTCTTATTCATTGTTCTAGTAACAGATGAAGTTTTCTGTCCAAACCTTACGTTTTCTATACAAATTAGTATTGCCTAGCTCTATGAGTGAGTCACTTTCATTCTTTCATATAATCGTACAGATTACTCCCTTTCAGGAGCGTAGTTTTCGAAAATGTAGAAATATGTGTTGCCTCATTTTTAACGCAGAATTTATGTGCAGAGTTTTCTCTCTCTCTCTAATTTCAAGAGTTCATGAGATACACTATTCCTAGCAAAAAAATTGAACCTCCTTTTTCACCCTAGGAAAGGATATTTTCATAAATCCACCCTTCCCCTCGTTTAAGTGACAAAAGGAATAACCTGTCCAAATTTCATCTCTCTTCTTATAGTAGTATGGGCTAGGTGATAATAATTCACTCACTTCTACTCTGTTATAAGTGGTGTAACAAAGGTTCGGGACCATAGGCCAACTCCGTTGTGATCGAAAACAACCAATTTCCAACTACTTCCATCTCTTTCCTTTTTTTTCGTCTTTTTAGACTAAATTGTGGATTTTTTCCAATCGTACCATCAGTTTAGGCTCCACACTAGTAAGATGCCTTATGCTAAGTTATATATATATATATATATATATATCGTTCGATGGGCTCTTCCCTTTGAGCCCTGACCATACCAATAATACAGCACTTTTGAAAAACGGATTCAATGTATCCTACGTTCCATCATGCAATCATCTGCACGTTTCCCGTGTCATTTCCGGGTGCCCTTACGTTCCGTTTGAACAGCCTGGTGAACTGATAAATGTGCTTTTTCATTTAACATAAGGAATCTTACCAGGGTTGAGCCCATACGGCTAGTGCATTGAAATAATAATAATATTTTAGATTGAAAACCACTTATTTCCAACAACTTTACTTTTTTTTTTTTTTTTTTTTTAATCTTTACTTATAACAGAACTGACCTATGCTCCCGTACTTTTGATATACCCGATCTAATAGTGCAGGAAGTATAGCTTCAAAATAATAAAGGTACGTCATTTTTACCATTACATTCACCGTTTCTGCTTTTCAATGTATCACACGTTCCCCTTTCTAGTATATACATTTCGAATAATTAATAATAATAATAATAATAATAGTTGTTGTTCTTTCTATGTCAAATCATGCAAACGGGTGTCCATCGACCTTCACAGATTTTGATTCGCATAACATACGTAAATCCTCTCGTTCATACGTGTCTATTCCCCAAATAGTTTGGAAAAGTAGGCACTCGAAGAGGAGGTACAAGAAGGGAAGGATCGGCCCCTGACGTGTATGCAACCACTCAGATTTTTTTCGTTAACAAACAATTGCAGATACAGAAAAGTGGAACAAGTTCTGTAGCAAGGCAACAACTACCATTTCAAAAATTTATTACGGCAAAACTCCAGTTTTATTTATGTCCAAATTTTCAGGATATGTATCCCAATAAGTCAAAACAATTATATAAATTGGTAGTATTTTGGTTATTACCACAGCAGTTGGAATTATGCTATTAATTTGAATTGTGGCCTGAGATAGCATTCACATTTTGCGGACGTAAGAAATTCGTTTCAATCTGCCAATCTGTATGTACGATAACTTTCTTCGTATGTTACTGATGTGGTAAAAATTGCAGCATGGTTCGGCACTCCTATTATTCTTGTTATGTTTGCTAGTACAATAGCCTATGAAGCAATTATTAGTGCATTTTGAACTTTAACTGTTTTTGCGCAATAGCTGACAACGGAATTGGCCACCTGAGATTCAAAATGAAATCGAACCACACCGTTGGCGTAACTACCAAATTTCCATTTTTATATGTGTGGCTTACATACATGCTAATATTCGGAGTTTTGCTGTTATATTCAACGACTTTCGTCATGATTCCGTTCATGCATTACTAACCTAGCCACTGATAAAATTGTAAACTAGATTGATTCTCATACTAATATAATACCTACTCACGTGACATATATCTCAGATGGTGCTGTACAACACTTCAAAAATTCGTACCAATTATACTCACTTGGGAAGAATGTTCATTATATTGCCACTGATCATGGCAAAGAACTATGTTATGGTTTAGGAGACCTAGTCAAGCATTATGCAACTAAGGAAAACTTTCAAAATTTTACTGACCTTATTTAGGATTGTGCTTCATTTATAAATGTTAGTAACTCGTAGTCTCATATTCAGTGAGTGTACCTTGCAGTAGACGGCCTTTCAAATGATGTAAAAATAATAATAATTTCAGACCTGTGATTGGAATTTGATCTTGCCACGTGTGGACAGCAATAGACCAAAGCTTGCAAGACTGAGGCACGATATGAAGATCATAGCGACAAAATGTACTAATCAGATAATTCAAGGAACTGAAAAAAATGAAATGAAATCTTTGAGTTTTACGTCCCATTGTTATGCCGGTTAGGCTAAAGGAGACGGTGATTATGAGAAATGAATGAAATGGTGGAATGAATAAAGTGGGAGGAAACGGGAGAACGGTGTTTGTCCACCACAAAGTCCACACGGCGCGAGCTGGGATCGAACCAGGGACCCCAAGCACCGGAGGTGAACGCTCTACCACTGAGCCACCGCGCCCCCTCAAAGAATTGAACTGCACGCAACTATTTCGGACTTAGCATTTGGTTATTTTATAGTATGTAAAATATGACCTGAAGTGGGTTGCGTAAGTTCTGGCTCTCATGAAAACCAGAACTGTCTTGTTTTATGCATCCGCACCGACCCTGCAATGGATTCTGATCGACTGATAAAGTGGGTATCAGTGGTGCCCCCATGGATAATGTTCTTTGTCAAATATTTGTATCAGCACCGTTTTTCCGCCCTGATAAGTTCATAATATTACAAAGTAACATGTCAAAACAAGTTACATTGCTGTACACAAAGAAAACAGAAAAGAATAAGCTGATTTAAGTCTGTTTTCTCGCTATTAAAAACGTAAGCTTTAGTGTAATTTCCTCCTAACTAATTTATACATATAGACAAAAATATGTTAGTCATGTAGTGAACTTACACTTGAATTAAATGCACTCTCAATTTCTTTTCATTTAGAAACTTTCAAATTGTCTGACTACGTAAATTTCTTACGTCTGCACAATGTTTATGCTACCCAGGCCACTGAAAGGATTTACATATGTTAAGAGGACCAAAATCAGTGATGGTCACTTGACTATTTGCTACAACTTGCATGATTTGAAAAAAACCTCTGCCTCCTATTATTTCTACTACTAATAATAATAATTACTTTTTTATTACTGGTATTCTATACATTGAAAATGACGCAGTACTCCACTGATCAAAAATCCATAACCATCTTTATAATCAACTAATTACAATCGAACCAGTAAATTGCTTTTTGTAACTTTCATTACTTCTACATTGTCCTTCGGATCTGCTCCCAGTATTACATGTACTTCTTATAGTACAAGTCAAGATTCATACTTGCATAATGCTGGCCAATACATGGACAAGCATGTGTAAAAGTTTTTGATTTTACTTCTCCGAAAGGGATATTCCACGCTACTAAAAATGAAGGACTCCTGGGTTTTTTCCCATTATATCAAGTGATATTTTCACCATTACAGCAAGTAAATTAAACATTTATATAACTGATGTACGATTTATTTCCTCAGAGTAGCAAATTCATTGCTGAACATTAACGGCACATGAATAATGAGATAGTTTCTAGCTTCATATGTTTGACTTATACTTGACTTGAATACTCCATCCTTCTAGTCGCTATCATCATGATAAGAAAAATAATCTGTCGTGTTGCAGAATATTCTTACAGTAACATGAATTACAGTTTATCAATCTTCGAATAGATTGACACTTTGTTAATCTTTCTTTAATAACCTCCACGAGTTTATCTTCCAATATTATAAAAATCAGAGAAACATTTCCATACCACTTATCAATGTCATTTTCAGGTATGGCAAGTACTGTGCTGGTGCAACTAAAATATTCGTAACGTTTGGAAGGAACCTATCCTGTGACACGACCACCGAATAGACCGAAGTCACGTGTAGGACGTCACTAACTCCATACAGTTTCAAATGATACGCTGTGCTACCCACTACGTCAGGAAGCAATCTGATGTTGAACGAAGTCGGGCAAAAGTGCACCATGGAGAACACAAAATTGAGTGTGACTTTCCTTTACAACTTCTAACTGGGGCATTCTGCACATATAACAACGAAAAATATCAATCATTTGGATCAGGAGTGCTGAATGAACTTACCACACGCCAGTGGTTTCTGAAATTTTGTGCCAGTTAAACAACATGGAATAAAAGATATGAGCTACCGTATAGACTTTCTGGATCCAATTTCTTAAAATAAGTCATGTTATGGTGCAGTTATTACTGATATATTTATTTATGAATTATGAACAAAACTGTTAACGAAAAACTTCTTCCAAACAAAACTCACCTCCAAAACTGAACTACATTCTGCGGACTTTTTCACGATATATATATTAGAGAGAGAGATGAGTTTAACGTCCTTTTCAGCACCGAGGCTATGTGAGATGGGACCTACTGATTAACGTGGAATCCGAACCACATGAGCTCCTGTCGGGATTTGAACCCGGGTCTCCCAATATATATATATATATATATATGAGTTATTAATGAAATATTTCTTTATTAGATAAAAGGAAATAGATTGAAACATATCTGAGGATATTGTTAAAAAAAGTAAACTACCTCTTATATTCTCTTATAGGATTATTAATGAAATATGAATAAAATCGCGTGAGTCGTTTTTGAGAATATCGTCCTGAAATAAACTTAATCCTAAAAGTAAACTACTCCATGTGGACCTTCTTGAGTGCAAATAATAATGCCATATTATTAGGTTATTAACGAAATATTTATTCACGAAATACGAACAAAATCGCTAGAGTCTTTTGAGAAAGTCGTCCGAAAAAAGTAAGAGTAAATTACCCCTGTGGATTTTTTAGGACAATCGATGTACACCATATTGTCAGGTATTAATGAAACATAAACAAAATCGCGAGAGTCGCTTCTGAAGAAATCGTCCGAAGAAAAGCCCACCCTCAAAACTAACCCTTGCGGATTTTTAAATGCTGAACTACGAGGGGGAGGGGGCTGGAAAATGTATGAAATCACCAAGAAGAAATGAAAATTTAAACATATCATTGTAGTCATTAGAAAGGTTATATATTGTGAACTTCTCATCCCGTATATGGACATTTTATCATTGTTATTTCCTTTGTTACAGGTTGTGTAAGAAGATATGGCGAAGGATCTAAGGAAATTCGAGAAGAATGAGCTTCGTAGTGTTATCAAGTTTTTTTTTTTTCTGCAAGACAAATCCTTTATGGAAATTCATAAAACTTCGCAGGATACTTTGGAGGAATACGCTTCTGGATATAAAACAGTAGCGAAGTGGGTGAGGTGTTCTAAGACTGGTCATCGTGAGACTGAAGATGAACCTCGCTCAGGTAGGCCTTCAAGTGCAGTGACCACGGAAAACATCGACAAAGTGCATGACATGATCATGAAGGATAGGTACATATCGATCAAAGACATTGCTGCGTGGGGATATCGTGTGAGCGTGTGGGTGTCATAATAGCAGAATATTTGGACATGTGGAAGGTGAGTGCCAAATGGATCCCAAAATGTTTGAATGCTGACCAGAAGAGAACATGGATGTAGATGACACACGAAATTTTGCAAAAGTTTCAAAACCCTGGTGAGTTCTTGTGCAGTCTGGTGACATAAGATGAAACATGGCTGCACTACTATGATCAAGAGACTAAACAGCAATGCATGGAGTGGCGCCACAGTGGATCTCCTTGACCGAAGCCAAAGATCAGCTAGGAACGTGTTTGCATCGATGTTTTGGGATAAGGACGGTGTCATCCTTATCAAATATCTTAAAAAGGGTGAAACCATCAATGCTGGGGTTTATTCCAACTATTTGATTGAGCTGAAGGAGGCTCTGAAGAAAAAACGTCGCGGAAAAGTTAGCCGTGGTTTTCAATTTCTCCAGGACAACGCACCCTCCCATAAGGCTCATCAAACCATGCAATTGCTGGTGGATCTGGGTTTCACATGTGTACCTCATCCACCCTACTCACCTGATCTGCCCCCCTCCGACTATCACCTCTTCCCACATCTCAAAAGCAAACATTTTCCACCCGATGAGGCACTCATTGCGGAGGTGGAGGGCTGGTTTGCACAGCAGGACAAGACTTTCTATTTGCAAGGGTTAGAAATATTGCAACATCGTTGTGAAAAGTGTATTGAGCTTCGAGGGGAATACGTTGAATAGTGTATTAAAATGGTTCTTCCACGTAAATTTCTTCTTGGTGATTTTATGAACTTTCCAGCCTCCTCTCGTACTTACACCACAGCGTAATGTTATAAATAAAATTAGACGAGAAAGTTTTAGAGAAAAATAAAAGAGTATAAGATTAGGGTAAAGAGGAGAAAGTTTGGGATGGAAGAAAGTGTATAAAGAAGGGATAAGAGGACAGGGTGGTAGTGATAGGAAAGGCGAAGCTGTAGGGTAGGTGTGGAATTACCTTTCAACGCAACTGGTCAATAACTGTCCCATCTTTGGCGGCCGTATTGCAGTCTTGCATTAGATATTGATAAATAGCACCTTTCATGGACAACCCTGTACATTTCTTGTGAATGACCTTTCGAACTTGATTAGTATCGAGTAGCACTCATCTGTTACAGAAACTTATACACGATGTCTTTGTGGTCGCAAAATCTCTTTACCATAACCTTTTGCACAGATGGTGCTCTGCGAAACTTCTTGTGGGAATCAGAAGTCTCCATTCCATCGACGCTTTGTCCCAAACGTGTACTGATGTATACATGACTCATCGGTTGTAACGATACGGCGCAAAAAATAGTCCCATTCACGTTCATAGCAAGCCAACAATTTTCGCCAAATAGACAAAGTTAAAATTCAGTTGTTTCGGCACCCATGGCCTGGAAACTAGGAAACCTGAAGCGTTCACTGATAACGTTGTCCATAGAACTCTTGCGCATACCAGTAGCAATTGAGATTTTGAGTACAACATTCACGACCCTTCAAAAGCACCTTTGAATATTATGTACTGACAAAGTACTAATGATATTTTTCGCCAGACCTCCAAAGAAGTCATTCTCGATGGATTCACGCAAAGCATTCCCACCATTTCAACACTAATACAGGTTAATTCTCCAAGTATATATCACAGTCGATAACGAATTTAAGTAGCGTTTGAATCTTCTTTCACTAGAACTTTCGTCACCACCAACTGATCCTACATTGAAAAAATTGAAATATTTGAGTTTCACGTCTCACGGTTATGATGGATAGGCTAAAGGAGACGATAATGACGAGAACTGAATGAAATGGTGCAATGAAGAAAGTGAGAGGAAACGGGAGAACCCCGAAAAAAACCACGCACACATTGTGTTTAACCACCACAAAGTTCACTTAGAGCGAGCTGGAATCGAACCAGGGACACCATGCAACAGAGGTGAACGCTCTACCACTGAGCCACACTCAGATCCTACATTGAGTTAACTGGTTCGACAAGATCTTGAATAATACACCGCGAGAATAGCAGATCCTTACAACTGCCACCACCATGTATCAGACTTGTCATACTAATACTAAACTCAATAGCTTTCGGGGTTCGGGTAAGCCGGATAAAATCTGGATATTTACTGGGCTCTTCTCGTATATACAACTTGTATACAAAATATAGTATTTCGTTTGTAGATAACTTACATACAAATTTAAAGTTTATCACTATGAAAAAAGTTAAAGAAGTTACATAAACCAAACTATACACACCTTGAAGCTATGAGGAATAACATAAGAGTATTGTCCGCTCCACATAAGTTTTACTAGCTCACCAAAAGCCTTTGCAACTTCACCTTTCATTCCTAATGGATTATCCTCATTTAGTTCATTGTAGTACGTATCATCTAAGAAATATTTGACAATCGGTGGAATATTATTCATACACTGTAAAAGAAACAAGGACATAATTAGTTATTTGCTTTTTAAAACAAATTCTTACGTCACAATTTATGATTTCAATTAATGCTGGGATTCCTACGATCATACGTTGTTGTAGTATAGCCTATTGATCAGCTAAATGAAACGACCTGATTGAAATACGTAATCGTGTTGCCAACATATTTGTACAATTAATTTATACCAATAATACTCTCTTCCCATGACATAATATTAATAACCCCTCGTGCCTATATGGTTAGCGTACGCATCTATGTGCGGGAGAATGTCCATGTTTTCCTGACATTGTTGTTCACATTAATTTTGGTTCGCATCTTATTTTCACCATAGTTTTTCATCTCATCTTCCAAAACTCGCTATTATTTATATTAAAAAAAAAAAAAAAAGGCTACCATCCTGTATATTACTTCTTATAATTCCTCGAAGATGACGCTGCCTCCGTTAACAAATTATATTTCCTGCTGAGATCAATTGGTTTAACTTCAGATGCCATCAGTTCGGCTGTCTCACTCTATGGCCGTGGTATGTGCACGATTTTCGTTCGATTTGCACTGCTACTATTTCTCACTTCTTCATCAATTTCAAGATATTTGCTACAGCTTGCTTAATTCAGTCTTTATCTTTTATTTTTTGTGTACTGAATTATTAAGTATCATGGCATTACTCTCAATGATTACATGATTTTCATTCATTGCCACAATCTTCAGTATCCAATACATGTAAAAAGTCCATCGCGTCTTCATCAGTAGGCTTTGTTGCGGGCTGAAATAATTCAGCTCATTCATTAATCTCTAGTTTCCTATCCTAAAAGTGTCATTTACTGCACAGTTCACAGTGGTTAACATTTCGTAAACCCATCATCAAATACCTAAAGAAGCAAATCAGTTCTGAGGTTGGTGTTTGTTGGCTTAATACCTACGCTTCTTCGTTCCTCTTTCCTCTAACCTAAAATACTATAAAATCGTCAATCATTTAAATCAGTCTTTGAGGTGTCCTCTTTGATAGTTGCCCTCCCCCTCCCCCCCCCCCCCCCAAAAAAAAAAAGAAAAATCTTTTTTGATCATTTTATATGACTGACCAATAATATAACATTTTTACTTCATTTTGGAGACGCGAATCTACCCCAGCTTCCCGCCTCCATTTTGTCTGAATGAACTGAGTAATGCACTGCACACGGAATGGTGAAACATTCCTTTGCTACCACACACGATCTCCATGACTCCATTTCACGTCGCATCAGAGCTGTTTTTAAGGTGGAAAATGGTCCAATGCCATATTAGTCTGGTAAGTTGCACACTGTCCAGACGTTTCCATTAGATTGATAAAATAGTGGAAACTAGTGAGAATATTTAAGAAAACCCAGTACGAATTCACTGATCTGGTCCGAAGTTGGTACACAAGAGGGAACTAATGGTTAGTGGTAGTCATCGCAAAATGGCGCCCGTACGACATCCGAAGATGTTAAACATGTGTTCGAAAAAGGTGCACTAATAACCTTAATAGCAAGTGTAGTCATCTCTCACAGTGGTGAAATAAACAGTTGTTTTGGCAGTCGTAAAGACGATGAATGCCTGTCTGGAGTATTGGATTTCACGTCGGTTGCAGATCTAGGATTGTCGTTGTCGAAGTCCGCCTGGGGGTAAAATGCTGTCACATCACGCCCAACACGTGCTCGAAATGGTTTTAACTCCGGAAACCTACAAGGCCACGGCAGAAGGCGTCACACTGGGTTGGCCTGACTGAATGGGAACACGCGTTCTATTGTTGTAAGATAGAATGCGGCAGTGTCCAGATCAGTTCGAAGGGCAGGACTGACGTCACAAAAATGCATGAATAGTAGTGGAAGGAATCCAGCGCTGATAAATGCAAACACACGATGGATTTTTCCTCTCACTTCCCCGTCTACAGACATGCGTACAGCCAATACTATATCTAAGAAAGAAATTACTCTCATCGTTAATACCACTACGATCCATTTAAACGAAATAGAAAGAACATGTCGTATCAGAATATTTTGTTAGGTTGCACGAACTACTTATTTTAGCCAAATGTTTGATTTCAAGAAACCAAGTTTAGTAAGTCTGCAAAAACCAACTGTTCACAAGGATTACCTTAAAACCAAATAAAATAAAAACCTGATTTGTTTTCAACTCATGATTTCAAATTAACTACAGTCTTAGTTTCTGATTATCTAAGTACAAAGGATTCTTCTTAGCTCTATGCTTCTATAGGAAGAAAGCATATTGCAGTTCTCATTCCAGCTAGTACATTTCAATATCCAAGATTTTCTAACATGTTTGTGAATTTTAAGAAAAGTTATTCTATCTATAAGCATTATAGACACGATTATATTTACAAAAAAATATTAAAACGTCGACATATCAAACTCAAAACTAGTACGAAATTAAATTCATTTTGGTTTTTACTCACCTGAAGGACGCTATTCATAAAGCAGGTATTTCCTAGGTTACATATCCCACACAATCCTGGTTGTCCGGGAGGACCCCTTCCTTCTGTGTGTGGGGGATTCGGAGGGTTTCGAATATGCAAAGGTTTTACGGAGGAGCTGAAACATTAATCACATATACATAATACATTAAAGTGAGTTAATGAATTTTGTTTGCTGATCAATTATAGGTAACGAAGTTTAAAAATTAAACTAAGATAATAATATACAAGCATAATACAGAAACATTCATGTATCCTGGCAGTGTAACTTAATTCTATCAATGAATAACTACGTAAGGTATGTTTGATACATCTTAATAGCATCTATATCTATGTATAGCATATGGTCTGACGCATCTTTATATTGTCTCTATGGTATGGTGACTTGTTCTTCCACTAAGTACTCAAGATGAGACATGTTCTAACTTTGGCAAATTCTTACAAATATGGAATTAATTCTCCTCTTAAAATACTTAGATTTTGAGTGTACTTATAAAAACTTTATTTCTTGTACGGTTTAGTTGTCTTGGCAGGACTAATTCGACATTGCATATGCTCTTCAGCGACTATTATGTCTGGTTGATTTCGGTGACTTCACAGCGTCTAAATCCTACATTGAGTGTTCCAAATAGCTCCCTTTGTTTCTCGCAACAGCCTTCCAAGTAAACTATTTCATTTAATATTCTTGCTTGACATTATTACAGCATCTTTCTTTCTGTGTATTATATAGTTAACATTTTGTTTGTCATGTATCAAACAAAAGGAACACTGGTATGTTCGAAGTCCATGAGATTCAAAGTGTGTTCATATGAAGCCAAAGAATAGTCTGGTTCAAGTTAAAAAAGTAGAATTGCGTTAAAGTAAGCATCAAGAAGATAAAACACGAAACAAATAAACGAACAAAAGCGGAAAGAAGAAGAAAAAAAAACTTGAAAACAGGCGATTTAGAAATGGAATACTAGCTTAAAAAATCAACCTGAGTTACGCTTTAACGTATGGTTATGTCCTTTACGCTAAAGGAGACGGATGATTAATGAAAGTGAATTATTGTGAAGTTAAATTGTGTGTGATCTCCCATGGGGAATCGAATCCGGGATCACCAATACCAAAGGCATACGCGCTAGCTACTAGGCCAACGGGGAGGGGTTGTAAGGTCTGGTAAATCATCATACTGAAACAAATTATTATAATGAAAAACAGTCTTCAATGATTTGTGTTTGCATTTGTTCCCGTGCAGTACTACAGCTCATGAATACAGAACTTGTCCACTCCAACAAGTTTATTTTAAATAACATGACAAATCTTTCGATCGTATAAAGAGACCGTCTAACTAGGGAAGTACATAAAGTAGTACGCGGGGACCTGCATGTGTTATATATCGTTGGAAAGGTCACACCGAGTATACTTCACATGTGAAATATCTCGCTTGAATGGGGCCTGTAGGGGGCGTGGCGGCCATTTAAAGAACAGAACAAGGCTCGCTCCGAAACACCAAAAAACGTGGATAAAATAAGAAGCTATGACGTAATTGTTTTAGACGTGGTATATGTAGGTTTGAAAGGTAGCTAAATACGAATCTGACACCAAATGTTTACAAATCAAAATGGCGAATCCAACATGGCGGACACAAATTACAAAGAAATATGCTATGAATCTGAAATCAGGTATATGGAGATATTCGACGTCGCTGTGTATGAATCGGATGCTAAAAGTGTAAAATTCAAAATGGCGGACAAAATGTAAAATACTGCTGAAAGCAGGTAGACAGAGGTTTTCGTGGTCGCTGAATACGAATTCAATGTTAAACGTACAAAATGCAATATGATGGATCTAATGTGGCGGACGCAAAATGCAAAAAAGATAAGTACAGAACAGGCATATGTTATTCTTACACATGTAGTAGAAAAATACCTACAGTGTATAAGGGAGCAACTAGATGATGTTTTACAATAAACAGGGAACGTGTTTTGCTATACAATCATGCCATTCTGTCCTGCATTGACGCACAGAATGCAGGACAGGTTTTGTAGTTCACACGAAAGTTTTATGATACGAACAGATTGCAATCATAGGCAATAATTATTTTACTACCAACTCCCTCCCCCGCCGCCGGAGAGATACGTAGGGATCGGCAAGTGTTACATATCGTTGAAAAGCTGCATCGACTACTCTTCACATCTGTAGTATCTCGCTTGAATGGCCTTTGTAGGGTATGTTGCAATTATTTTCATCTACCATTTGAAGATTCGAACAATGACAGTGAAAAGTAAGCGTTTAAAATATCGTTATGCTACCATAACTGTCTTTCCGGTTTCACATTATGTCGTGTACACTTGTGAGCAATATGTATGATAAATGTCTACTCTCCGTAGTAGGGATGATACTGATACCGAGAGTAATTTTGATGTTGTGTGCTTTTCCAAATCGAGAGGAGATCGAGACGGAGCCCAGGTTCGTCTCGATACTCACACGTCCATTCTGTACTTTTGCACCTTTTGTCCACCATATTAGATGCGCCATATTGCCTTTTGCACTTTTAACATTGAATTCGTATATCGCGACCACAAAAACCTCTACCTACCTGCTTTCAGTTCAAGCAGTGTTTTACGTTTTGTCCGCCATACTGAATTTTACACTTTTAGCATCCGATTCATACACAGCGACGTCGAATATCTCCATATACCTGATTTCAGGCCCCATTCAAGCGAGATATTTCACATGTGAAGTATACTCGGTGTTATCTTTCCAACGATATATAACATGCAAATCCCCGCGTACCACTTCATGTACTTCCCTAGTAAGTAGTATATTTGATGACATGACAAAAGAACGATTACCCAAATAAATCTAAAGAAAGTATTTAAAAAAAAGAAAAAGAAAGATAAAACATTATAGGAAAGGGCAGCAATGTTGGGGAAAGGATAAAAGAAGAAACATTTTACACAATGTTGGAACGCCATAACTTATGGCGTGGAACCACATGACAGTCTGATATTCTCTTTTTTCCGTAGTTTCTTCTCCCTCTTTTTAATTTGATCTTAGAAGAGAAAAAAGACAATTAGCTTAGTTGTGAATATTTATCTGTGTAATTCAAGGAAAATTGTAATCATCTACTTGTGAGTTTTCTCTTTCTGAAATAATGCCGAAAAGAAAATTTTTGATTGAATGAAATATATTCGATTTTTTGGATCCTGGGCCACAAAATTTTTGAACGGTCCCTAAATCAAGTTTTCTTATTTTTTACGAAATAAGCACATCATACGGAGTTATGTGATAGTTTTGGTTTGGTTACACTATATGTAGTTCTCCAGACAAGGCATACAAGAAAAAGTTTGCCTGAAATATATAGGATCTTTTGATCCAAAAAGAGTGTTCTTTTAGAATAAATCGTCTGTTCAGTTACCGAACTGAAAATGAAAGGTGTAAAAGCAGAATTCACACTCTCAAAACAAAATTAAATTTTAAATACTACTGCCTTTTGTAACTGGGAAATAAACATTAGTGTGTGTATTGTAACGAAAATAAGTATAACTGTAGATGTAATGGCTGACAGCAATTCATAGCGTTTTTTTCTTTCTTTCTTTTAAGTGTGATGGAAAGCTAATCCTTGTGGAGAATAGAAGTTCTGCACCGAAGCCCATCAATCGTTGAAAAAGACAAGAGAACAAATAAACCCGTTCAGCTCGTAACACAGATCTACACATAATTGCTTTATACAACTAATGTTTGAGATATGTATTCCCCAATACAGTGTCAATATACCAATATTACACTGTATTTAATTGTATTATACGACAATTTTAGACCGTCTGGAAACTCAACTAAGATTATGTAACTTGAAGTATGCAAAACCATTTCCTTGTAATCTTGCACGATAACTAAGGAATTCGATGGTGACATTCCTTAGGACTGCCCTAGATTCCAATCTGTTAAGGATGATGGAAAATACTTTCACATGCTTTTACGAAAAATAAGTTTTGCCCTTCAACCTATACAGAACAGGAAACATGACCTAAATCGTTTATTCATATTTCCTCTCCACAAATCAAATTAATAATCACAATTTGCATAAAGTAAACTTGATACACAGCATGAAAACACAAAAACAAGAATAAATTACTTTAAAAGTCTTGCTGCGTATTGGTCTTATATCAGTTTTTTATCTGAACTTTCACGGGGATTAAAAAAAAAAAAAGTTCATGTATTTAAAATTCCTCTTTCAGATTACTGAGCGAAAATATCTCCCTATTTCAGCAAAACTTAATAACTAATGGAAACATTATACCGTATAAGAATCTACAAACGGTGATATGGTCGAAAAGTCGAAACGAGTTCTGTATTAAATTATACATAAACACATCGTACAGTATACGTCAAAGACTATGGTTAAATGGTAATTCGGATTCCGAACATTACGATCATACACATATACAGGGTGGCCCCAAAATAGATATACAGTCTTAATACTGATATAATTGGTTGTCTGTAACCTATTTCCTTATTTCTTTTTAGATATATAAAATGAAATCTTTCGGTTTAACGTCCAACGATTATGCCCCTTAGGCTAAAAGCAAGCAACGGGTGATTAAGGCAAGTGAATGATGATGAAAACACTGTTGAAATGAGAAAGTGTGAGGAAACGGGAGTACCCCGACCGAGAAAACTCACGAACACGATGCTATCCACCACAAACTTACTTGGCCGGGGATCGAACCAGGCACCACACACCAGAAAGATAAGCGCTCTACGACTGAGCCACTGTGCCCCTTCTTTTTAGATATTTTGATTCCTTGAATGATGGCTGGTAACTTGAATGCAGAACAAAGAAAGTGCTTAAAACCTATTGGAAAAGTGAAAATGTTGAGCAGGTTAGTACATTATGGAGACACGAATATAATACTTCTGCACGTTTAATAATTTATCGCATCAGGGGTAAATTTAATAAAACAAGTTCAGTGGTTAATGCGCCAAACTCTCGACGTCGTAAGATTGCGATGACAGAGGATAATGAAATTAAAGTTGGACTGACACTTGTCAACAGCCCAAAAAGTAAAAGCGGCGAGCGTCCCTGGAGCTTTCCATATCGAGAGCGTCATTAAAACACTTAATGCGTAAATTGAAGTTGAAGTTGTATCGTCCAAAGATGTCACATAGCCTTTTATTTATTTAGAGGACAATCCTGATACATTGTATACCTCTTTTTGGGCCACCTTGTATATACATGAATTACAGAAAATAGTGGTCTCACAGCATTAAGAAGATACGCTATGAACCTTTTCATTGAGAGAGTTTCATCAGACAACAAATGGAAGAAACATTCGTTTTCTTCGTATTTTTCCCCTCTGGTAAAGTTTTAGTGAAAGTTTTCATAATGACCTTTTTCATTGTTGTGATTAGGCTTTCACTATTTTCTGATAATTCATTCTCTATTCCAGTTTCGAAATTCCTTCGTTCAACATGCACAAACATACAAACACATATTATACACATAGTTTACATGAAGTCAGTTAACATTTTCAACACTTGTCAAGAAGCTATTAACATTACTAATCGACACATTATATTTCTTGAAAAGGTATTAAGTTTCTTTGTATTGCAGATGTTCCGTGCAGCTTCATTTTTCGCCAGTACATGGTCGCAAATTCAAGATGGTCCTTCTGAAGCTAAAAGACTTTTTGTGTGCAACATTTTGATTTTAAAATGAATGCAACGGATGTTCAATGGAAATTTAGATGCAAATATAGGGAAAGCAGCACAAAGCAGGAAGGCAATTATGGGTTGGCGTATAACTTTCATCAGAACTGGGTTACAACCGGGTGCTTATGTGCGAAGAAAAGAAGCAGTGGGCCAGGCCTGACAGAAGCTAACACTGAGCGAGTGAGGAAAGCGCTCACAAAGAACTTGAAAAAATATACCCGCAGAGGTGAGTATATCAGCAATAACTCTGTGGAGTGCCTTTGTAAAAAAGTTACGAAATCATACCAAATACAGTAACTGGAAATTTTATATCTACAAGACAAAGAGCGATACCAGTTTTGCTGTAACTTGCAGCAAATATACGAGTTCGTGAATGAGTTAATTTTCAGTGATGAAGCAACATTACATACTAATGGGAACAGGAAGATTTATGGAATTTGAGTCACAGAACAACTGCGTCATAGTGTGATTCTCACATTGTAATTTTTAAAATTTTATTTTTCGGCTTTATCCCACAAAAAATGCACGGATCCTCCTCCATTACATAACTTAATAAAACTTTTAATTCTTTTATGTATTAAACTTGGCTGATACTTGTGTTCAATAATGATTCTGATAATTTGTGCTTCAGTTATACAAGATCCTTCTAGATTTTCCCCTCATTGTTAAAGCATATCTAAACACACAACTACCTAATCGTCAAACTGAATATTTTGCACGAAATGATCAGTGTGTTATGACATAGGTTATAGATCCTCCGACATCATCACTCTGTGTTTACTTCTATGCGGATGTGTACACAACTTGACGTATATCTCTCCTCTTCCAAGTGATGTTATGGAACTGACATGAGTGGCAGAATTGATCAAGCGACAGCTGCAGTCACATAAGTCATAGTGAGAAGGAAGGCAATTATAACTGGCATCGGAATTTTGTTACAACCGGGTGCATATTTGCGATAATTGCAGTCACAATGACATGGCGAGCCGTGTGTGGCAAAAGCTGGATTATTATGTGGACATTTGTTCGTTCACACGTGGTTTCCACATAAAATGTAGGTAAAGTGAGTGCTGTGAAAATAATAATAATAAATCCAAATATATTGCTTACAATATTTCGTTGGATGGTTGGATTTGAGTTTAGAGTCCCTTTCAGCTGCAAGGCTATATAAGACGTGGGATCAGAACCGCATGAGTCGCCAACGGTAATCAAAACTGGGTCTTCCGCGCCAAAGGCACGTACGCTAACCATATAGTCATGAGACAACTCCACAATATTTTGTATTCATGACAGCGATAATTTTCTTTTTAGAATGTTACTGTACTATATGTACATGATTGTGTGTGTGTGTGCCTCCCTCAGAATGGCAAAAGCGTGTGGTTCCGCGTTATACTCTCGGTGCTACTTGCCACGGACATAAACCAAAGAAGTGTGGTTGGGATCCCACTTTAAATAGCAGACCCCGTGTCTCATAGCCCCGGTGCTAATTAGGGACGTTAATATCGACCAATCACTCATATGATACTAATACTGCAATATATCTTTCTTTTATATATCTAATTCAAAATAATAACACTGCCAAATGTTACATGAAACCTAAGTTTTGGAAATGTAATTATCGACATAATCGTTTTCACTTTTCGGCACAGGAAATTTAACATTAAAAGAGGAAAAATTATGTAACAAACTTACCGCGTGATTTTTGGTGTACACGGATTTTCATTGTTCTCCGATGATTCCCTACAATTAAAACATGTTTCACATTTATGCATATTACATATATATATGGGTATATTTATACTGTATATATGTATCATTCTTTAATTTTGCAACAATATTTTGTATTATGAAAAATCTAGTTATCAACTTCAACACATTAATGAATGTGAAATAAATTATGTTACGAAGTACACGATCATTACAAGCATAATTTCAAAAAAAAAATATATATATTCAATATAAGAATTGTAATTCATTCAACTTCGTTAAAGCACAGTCAATATTTCAAAGAGTGTAAAAGGAATAGTAACAGCTAAAGAAAGAAAACAAGATGAAGAAACTTTAAAATAAACAACATAAATATAAACAAAAGTAAAACCATTACAAATAATGAAAAAAGTCAAATGCACAGAAAAGTACGCTCAAGAGACAAGTTTTAAAAAGTTTAGAAACAGAGAAAGAAGAAACTGAAGATTATAAAGCTAGCGCTAATTAAAGCAAAAACAGCACTATTCTTTAAATATATAAATATCTGGTGTTCTGAAAATGGCACCCACGGGCCGCAGAGCACTACTCTACAAATCACAATATATATATATATATATATATATATATATATATATATATATATATATATATATATATATATATATATATATATATATATATATATATGTATATATATATATATATACCTTTCGGGTCCTCGTCTGGAGACACGAAAGACACGAATTGCACTATGTGGCAACGTCGCACATACAGAACCATAGATTAGATATACCAATCCATCAAATAATTACATCGATTCTTGCCAGATGACAGTTGGAGTCAATAGACGTTGACACTAGCACCACTTATTGCCTTAATAATCAATGTAACTCTCTGATAGATTTGTAGAGCAATGCTAATTGTTCCAAGTTAATATGCGATGTTGCCACATAGTGAAACTTTGATTCCCCATAGCGGCTAAAGGAGGGCCCGGAGAGTATTTCATCATATAACATTTTCACTTTAATTTTGACCTGTAGAATAGTGCTCTCTGGTCCGTGCGCGCCATTTTTAGAACATCCGATTATATATATATATATATATATATATATATATATATATATATATATATATATATATATATATATGTATATATATATATATAGATAGATAGATAGATAAGGACATTCTGTGTAAAGTGGTTATAAAATGTATCAATAAGCTTCCATAATGGAATAGACAAAATACATCTTCCTTATCTTTTATACATATATGGAAGACTAGTAAGGAGCATCACTCTCGAAAAGGAAACCCAATCCTTTATAAAACTTTTTTTAAAGAAAATCCCGTAGAACGCTATAAAAATATCTGTAAAACTTACAAGACACGAAATCTAAAAATAGGAAAACAAAATTTTGCTTCCGTCCCTACGGTTTTGTTTTAGTATCTATACGTGAATCCTATACTGTGACATTTCTTTAAACAACATTAAAAGTCAGTTTTATAACGACAAGATTTAGAAACCAAGTAAAGAGTCCAAATGGATGAATGGAGTTGCAGGATGAGACATAGTACGCCTGATAGTGGATGTGAAAATATGTGTATGTGCAAAATTACAGCGGCTGAACGCCATAAGAAACGGAGGGAGAAGGGGGTCAAAGTTGGTGGGAGAAGGGCTATGCAGTGTTATAGAAATACATCAAATAAACTGCTGAATCGTAAAAATAGTGAAAGCTAGACAATGCAAACAATGGTAGTTTCACATATTGGTAAAAGAATGGGCAGAGTAGATCAGGAACTTCCGCTGCCATCTTGAAATCCGTCATTTTTAAATTTGTAATATTTTTTTGAAATGGAAAGGTAGTCATTCGGCACATGTGTTAAGACTGTGTTTTGATCGAGAATGCAATGCTGCTGTCCATTTTGTCAAATCACTAACCGTTGTTGAATTATGGCCAGTTTCATCAGAAATTTACCACATCTCGTGCAGCGGATTGAGGATGCATGTGCTTCTGTGCGTCCAAAAGACTGCTGGATGTACATGAGGAGTGGAAGAGGCGTGTAGCACACACTGTTGTTGCACAGGGTGGTCACTTCGAGCATGTGTTGTGATGGTATCCAAAGGGATATAAAATGAACCATAATTCAATAACGGTTAGTTATACGACAAAATGGACAGCAGCATTGCATTCCTGATCAAAACACAGTCTTAACACATGTGCCGCATGACCACCTCTCAATTTCAAAAAAAAAAAAAAAAAAAAAAAAAAAAAAAAAAAATATATATAAATATATATATATATATATATATATATATATATATATATATATATATATATATATATATATATATATATATATATATATATATTACAGATTTCAAAATGGTGGCAGAGGTTCGTGATCTATTCTGCCCGTTCTTCTTTTGCCAATATGTGAAACTACCACTGTTTGCATTGTTTATCTTTCACTATTTTTACGATTCAACAGTTTATTTGATGAATTTCTATAACATAGCATAGCCCTTCTCTCATTGTTTCTTATGGCGCTCAGCAGCTATAATTTTGCACATACACATATTTTCACATCTATCAGGCGCACTATGTCTCATCCTGCAACTCGATTCGTCCATTTGGACCCTTTATTTGTCAATACAATCTGCTTCTTCCGGAGTCAATGGCGACATTGTCACTGCTTCGCCACTTAATATATAGGTTATAACAGATATTTTAGAGTAATTTTCTCCAATTCATCATGGAAGCTTATCATATATACTCAATACTAATTTTTCATTCAATGGAATTCTAACTATTTGTTTCATGTGTATATTATTGTTCAAGCGGGAAAAACTTCCAGCTTAAAACGAACACGTCAGTTTAAAGTCATTATTTAATTACTGTTTAAGTTAAGAGTATATCTCACTTCCTGGTAGATATACGTCCTTTCTTAACAAAATAAATCTCAAAACTATTTCTAATTGAATCGAAACCTACACAACACATTTCCAATTAAATACCTGGATAGCTGAAAGTACGCATTAACTGATGGTCCAAGGTTCTATTCACGACGGGAGATCCAAAACTTCAATGACGATCTAACATCGTGACATTTACAAATATATACAGACTGATCACTGTTGTTGTCTCATTTGTCTTTCGTACAAAAGCGATCGACGTAGCAGGGATGCAAGTCATACCTCAATAGTAATCTGCCGATGAGGGCAAACAAGTGCGTGCAGTGGCCTAGATAAAGGGGAGGGGAAGTGTCTCGAGAAATTGTACCTGTGTTCCTTAGAGTCCCACAGGCGCTTAATGCTATTGTGATCCGAGGTATTTCGGTACCCTCCGAAGGTTTTTCTCGTCGAACAGAATAAATAACGGGGCAGGAATAAAGTGACATATAAAAATAATCGCAAACGACTGAATGGACCTATTACACAGGTTGACTCGTGCAACTGTATTGCGCGTGCGCAATCCATCGCCGTGAGATTGCCACGAGGCAAGCAACAGTATATCTTTAGTCACATAGTAGAGCAGTGTGGTCAAGCGTAGTCTGATGCTGCCGAAACTGAACAGATTTTGGGAATGGTTCATTGTGGCCTTTCCGACGCTAAGTTCACGGCGACGCGCGTCGTAGAAATGTGTCAAGTGCGTAATTTTCGTGTACGTCATGTCACTCTGAATCGCATTGTACTGAAATCTGCGGCACAAACTCCTGGGCCCATCACACGGATGGGAGCAGCAACAACAGTTTCCCAAAAACTGCGTCCTCGAAAGGTGGAGCGAAACGTCAAAATCAAAGCTGCGTATTACCAGACACATGTTCTGACTGAAACGTAATAGCATGAAATCCCAGCGTTATACGGACTAGACGTGAATCAAGTTGAACTGCAGCAAGACAAAGCATCCAGCCAAACGGCGAAAACATCGTTGGAATTCTATCTATATGGAACAGAAGACTGAAATTACAGCAATTCCATTCTCTGACACCCCTGTCAACGGTTCAGATGCCAGCCCAATGGACTATTGTTTTCACAGTCCTCAAACGGCGCCTGTACCAACGTCAAGTCTGCATGTCATTGGCCTGTGGAAAGCCTGTAAAGAGGAGTGGGATCCAATACCCACGGCACAGTTGTAACGCAGTGTCCTGCAATGGAAACTTTGATGCCAGATAATAGTAGTAGAGGTGGCCTGCAGATCGAATACAATCGACGGTGGAAATAAGCATTTCCTAGGTAAGTGGTATATTCAATTTCGGCTAAATGTAAGTGAATTAATACTTTTCGGGGTAGCTGAGATGAATAGTGACACTCTTGACGCCATTTAAGTCCAAGTTCAGTCCCCGTCAGCATTTGGGTTGAAAAGGGCATTTGACGATGAGGTCCTCAATTTCCCACATGTGTCCCAACGTATCCAAAATTCCGGTTTTAACGGATGAAGGTGTAACTTTCTATAGTTGTTTTCGTAACGTTAAAATGTACGTTATCTGTTGTTTGTGATTATATCATGGGAAAACCCGTCTGAAATGAACTCTGCACATAGTACCTACTTCAAGCTGGATTTTTAAGTCACTTTGAGAAAAGGGCGTCCCTAAAGGGGGTAGAGAACTAAAAAATACAACAAGCGCGCTGTAGATTCTTCTGATTACACTTCGATTGAAATGCATATTTAAAGGAGAAGGGGGAAAAGAGAGTTGAAACATTTTCCACCTGTGTGTTTGTGTCGGTGAGTTCCAGCATAACTCTGGAACGCCTAGAGCAATTTCAATCAAATTTGGTATGCGTATGATCTAAAATAATAATAATAAAAAAGTACTGTGCGGGTAAGAGCTCCCGAGCACCCTACGAGGGAGTGTTAACGAGTGACGTAAAAATGATCGAAACCGAACGATATTAGTGGCGAATCAATAGTTTTTGAAGTAGCTAAGACGAATCAAGAAACTCTTAATGCAGATCAATCATCATCATCACCACCTCTGGGGTAGGGATAAGTGGTGGAACGTACAAATAATTGAAAACGACCGATATTAGTGTCGAATCCACAGTTTTCGAGATTGTTAAGCCCATTGGTGACAGTCCCATAACATTTAAACTCAAGTACAGTCGAAGGAGTATGAAAGAAACCCTTAGCACCCGTATTGATGGAGGGAGGGGACGTAAAAATAATCGAAAACAACAGTGATTAGTGTTGAATCCACAATTTTTGGCGTCGCTGAGACGTGACACTATCACGCTAGTGACGCTGAATAGTGACACTATCAAAACCGTCTAAGTCCAAATGACAGATTAGTGTCGAATTGGTGGTTTTCACGGTCGCTAAGTTAATTGATGACAATCTCGATTGTATCTGAGCCCAAGTTTAGTCAATAACATCCATGTCAGCTAGCCCGGAGTCTGACAGGAGAAACGTCTACTTTCTAACAGGGGAAGGCCAAAGGCATTACTCGTCGTGTAAAGTAAATAACGGAGTGGAAAGTAAAAATGATTGAAAATAATCGATATGGCATATTAGTGTCGAGTCTACAGTTTTTGGAGTTGCTGGGATAAAAAGTGACACTCCTGATGCCGCATTCTGTCCTATTTCAGCCTCCATCGGCATAGTGTGATGAGGGAGATGCAGATAAATGCAATGAATTTGCCACAAGTGTTCCTGCCTTTCGAAAATTCCGGTTTTCATGGAGAAAGTGATAGGGGAATTTCTACAATTGTTCTCGCCACATTAAAATGAACGATGTCTTCTGTTTATGATCGCACCATAGAAAAAACGATTGACCCGTTCAATACTAATTTCAGACAGTTGATATCTACTTCAAACTGGGTTTTTATCATTACACTTTCATTGAAAAATGCGTGTTTATATATATATACACAAAATACAAAAAAGTGATTGTATTATTTTGCTATCAAACTTAATGTACTTACGATATGCCTGTGCTACTTCTGAAAAAAGACCTCACGAATTCACTTCTTGTTACAGCTATGTCGAAAATTTGAGGGAATAAAATAAACTATTCATATCCAAGTGAGTACAAAAAGTACACGAAGTCATACATGGTTATCTGCACCTATTGGCACGTCGAATCCTTCCATCACAGTATCGCTCGCCAATTTTTTTCGTATTCCAGGGCCTAGTGTTCAATATTATCTACAGAACACCGACAACCATCTATTGATACAATGGATGGGTTGCCATATTTTGTATCTTATACAATAGTATATCATGCTTTAACTCTGTACAACAAGAACAATGATACTTATATTGTTACTATTATATAACCTTTCTAATTTTCACTTAACCAACTATGTACATGTACATATCTACGTAAAATATGCTAAAGAAAAAGTATTACATGCAATTACGAGACACAAACAATAGTATAAACAACTACAACACAAAAAATTGTTAGTAACTAACTACAACGTAAACACGACATATTAAGAAACGAACAATATTTCTACCACACATTTCATACGACAAAGAAAATGTAGAAAAGTTATATAATAGGAAATACAAGACACATATGATGTTTTTGAAGGTCATGTTCAACGGTTCTATTGTTTTCACATTCCGACTTTTGATATATTCAAAAATACTAGCCTGTTCCGCCATGTTTTTCTAATGATTAAAAAGAAAAATCACGAAAATGCTCTATTTCTATATTAACGGAAGTAACTTAATTCTTCCACTATTTCTAAATTAAATCAAACACAGAAAGAGAAAGCAAGGGTGAAAGAAGAAAGAGACAGTAAAATGAAGGGTCATAAAATACTTCAATATAATGTTCATATACTGAAACTGTTCCAAAACGAGTTTCACGAACTGTGGGAAACAACAGTAATACAATCTCTAACTTAACGTCCCACGTTATGTCTTCTAGGCTAAAGAAGACGATGATTAATAGAAGTGAATAAGTGAATGATCTGGAAAATGAGAGCGACAGTAAACTTGCACTTTGAGCAAGAATGCGTACTTTTTGAACTACAATGTGAACAAGCAAAGTTAACACATTTTAGAAATGTTAGCGGTTTCATTCACGGCTTGCTAGCAGAGAAAGCTGTTTCTTTTACTGTAAAGTTGTTCTATATATGTATGTATGTATATACAAGGTGTCCAATATACAATGTAACCCGGAGTTTGGGAAAGTAGGACTTTTGAACCTGAAGCGATACACAAATAATGGTTATATCAAAAAAGGTTTGTTCATGCATATATTTTTAACTAGGAAGCATCGATTCAAGTACACTAGGAACCACACAGTGCTGCCAGATGTAGACGAAGGTGTAAATCTTTTTTTTTTTTTTCCAAAACATGTAAATTGACTCGTAACTCATACGTATGGATGTTCTGTCGTTAATTTTCAGTTGTTTAGTTGGAGTAGCTTGGAAACTATGGAGCAGAAAGAAGAATTTTTCATTTCCACCGATAACTAATCGGGTGAGGCCTCTGTAAGGAGGAACTAGGTGAATCATAGTTTTTATAAATTAACACTCTGAATTGGCAACATTGCTGATGTTTCAGTGCATCAAAATGTGTGTTAAGGATCTGTCTACGTTATGCAATTCCTGAAAACAATGAAAAAGAAACTTTGAAATTACCATAATAAAAGTTTCACTTACATGCACCCGGCAACACTGCTATTCATTTCTATGGGACTACTGAAAGCAAAAGTATACAAGAACAATTATCGAACTATACAAGACCTGGAAACGAACATCCGCAGTTCCATTGAGAATATTCTTGAGAACACTTCTACTCTTCTTAAAGTTGCTGCCAACATCGTGAAACGTGTGAACCAGTGTTTGAATCAAAACAGGGAACACTTCCAGCACCTGCTGTAGAGCTGATAAATCATTGCGTGGTAGTAGCAGTGTTGCCGGGTGCATATAAGTAAAAGTTTTATCATGATAATTTCAAACTTTCTTTTTCATTGTTTTCAGGAATTGCATAATGTAGACAGATACTTAACGCACCTTTTGATGCACTGAAACATAAGCAATGTTGCCAAGTCAGAGTGTTAATTTATTAAAACTACGATTTCCGTAGTTCCTCCTTACAGAGGCCTCATCCGATTAGTTATCGGTGGAAATGAAAAATTCTTTTCTCTGCTCCATAGTTTCCAAGCTACTCCAACTAAACAAACTGAAAATTAACGACAGAATATCCATACGTATGAGTTATTAGTCAATTTACATGTTTTGGAATAAAAATATTTACACCTTCGTCTACATCTGGCAACACTGTGTGGTTCCTAGTGTACTTCAACCATTGCTTCCTAGTTTAAAAATATATGCATGAATAAAGCTTTATTTTGGTATAACCATTATTTGCGTATCGCTTCCGGTTCAGAAGTTCTACTATCCCAAATTCCGGGTTACATTGTATATTGGACACCCTGTATTTAATAATAATAATTATTATTATTACTTCCATTGTTAGGCTCATCAAGTCTAGGAGACTCAGGTAGGCAGGTCATGTAGCTAGGATGGAAGAAAGTAGAAACGCTTTCGAAGTCTTAACTGGAAGACCAATCGGAAAACGGCCATTAGGAAGACAGACGCAGATGGGAGGACAATATTAAGATGGATCTCGCAGAAATAAGAATACAAAGTAGAAACTGCATCCAGTTGGCTAAGGGTAGAAGTCAGTGGAGAGCTTTTGTGAACGCGGCATTGAATCTCTGGGTACCATAGGCTATAGAGTTAGTTTTAGTTATTATTACTTCCAAACTATGGTACGGTATACGTATATGTTGGAAATCTTATAGAACGACTATGTCCGTCTGTCTGTCACCGATATCAGAGCAAAAACGGTAAGAGATACTGAGAAGCAATTTTCTGAAATCGAATTAGCGTCCCCGGAATAGCTATCATCTCCTCCATTAACCCTTTATTTAAATTCGAAGTGGTGGAAATCAACCATTTCCGGTTTCAAAGTTGATCGCCATAGAACGAAAACAGTAAAAGATAGCGAAAAGTGATTGTTGCAGTCGATTCACCAAGACAACCTATCATCAGCATCCGCAAAATAATACCAAAACCGGAAGTGGCTGAAATCTACTAATACTTCCGGTTTCAATATTGATTTCAATATCAAGAATTTCAAGACCCAACAGAACAAGGAATATTGGGAAGGTAAGGAAATATATTTTCGGAATATTCAAGAAAGGTTTGTAAGGAACAAAAAGCAACAAACCAGACAGAAGAACTGAACGAAAATGTAAAAGACGGACGAAAAGTGTTGTAACAGCAACAATCGAGTGTAGGGGTAAACAAAATACTATGTAAGCCTTGGACAACAAGAGGAAATTTTGAATTAATTGAAGCACACAATACAAAGTAATGAGGTACAATACAGGGAATTTGTGAACCTAGTAAACAGAGAAGTAAAGAAATCTAAGGAAACATGGATTAACTATAAAAGCAAAGTAGTGGAGGAACAAAAAAGCCTACGTGGAGGCATATGACCTGTTGAGTGGAAAAATACAGCAGCCGGACACTACAGAAGGCAGAGGTCGGACAGTACTTGTACGACGGAAACAATTCACGAAGTAATAAACGGCACATATAGAGGAAATTTACCAAATAAACAACCTACACATGGAATTGATGCAACAAAATCATCAGAGCAAGACGACTTAGGTTCTCCAGTGTTTACGGAGGAAGTGACGAATGGAAGGATCATACATCAACTGAACTGATAAAAAGATTAGAAACTATCAAATAAGACATATTTACAATTTTACATTAAATAACATTACAGGAAAAGTGCCAATTTTCAGATGAGGGTCATATTTTCAATTTCATAACTATGACGTATTTCTTTTTTTTCAGCTTCGAAGAAACGAACGAGAAATTTTGAACAGAATTACACGAAAAGTTCTATGCATCGTCCGCTATCAAACAAAAGAAAGAATTAAGAACTACAGCTTGCTTCCATAGTTTCATTTATAGAATATTTTGGAGTTTTGAATTATTCAATTTAATATTCTTAAATGTTCGTATATATAATTTTAAATATATAATGATTGTGAGCCAGCGTCGTCGATTTTTTTTTTTTTTTTTTCGCCCACGTTAATGAAAACTTTTCTTCCAACAAGTGTAGCAAACCATCTTCCAAAGTTCTTTCACACATTTTCTCTACACTCTCATACAATATCTACTTTAACTGAGCTGGATGAATTCTCAGAATACATTTTTAAATGTTCAAGTAACGATATTCGCAACTGATTGTGCTCTATTGCCTTTCGCATTCTCCAAGTTTTGCTTGGTGTAATACATGTAAATTTGAATGGTTACCTTTGTTTACAGCACAGACTAACTAATCTTCAACTTGGCACGTCAAATAAATAAAATGTTAGTGCCAACCGTTCGATATTCGAAGTAACTTTTAAAAAGTAAAACTGCTGGAATGTGAAATCTATTTTGAGTTATACCAGTAATATTCTTACCAAAGAACTCAAGACTGATAACTACACTTTCAATTAACTCCAGCTTATAACTACATTTTGCAATTAACTCTAGCTTTTCAACTACGTATATACAGATGCCTTGCAATTGACGCCTACTGACATTAGCATACATAACTAACTTTATTCTTCTTCGATTACGAAGGCAGAAAATTGTGACTTCTTTTTGACAAAAATACCTATTCTTTTAAACGTACATACTTTACACGAATATTTATTTTCTGACGCTAAACAACAATTTGTGATTGAAAACGTTTCTTCTTCAATATCGCATGTATGAGTATTCTTGGTCCGCGTAGTTTGAACGGAGTGGGATGGAGTGGAAGAGGGTTATTGAACAAAGGAAGAACCAGAACGCACAGCATGGAAAACAAAAGCTGGTTTGCCTTGTGTCTTGTTTCGTGGAATACCACCAATAGAAGAAATGTGAAGATACATATCATTTCTGGGAACAATTCTATATAAGACAACTAAAACAAAATTATCTCTATAGTACACTTTTTTAATGTACTTTGCTAGAATGCTAGCCTGGAGTCAGTGTCATTCTGACATTTAATTTGGGAATACGGGGTCGTATGATAAAAGTGCGATTACATTCCTGTTACAAACATTCCAAGGAATATTTTATTTTCTCTCTCTCTAATGGCGCTGCGGTGCGTGTAATCCCTTGTTCGATCCCAGATCGTGCCACGTGATCTTTGTGGAGGACAAACGCTGTATGCGTAAGTTTTCTCGAGGTTCTCCCAATTCCTTCTACCTTCATTGCACAATTTTCATTCATTCTCATCATCACAGTCTCCTTTACCCTACATGGGAGACTCATAGAACATAAAACTGAAAGATTTCATTTAATTTTTCATATCTATCTCTCTTTTCCCAAATTTTTATTGAAAAATATTTGACATTTTCGGTTCTCCTCAACCCCCAGAGGCTATTCATTGAATGTGAGAAAGTCAGACATATTCTGGATGTATGTTTAATTCTGTGTATACGTTTATTTTATTTATTTATTTATTTGTTTGTTTGTTTGTCGTCTAACGGTATCTAATCCACTGCCAGTAGAAAATAACTATATTTGGCTGAGAATTGGCCCTGCGGCAAACGGTTTACATGCGAAATCAGGCTAATTAATCTAAAGATTAAAGTTTGCAAATTATCACGTTTTATGTAAGATGTATTGTGTACAGTAACGTCTGAAGCGTAAGACAAATGAAATACACTATACACTCGATAATCCGGCCCTCAAAAGGTTTTCTTCTTTATTTTTCTTCAATATTGTTGTTATTACTAGGGCGTGAAGACATTGTGTAACAAAGCATGCTTCGAAGAGTATCTTCACAAAAACAAAGAAAAATTAACAACATATTTCGAAACGTCCATACTAAGACATTCAAACTATGTATACTGTATCCTGTACTGTATTGTACAGATATCTGCATTCAATTTGTATTTTTTATTGTATTCTGCATTTGTGACTACATCCGTAGTAATTGAGTATTAAATTGTATTTGTAATATCACCTAATAAAATTTTCAACATTTGCATTAATCCGGAAGTTTCGATAACTCGGCGCCCCCTGTGCAAGAAATGGTTGGGTTACAGAGAGTGTATTGCAATATTTCGCATTTATTATTTTCGATTTGTGAATAATCTCAAAAACTGTCTCACTCTAGTTTACATAATCAAGATTTAGTACACTTTCTTTCACAGAAGTCATATACTTTAAAATATTGATTAATTTTTCAAAATATGGCAAAATGATCTAGCTTTCAATATAAGAAAAAACTTTTCTCATCACTTTGTCACTAATAAAAGAAAAGTAATTTCAAATTGCTGAAAAAAGAATAAGAATTAATACAAAATAATACTAATAGTAACAAAAAACCTTAAAATTGATAATTTGATTTCTTATTACAAAAGCACATTTATACGAAAGATATAGCTAGCTCTACAAATTTACCTACAAATCTACATAGCTCTACAAATTTACAACAAATAACAAAACAAGCTTACCGCGCAGAACTATGTATACAATTTTCGTATATCGCCATAGAAATGACAAATTGTTTTAAAGTTCGGAGGGTTTTTATTTATTTATTTATTTATTTATTATTATTTTTTATTGAAATGACTCATATTTTGAGATGTACAAACGTGAGAGGCAAGACCTTCTCGGTCAGGATTGCCGAGTTAAAGTTCTTCGGTTTAATTCCAGTACTTTTGGGTGAAAAGTGTAACCCACTTTGATCATGCATTCAAATTGTTGAAGTGATGTATTATTCTGCACGAGGTATACAAAAATACTAACTTTTGATAATAATACGTTATTTGCTACAAACTTGAAGATCACATATTAATTTATACTAGTGAGTTAAGCTACATATTCTTGAAAGTAAATGTTAGTTAAAGACTACACATTCTATGTTCACATATTTTCTTTCCAATATTCTCTGTAAAATACACATATATAAAATATATTGCTATGGTTCTTTCTTGTATCTTCTTTTAAAAGCAACTTTGGATACTTACGGACCAGCTGAACACACGTCTTCTCTTCTTCTTTTCAAAATTACCGATAACCTTATAAGCTTACCGGTTTTTCGCCTTTATTTGTGAATAAAGATAAAATTATTTCTACTAACTTGCCCTAATCTAAGATATACACACATTTTATGTTACCAATGTTCTTTTTTACATGCAATTCCCTTTCTTGCACTGAAAAGAATTACAATTACAATTAATGCAGACAAAGTAGGAACGTGCTCAACAGAAGTCACTTCTTCCATTTCAGTTTTGCTGTGTCTGATATGCACATGTATTATGCACTTCTTTTGCGGACACATGGCCTTCTGTACAAAACCTAACAAATTTTCTATTCCCTTGCAGCGCAGTATAGGTTAGATTGATCTATTTTTTTTCTTCCACACTTCAATGCCTAAAACTATCAATAATATGGGGAACGCTCTATCATGTTACATTTTTTAAAATTATAATTTTATTTATAAGGTAACCAAGAAAGTTCTGTCGCTTTTTGTGGAGGTTTGAGTTCCACTGGCGCTCACACTGTGAGTTAAATGCGAATGGAGGTACGGCAAAGATCAATTGTTGGTGGGGTATATCCAATATACTACCTGGTTGTGGCAGTTCGGTTACACCGTGAACTTGCTTAAGAACAGAGTGAACATGGGACCTCCACAGAGCGTCATAAAGGCGTGTATGCTGTACGAGTTCAAACTGGGATCAAACGCCACTGCAGCGGGGTGGAATATATGCCAGGCCTTTGGTGAAGGTGTCCTGACTACGTGGACAGTGCAGCTGTTAATAAACAAGTTTAAGAACGGTAACGAAACACTCGAAGACTCGCCACGTGCCGGAATACCAACACATGTACAAAATGATCTTCAAGCAGAAGTTGAGGTGAACAGTGGCCAGACATGTGAGGAACTGGGACTACAATTCAGGTTGAATGGAGAAACCATTCGACAGCACCTCCATCAACTTGGGAAGCACTACAAGTCTGGTCGATGGGTCCCACATGATTTAACTCCGGGCTAGAAGGTAACGCAAGCAGACACCTCTGTTTTTTTTTTTTTTTTTTTTTTTTTTTTTTCTGTATTGTTTGACGAAGGAGCCATTTCTGGACAGGGTGTTGGCATGTGATGAGAAGTGGGTCCTGTACGAAGCTCCACGGAGTTGTCATCATTAGTTAGCATCCCATGAATCTGTTCCAAAACAGCCGAAACCAGCACTGCAACAGAAGGTCCTCCTGTGTGTTTAGAGGACTGCTCGCAGAATCGTACATCGTGAACTGCTACCAGCTGGTCAGAGTATCAATGCAGCTGTGTACTGTCAGCAGTTGAGCCGTGTTCAAGAAAAACTCAAAGCTCTGGAGCCAGCACTTCTGAATCGCAAAGGGGTTCTCCTGTTACAGGACAACGCTAAGCCCCACGTGGCTAGGGTGACTCGGGACACCATTCTACTCCTTGAATGGGAAACACTATTGCATCCACCATACTCCCCGGACATTGCACCATCCGATTATCACCTGTTTCATTCCTTGGACAATCACCTTTAGAGGACGCCAGTTCAAATCCCTAGTAAATGTGCAAAATGCACTTGATACCTTCTTCGCTTCACGGCCCACTAAGTTCTTCCGGAATGGAACCAATGGCGTTCCAGAACGTTGGCAGAAGGTCATCGATGCTGATGAAGACTATTTTTGATCTTCCAGGTAAGTCTTAGGTGACATAGCGATGTTCGAAGGTGGTGGGTGAAAAAGCGACAGAACTTTCTTGGTTACCTTTATACATATTATGAAAAACTAACCATTCATCCTGATGATCACATACAACCGTAATAATTACCCCGATACAGTATTTGTAGTAATTTAAATAAATAAAGTTATTCTAATAACTGCTAATAATGAGTAACACCGAAGATTACTCTTCCAAAGGCTGAGGTCATGATGCTCATATACACATGTCACAGTTTCGAAGCCGCACAGATTAACTTAAAAATAAGGTAAATTTCAGAAACCACGAGCTATGCATGAGTTCTCGTCTAGTCCTAAGAGAATATAGCTCAATACTAACCAACATTAAAAGTTAAAGTAAAAGAGAAATGTTATTTCGAGGTTGATCATATAAACGAAGAAGGTCAATGGATTTTATCCTTTGCAAAACCAGTTCAGCCACGACTGACATCCCCAAGGCCTTGTTTACCGGCCCACCTCTTAAACTGGCCATATACCTGGTCGCCTAGCGACTGGCAATTTTGTCGATAGGCAAAAAGATTGCACGAATAAAACTCTGTATATGGAGCCAATTCAACTAGATTGCAGGCAATCCCGTCATCGCCTGGCGATGGTTTGATCGACAGAAATTTCATTTTATTCACCAAGTATCGAGCGACTACTGAGTGTCTGCGCATGCGCAAAGCACCACAAACCACAGATTCCACTCAGTAGCTGGCGCCTTATGAACTAAGAAGTACAAATTGCGTACTTGATTGCTAGGACAAAAATACTTTTGACCGGCAATCTGAGTGCCCATTGACCAAATTGCCGGTCGCTAAGCGACCAACTTGCCGCGTGTATGGCGAGCTTTAGACTTTTCAACTCATTTTAGACGTCTTGACTTAAGAACTCCTATAATATATTGTGGAATTCCACGTTAGGCACCTTTTCTCATTCGTCCTTTTTTCTTCCTTACTCTAAACTTCTTCCTCAAAAACCCAAAAGGTATTCACTGTACTCTTCTGAATCATGTAGTTAAGTTAAAGCAACACGTTAAACCTCGAATTGTCGCTACAGCCGTCAGCCTTGATAAGATATAATAAGAAAAGATTTTGGAGGAGACAGGATGTATAGGAATTAGTTGATAAAATAAATATTTGAAAATATGTACACTGGTGATTCAAATCTATCTGCTGCTACACAGTATCTATATTTTATGTTTGGTGACGACAGTAAAGATCTGCCTGTCTAGTCATTTAGTAATTTTGAGTCCTTCGCTCAAATGAAGAAAGTGTTATAAAATGGTGCAGATTTTTTGATCACTTACAATTAAACGTTGTTGTGCTTTGTATATTTCAGGTGTTTTGAAAGGGCTGATGCTGGGGCACCGTTGTTCCTGGCATCCCGAATATGTTCTCTTTCAGTCTAATGTATGTATTCATTTTCGTCATACCTAAGTAAGTATCTTGGCATATTGACGAAATTTAATAGAGACATGCACAATCCAGCAGAAATTGATATACTGTCACATAATAATGAGACTAAGCTATTATGAGAAGGTAAGAACAAACAAGTAACTTCGAAGGAAATGTTCTGTTTCTAATATATACATATCTTCATTTGCACCTACAATGATACTGGTACAGTAGGAGGTCAAAAATCCGAACGCGGTTCCTAGAAGCTTTTTACATTTTGTCTTAACGCTAGCGATAAACAAACAATAGTGTGTCCGTCGACGTTGTGTGAAATCAGTGCTTTTACAAAAGTTCATTCATATGTAATTGTTTGTCATACATATTTTCAACGAACTTAAAAAGTTCGTTACTGAATTCTCTGTCTCTGTGTGTGTGTATGTCTGTCCGTCTGTCTGTTATTTGCTATTTTTAAAATTTTGAACCCTGCATTCGATAGAACATAAAAAACCATCAAAGGAAGTGATTAAATTTTTCACGTCACTCTTACCGTTCCCAAGATATTGGCCAAAAAATGGCCAATTTCTAGATATTTAACGAGCCATAAGTTGTAGAGAGATTATATTGATGTTGATCAATACCTAAGAGGATGGTGAATATTTTGGTACCAAATAGTAACCGATGGCCACTGTCCAACTGGCAACTGGTTTGGCCAATGGCCACCAATTATTATCTGTACCAAAATGTTCACCTTACTCTTAGGTATTGATTAACACCAATGTCATCTCTCTATGACTTACCACTCCCGTGATATTGGCCTAAAAAAATGGCCAATTTCTACATATTTAACGAGCCATAGCTCGGGACTCGCAAGTCACACAGAGATCGTATTGGTGTTGATCAATACCTAACAGAATGGTGAACATTTTGGTACCAAATAGTAGCCGGTGGCTACTGATTAACTGTCTACTGGCCAATTGGCCACCGTTTCCCAGATATTGGCCAAAAAGTTCTAATTTGTAGATATTTAAGCATCCATATCTCGAGAACTGTAAGTCATAGAGAGATGATATTTTGCTAATTTTTGTGAGAAAGAGAAGAAGGTGGAGATAAAAAGATTTATATCTAGGAACAATGACAGTTATCCTTCCCGCTCCATCTCTCCATTCTTTTTAAGTTCGTTCTGGCAATGCTCTCGGAGCATTTTCAACTGGTTATTTTTATTTTCTCTTAGGCTTATAAGTTTTAAGTGTGACTTACAAGATCAGTGTAATTTAGTGTACGAGCAGGTTATTCAGAAACATTAATTGTAAGTTGCCTTACGTACGGTATTGTAATTACTGTATGTACTGAATAACCACTGTATCGATAAAAGAGCATACCGAACAGTATATATAAGCCTAAATAGCATTTTCTTGATCATTTTCGAAAATCCGAGCAATTTGAAAATCCGAACTACCTGTGGTCCCGTTAGTTCGGATTTTCGACTTCCTACTGTATTTAAAAAACCGAAGAAATTCACTCAACCGGAAGTTTAGAAACGCAGAGTAACCTTGGCGTAAGCCAGATAGATGAAAAATTTGATTAAAGAGAAATTTCAATACATAAACGAACTATACAAAACTGCTTACAATGTTGGATATGAATTATCACACACAGTGGCACGTTTCAAGTATTATGACCAAATTAGAAAAAAAAAAAAAAAACTGCAAAAAGAATTAACATAAAAATGAGGACTTTTGGGGACTCCGTTCCACAACCGGGTAAAACAAAAGTTCAACTAAAAGCATCAAGGAATCCGTGGTAAATTTAATGAATACGGCTGACTCCAATACTGGAGAAAAGGCGTAAATTCAATGTTACGTTCGAAATTCTCAACTTACTTCACTTTGTCTGTTCAAGAAGGATTCAAGTTTCGTAGACGATGAAGACAGAAAAATAATTTCAAACATAATGCATAAACAACAATAATATTGCATTAAGTAAAACAGGTACAAGGGAGTACATGCAAGGAAGACGAAACAAAATCAACAAATTCGTAGTAATTTCAAATGATGGTTAGAAAACAACTCAGGACGCATTCGGGCGGATAAGGGTATATTATATATATATATATATATATATATATATATATATATCGGGTGTAACAAAAGAGGTACGGCAAAAATTTCAGGGATGGATTCCTTATGAGTAGACAAGCAAAAAAGTTCATATGACCATATGTCGGGAAATGCATCGTTACAGAGTTACGGCCATTGAGTCGCCTGACGGTGTAAAATAGTCACATTCTGGTCGCTCCTTAATGTGACTCAATTTAAACCTCTATAACTCGGCCCCTAATTAAGCTAGGAAGATAATTTTAATAGCGGTGTGTTCCTGAAGGATGAAGCTTTCTGCCGATATGCATTTTATGATTGTACCCAAAGGGGGAAGGAATGCCATCCCCAAAATCCCAAAATTCTGATGCAAAAAAAAAAGCACGTAATTACCCTCCCCTGTCTGCCGTGGTACTCCCCACATACATAAAATACATATCGGCGGAAAGCATCGTCCTTCAGAAATATATAGGTAACAAAATAATCTTCCTAGCTTAATTAGAACCTGAGTTATTGAGGTTTAAATTGAGTCACATTAAGAGACGACCAGAATGTGACTATTTCACACCATTGGGCGGCTCAATGGCCGTAACTCTGTAACGATGTATTTCCCGACATATGGTCATAGGAACTTTTTTGCTTGTCTACTCATAAGGAATCCATCCCTGAAATTTTCCGTACCTTTTTGTTACACCCTGTATATATTAGATTTATTCATGTTACTCAAAGTGGCATCAAGATTGCAAAGCAGGGGATACAAATCATGACAAGTTTAGCACTTATTCCTTACTGCGTCCAGCATAAAAAATTCAATTATTAATGAAATATGAACAAAATCGCCTGAGTCCTTCAGGAGAAAATCGTTCGAAGAGTAAACTACCCCTTTAGAATTTTTCAGAACAAATGAGCTATGCCATACATTTAAGTTATTAATAACATATTTATTTATTCATATGAACACAATAACCTAAGTCGTTTCTGATGATTAAAAAATGTTCAATAAGAGTCAACACGAAGAGTAAACTATCCCTTCTGGAGTTTTAGTAGAAGAATGATTTATACCATGTTACAGGATTATTAATGAAACACTGATTTTTGAAATATGAACAAAATCGTTACAGCAGTTTGAGAAAATGGATGATTTTGATTTTTTATCCTTAACAGAACAACTACCCTTTTTTGGGGGGAGGGGGGAGGGGGAGAGGAAGAAAATTCAAAAAACGACCCTAGAGAATATGAAATGAAATTCTGAAATTAACTCTGGGCAAGTTAACATATTTACATTGGAACGAACGGATGGAAAGACATCCAAAATTCCGCTTTCTGTCACGTAGGGGCCATAAAACGCCTAAATTAGTTGAAATGTCGATCTTTTATTTATTTATGTTTTTTATTTATTTATTTTTTACGATCACCATACTTCCTTCTCTGTAGTAAAAAGTCAATAAAATAGGATTGAAGATCAACATGAAGAAAACAAAATATATGTATGATAGCTTCATATCAAGTACACAAGGAACAAACCCTAACATACAAGACAATTCGAAACACTAGACAAATTTAAGTATTTACGGCCAACAATCGCACACACACACAATATCCATAACGGATACGATTAAAGAAAGAATAAAATAAGACATAATAACGTGCAAACATTCAATTTTTGAACACAAAAAATGAAAATCTACAAAACATTAATATGACTAATAATAGCATATGGATCAGAAGTGTGGCCATTTACAGAAGATAATGAAAGAAATCTTATAATTCTTGAAAGAATAATAAAAGTTTATGAACAAATAAAGAGAAAGCATGGAGGATGAAAAATAACGAAATTAATGACATAATAAAGGACAATATATAGTTAAATTTATATAATCACAATGAATAAGATGGTAGGACAGACACTGACAATGGAAACGAAAGACTACAATGGAAATTAATAAAATAAAGGAAGGCAGACAAAAAAGAGAGATGGTTGGACGGTGTTATAAAATACAAGGGTTGGATTTTTAGCAATGGCAACAACGGTATATCTTGAGAGGCAGAGTACTAACACGGTTCGAAGTTTTACAGGCCTTCGATGTAATCACCAGCATTGTGAATCACGCGTTTGCAGCGATGTGGAAGCCGCTGGCAGTGCCTACTCTCTGGATAGTGCGGATGGAGCGATGGGTCACCCGGAGGAGATCATCAACTGTACGGAAGCGTGTCCCACGAAGTGGTTCTTTCATCTTCGGGAAAAGGTCGTAGTCGCAAGGACTCAAAATCTGGAGAACACGGGAAGTGATGCAGCACTTCCCAGCCCCAATGATGCAACAAATTAGCGACCGCACCTGCTGAATGTGCCCTTGCATTGTCATGCAGAATGATATATGGGTTCATCAGGAAGAGGCGTCGTTTTCGTCTTACAGCTGCTCACAGATTGTTTTGCAAAAAACTGCAGTAGTACTCTGCACTAACGGTGTGTCTTTGGGGGACGGTATGGTTTATGATTATACCATCCCAGTCGTATGCAATGATGAGAATAGCTTTCACATTGGTTGGGGTATATCCGAACTGTTGTTTTTTCTCGGTGACCCAGGATGACGCCACTCGTTTGATTGCCGTTTCAGCTGTGGTTCATATACTCTGGCCCAGGTCTCATCAATAGCAATGATCGGCCTTAAGAAGGCCCCACCTTCACGTTGATGCCTCTCCAATGTGTTCGAGCGGCATCATATTGCAGCCACTTGCGTTGTTCAGTCAGATCATGTGGAACCCACCTTGAGGCGATTTTAAGAAATCCCAGGTTCATCTTCAGAATTTTCAGCACAGTCGAATGCGCTAGTCCTGTATCGTTGGCCAATTGACGAATCGTGGCGTTCCGATCCTCTAGCACTAACGCGTTCACGTTCTGCACATCTTCACTTACAGGAGACTGGCCGGAGCAAGGCGTGTGTGTGACATTTTGTCCTCCATCATTAAAGGCTTTGACCCACCTTGCTACTGTACGGTATGGTAATGCACTTGCACCGCAAACATCTTGCAATACTTCGTAGCACTGTTTTGCATTTCTACTTCTAGCGCATTCAATTTTCAACCAGCTCCTCTGATCTTGCTTCGTAAACATGGCTGTATTCCGCGAGCACTCACTCAGAACTGCCTTCCAATTCCTGGCGCTGCGTGCGCATGGAGAGGAAGACCTCTGTCCTCTGAAGGAGGGTCGGCATCTAACCTACCGCTGGTACGAATTATAATAGGTTGCTTTATTCCCGAGTATATGTATAGCAGTGTTGCCCTTACTAAAAATTGAATCCTTGTATTTAGAAAAACTGAAATATCGAGAATGGAAGGTAAAAAGCAAAAACAGAACAGATTGGAGGCAAATAATGAAAGACGTCAAAGGCTATCCAGGGCTGTAGCGCAAGGAGGTAAGGTAAGTAAGATTAATACGAAAGCGTGTGCAGAATATTCCACGGATTTGACAACACACTCAATGTCCCACTGAACCCTTTACACTACGGACTGAATTACACTATCATGATAAAAATATAATATAAATAACATTTCTATTTTCTAGGTTTTGACTTCTTTGAAAACGCACCTCAACTCTAGTTTAAACCTGCTTATATTTTCCCTTGGGTTATCAACATTAAGCCGAAAAGACTCCTGCCTTTCTCCAGTAATCTAAGTTGTTTCTCGATATTTAATTAACATGAAATCTATACAATAAAATAGATAAATAAACTTTCTGAATTTGTCTCAATGTGAATCTTAGGTGAACAGAAATATACGAGCAAAAGGTGGCTACAATTGCAGTGATTTGCTTATGTGCAATAAAGTTATAAGAAAAGAGAAATGAAATGTTTGAAGTCATGTAAGCTTTATATATATATAAAAAGAGTGGAATTAAATGGGAAAATACCGAGAAAACCTACGACACGATACTGTTCTCCGTAAGTTCATGGCCCTTATCTAACTTGGGACCATTTGCACCAGAGATGAACGCTGTGCTAAGCCATCGTGTCTTGGCATTCCTTCGAGTCAATAAAACGGACGATTAGTGCAAACAAATAATGGAATCACTGGTACCATGATCTGAAGCAAGAAGGGGTACCTACTTATATGTGCTTTCCCCATCACAAAGACCGCATACCTCTATCACGATTTAAATACGCGAATACTAGTCATTCCAAAACATATGACTAATACGCAATAAAATTCCAACTGATATTTTTTTCTTAAATCCATGGAATGAGTAAATTAACAAGATGAATAATTGCGAATTCTGTTACTAATTGTTGTTTATGAAGTATCCATTGTGCTATATTTCAAGTTATGGTGAGTAGAGGCATAGTGTGTACGCTAAAATTAACTCACGGAAAAGGCATAAAATTCTTAATACTGAGTTAGTATCGTCAGGTGGTAGGAAACTAGCAGCGTACAAACTAGAGATCTCTAGTGTCTGAAACCAGGGTTAATAGCGACGGGACTAGGCATAAGTATACACTACATCATATGCAAAGTCATTTCACAGATGCTGTCCCTTCGTAAGAAATAATGTTATTGGGTTAGTTTTAGGTTTTATAAAATTAGAAACTGTTCTATTTCTTAGTTTTTATAAACATTTGTGAGATTTATAAAAAAAAAAATGTTCTAATATGTAAAATTTCATTGTGAAAAAAAAGGTGATTTTGACTGATCCGACAAAGCTCACAAATACAAGAAATGAGAATGAAGCATTCCAACGTAACACAACATAAAATCTGACAAGTTCATATTTCTGTTCATCTAAAATTCATAAATAAAATACATGCTTTCCGTATCAGAAATCATATATATAAAACAATTACTCTGCAAACAGAAAATATGTACACTCTGCAGAAATAAATACAATGCTTTATGATAACACAGAAGCACAAGTTGTCATTGACAGATTCCCTGATACTGGATATTTTAAGGAATTACCAATCAGTAATACATAGAACAAATCAATATTAACTTCTTTTCGAGAGAAGTATCTTCTGAGAGGGTGTACTCTGCAGAGTGATTACTTATTATTATATAAATTCTATAACATTAATAAATATATGCCAAAAAAATGTTCTATCATCCTGCCCATTTCTCTGAAATAACACTAGAAGGTGACTAACTGCACCTTGTGCTAACAAACTATTACATATAGGCAAATGTGACAATTAATACTGAAATACTTTGGTATGTTACAGATCATTCCTAGTCAAATAGGGAGTAAACAAAAGAAAAGTGTTAATAACGTATTGTAATTTAAATACTTGGTATTTTCAGGCCGAAAAGTCATGCGTTTTTCGCATTTATATTCTAATATGATTTCCTCAAAATGTCAACACAAACATTTACTAAAGACAGTGTGACCAAATCTTAATAAGAGTTAAGAGCATTTGTTTTACCCACAGTACCTGTACGAAAATCTATCAAAGACAACTTGATGTCGAAGGTTAAAAACAGATATATTTAAGAAATTACTACGAATATTTTACAATAACTTACACGAACTTCTCCGGTGGAGGGGCTTCAGGAGGTTTCTGAGGTTTTATTTCGAAACTATGAATAACACCCCGGTTTTGCCTGGAAATAGAACGAATCCAAGCATAATTTCCTTGTCAAAATGTAGAAACACAAATAACATCTGAAGGAAAAAACAACTCAATTAACACAGTAACTGCCACGTGAGTTATATTTTAACTCACAAATATACTATATATCAAGGGCCTATTTTTTCTTTCTTTCTTTTTACCGTGACAGCCGGAGAGAATTGCCAGCTTCCTCTTTCTACACTTTTACCAAACAATTATGGTAACACTACAAAATTTCAATTACGAACGTCTTGCGACTTCTACCTTCAAATTTCCGACTACGGAGTGGGTTACTGATCCATTTTATTCACTTCACCAGATGATCGTAATTTTGCTCAAGGTAAAAATTACCGGGAGTCTGGATTATATGCACAAAAAAAAAAAAAAAAAAAAAAAAAAAAAAAAAAAAAAAAAAAAAAGTAAGACACACCATTTATGCACTGAGAACAATCAAATAAATGTTTAAAATTTTAATTCAAAGACAGCAAAACTCAATTAACTAATTAAACAAATAAAATGACATCATACAAAATATATATTCTTATCCAGTAAATAATGACAATAGATTACAAATTTCCCAAACTGCTAGAATGACGAAAATCATGCTTCTTCGTTGACAAAAAATAACTACGTGTATTTACATGTAAAGGTGAGCCCGACGTTTAGTAGATTATATTCAGTTGTCCTGAAAATCACTGCAATAGCAACGTTCGGATCAGGGTTGGCTGATTTAAACCAAGGTGGTTTAAACCAGCTTTTTTTTTTTTTTTTTTTTTTTTTTTTTTTTTTTTTTTTTTTATGGTTTAAACCAAAAAACGAAAAATGTTCGTAAAATCTTGCTGAACACACATTCGTGGGTTATCACGTTTCACTCCCGTATATTTTATTCGTATTATATTTAGACCTAAATTCCCCATTCAGTACTCAAAGAGATTATGCTACAAAAGCAACTTTTGTTCTTTTTGTAACTTTATGAATGTTTCTTTTGTGTTTTTTTATAGTTTATTATTATTGTTATGCAATTGCAATCAAATAAAAATTCTAAATTTTGTTTCGTTTAACCCTTATCCGGGCAACCGGGGCCTCCCAGGCCCAGTAGCTTCATATTTTTCTTCGAATTTCTTAATAACCATAAATATTTCGATGCCATAAAATTCTGAATTCTTATATCTTTAGTCGAAGTTAAAGTTATGAACATATCGAGTTGGTAAGGCTAATAGAGTTGGTAAGGCCGCAGTTGCAGTCTACGTTACAAAAATAGCTTGCCCGGATAAGGGTTAATTAATGTTTACTGTTGGTAAAATACATCGAAATGCCGTACTTTTGGGGGGGAGGAGAGGGTCATACAAAACCCCACCAGAGGCATTTATTGAAATCAGAAGTATCTTTGGTATCTATTTATGTATAAATGGGTCAGAACCAAAGTGAATTCAAATAATTCGTATCTTTATTCACTTTCCTTACTGATATGCAAATTAAGTAGTTGTATTTCTTTAACTTGGACTAAAGAAGTCGTAGTAAACTAACTTGGACTAAATTAGTTCTTCTGTACTCTGCAGTATTTTGAAACTGTCCGTATGTAATTCTGTATAATGGTTTCACTTGTGCAACTGTTTATCTTTTTGTCCTTCTGAAATGGCTCTTGACAATTATATTAACAAGTATGTAAAGATCAGTACAATGTATTTTTATCAGGAGTCCTTCGTGAGTGAGTCGGCAGACGTATCGCCAGTTAATACTGGTTTCGAGTTCAAATAGAGGACAATTTCTCTCGATGTAAGCCGAGAAGCGTTTTAGATTTCGCTTTAGGCTTATGTAATCCCTTCCAGCGTAACCCAATTGTTGTATAATAACACCAAGGCGAAACAAACTTATTTCTGTCCATATGTGATGTAAATACATAGAGCAAATTATTTAAAAAAAAAAAAAAAAAAAAAAACTGGTTTTTGGTTTTTTCAATAAAAACCATGGTTTTTGCCAACCCTGGTTCGGATGCATAAATGTAGACTTGCACGCAAAGTTTAAAATAATTTTCGGAATATTGAAAAAAAAGATCAGATAAAAAACAGAAATGATATTGATATAAAATATTTGCAAAACAATAAAACTCCTAGAACAAATCTTTGGAATGCTGGTATGTCCAGCGCAAGTGCAATGCCAGAGTATTACATATATAATTAGTTGGACGCCGACAGGACACGTAGCACGCATGGAAAATGACTGGAGAATCATTACAGCACACCGATGCACTTTGTAAAAGTGAACAGTCTTGACTGCACGGCAGGTACACTTCTGGTCATAGAAACGCAGACGGCAAGAAATCTAAGTTCGAAAACAATACGATAGATCGTTACGTTCTTCAGATCTGTGCTTACAGGGAAATTATTTTCCCTCCATTCTGCTACAGAGTAACATGATCATTTGGAGCAGACTTCGACTATCTGGACGTTGCCGTCAAGTAAATATGTAAGTGCCATATACGAAAAGGTAATAAAATATGACAAAAAGTACAAAAGAAATCAAAATCTGGCTTACAACGTGATACAGAATTCATAGGGAATTCGTAAGTATCTAGGTTCATCTTTTGGACTTTTTTTTACGGGCCGTCTAGGTTTCTATGACCAGGACTGTACATATATCAGTAAGTGTTAGTAACTAATAAGTACTTAAAATCTTGTAAAAAAAAATAAAAAATAATAAATAAACAAATAAGTAAAAACGAAAAATAAGAAAAATTGCAAGCAAGAAAATAATAATACTCTATAACAACTTTCAAGTTGTGCTAGCACTGGATTATCATCTACATAAACAGAATCAAACCATGATGTCGCCACATCACAAGTAGTTGAAACTATGTGCAGTATTTCTTTCTTTATCAAAGACGCTACGCATTTCTATCGAGCTATTCAATGTCAAATTATCTAAAAGGGATTGCTCGACTGCATGTAAATTTTTTTGTATTTTCACCAAAGGTTACCTTATTTGTGACCTGTTAAAAAAAAGAAAAGAAAAAAAACTTACTTTTTGTTGATCTCCCTCAATAAAGATGTGAGGTCACATTACATACACCTTTCATTTTTCTTCCTTATTTTTACAGTTTTTAAAAGTCTCTAAAACATGCATTACTGGGAACCACAAAGAGTAATCCACAGTTTCTTTCAGCACTAGTAAATGTATCTAGGCCCAAACTTAACACATTTTTTACTTGCCACCTTTTGGGAAATTTGAATTTGAAATGAGTAATTTTTCTAACTTTCAGATTTTCGGAGAGAATGGCAGGAAGTGCTTCTAGTTCCAGCTATATTTTATTATTTCAGAAAATTATTTTATAGCCATCCAGTGGTTTAAGGTCCCTTTTACTTTACAGGCTTTCAAAAGTGACGAAATTCGTTAATTTCGATGGCTATGTTTGTGATCTTTAAAATTCCATTTGCTAAGGTATTATTTTGCATGTTTAAATATGTATATATTCTGAAAGATCAAGATCTCTACTTCAAGGAAGTGAAAACTAACATTTTGTATCTTTTACAGAATATGACTGACAACTATTACGGTAGTCAGCGTTGGTACACGTATCCGATATATCATTAATAATAATAATGCTAAAATATATTTATCAATTGGTTGTGAAAAAGAAAAATAACCTTATTTTTTTTTATAATTTAACAAAAATTTTACACGTTGTATTATGCACAATATGATATATCGTGTAATCAAAGGAGCTCCCTCGTGGTTAAGTAGTTAGCAGACGCGCCTTTTGACGTGGGAGACCGGCCTGGTTGTATTATTATTGTTACTATTATTCTCAGCGGGAGCTCATGTGGTTCGAATCCCACGTTAAGCTTTAAATCCACACCTCATGTAGCCTCGCTGCTGAAAGGGTTGCTAACTCAAAATCAAATCAAATCAAATCGTGTATTCGTCTGATTCACTTCTTCCTTTACATAAACTGATAAACGCCGCACTTGCAAATTGTGCGCTCACGATGGAACTATGCGTGGCAGAACCAAAAAACTCCGCACGTGATAAACTATCAGGCTCTTTGTTACAGAAAAATGTCCAGTGGTCAGCTAAGCATGACCGCAATCTGAACAATATTAAGCTGATTTGTGTGCTTCCTGAGTAAACTTTCATTCTAGAATTGAAGACTTCTGCTGCATATTAATACCATAATCATACTTGATATTCCGATGCAGTATATATCCGAATCCGAAGAACTGGTACCCAAATCCAAAACCTAGAATTGACTAACCAGTTTTGGATTCAGTGAGAATCGGATACTCGGATCCATTATACCCGGGACACGAATATTTCAGGAACCAGTTCTAATCATCCCTAGAAAGTACACCATTATAAGCTTCGTGACAATCATTCAACTCAATCGAGGGCTCCACAGAATACATCAGACAAAACGATAAGTGCCGTCTTTCGATTGCCTCCTAAATAAGCAATCTCTCATATTTAAATCATCTGAATTCTCCGCGATAATTCCCATATTCTTTGAAAGTAATATTTATTATTACTACAAAATACATGAAAACAAATAAAGCAGATAATATACTTACTCATTAGTATTCCGGAATTTGCCATCTGGTCCTTTAGTCTCTATTATCAAGGTCTGGCCCTGGAAAAGACCTTCATCCTGCACAGTATTTTCCAGATTTGATAGCTGGTCATATGTATTGGTTGAAAAACAACTCCATAAATGTACTTCTTCGTCGGGGGGAATTTTAAATATCTTTCTCATTTCAGATTCAATGGTGCCTATATAAAAAGGAAAACACATTATTGTAAAGTGACCGAAAACAGACGATACACAAATATTTCACATCAACAAGCGTGATGGACACTATTATAGATGTTTAAAATTCAGATCAGTATTCTACTTTCTAACTCAAGCAAATATTTAAACCTAATATCCAGGCTTTCCAGAAAACTAATCAAATCTAGATAGTATTTAACTTTAAAATAAAATAAAATCTGAGTAAAAACAGCAAATACTTATTACTAATCTGTGTTACAGCTTTTTCAACATATCATTCACTGATTTCATCAGACATTATCTAATGAAGGCAATAATATATTACTAAAACTGTAACACACATTATTATGTTTTTGCTTTGGTCATGTCTTATTATTATTTAATTTATATGTAGTTCCAAACCTAGGACGAACACTACTCGCAACCGTATTTAAATCAAGTTCTTCCACAAAATATATTTTAATGTTGTATATCCTTCTAACAGGCAAAGACTACTTCACAGAGGATGATAGGTAAATCAAATACGATATGGAAGTATACGTAAGAAGATGATTGGGAAACAGAAGTATAATAAACGATAGTAAGTCCTGCCTGTTGGAACTTAACTGCATTGTTTTTACAAATTCTCAATTAATTTTTACCTACATGTAGTTCTTTAGCCAAAAACATTTGATTTATTTTATTTTTCAGTAGTAATGCAGCAATGACCAATGACTTCTACGATTCTTATTCTAAACAACAGTCTATGGATGGGGATCACAAATTACCCAACACAAGAAAGAAATCCAGACATTCCAGATCAAGGTAAAAAATTACGAAGTGTTCTAGAACCAAAACGCGGTGGTGTTCTAAGTTTACATGGAGAAAGGTGCAACAGTAAGTATCAGACAAACTAAATAATGCGGTTTAAAAAAAAAAAAAAAAAATACAGTAAGGTTACAAAACACTACGATAATGTATTAAAAATGTAACTTTTCTCGACAATAAAGAAAAGGAATAAGCCTAGAGGTAGAATTAGAGGAACACAGTGAAATCAACTTTTTGCGTGCGTCAATAAAAAAGGTAGAAGGGAGATTTGAAACAACGTGGTACAGGAAAGAATACTCAGCAGGTGTGTATTTATACAGGAGGAGCGATTTAGATGAAGGGGCTAAAAGGATTTTTATTAGCAATATGGAAAAAAGGATAGAAATGATAGATACTGAAGGTAAGGAGAGAAAGGAAGACAAAGAAGTTCGATAGTGTGGTAGTGCAAATAGATACAGTAAAGCTAAATTGAAGGAGAGCAGAGAGAGAAGGGGGAAAAAGTGAGAGGAGAAAAACATAAGATGGTTTGGAATAGAAAACAAAAGGGAAAAATGGAAGTCCTGAAGAAGTTATTGAAGAAAGGAGGAATAACAATATACAGGAAAGGCAGTGAGAGAATATTAGATTTATTGAAAAGGAAGAGAAGGAGAGAAACGGAGATTTAAAAGGGTTAGGAAGAGGTAGGATTAGGTGCAAACAATACGAAATAAATTACGTAAGAGAAACAGGGAAGAAGTTTGAAGAAACGATTAAACAACACAAGGACGATTTTAGATTGAAGAGGGCTAATAACGCAAGTATACAAGCATGTGAGAGACAAAGGACACGAAGCCGACTAAGAAGGTGTGGAAGGTATGGAAAGGGAAAGAAGAAACACTATAAGAAAATAGAGGCGGAATTGATACGAAGAGAAGAGAGAAAACCTGATGAATTGGAACAGCACGCTGAATATGCATAATTTGTGGAGAAAGATTTTCAATAGAAAAAAAAAAAAAGCGTATTGAGGAATCTATAGAGTAACTCATTTGTGCCTACTAAAACTTTGAATTCTTAAAGGAGAAATGAAACTTTTATCACTAAATGTTGAGATCTGTATGGAATTAAAAGTTGTTGAAAATGAAAAGGGTCTTATTGGTTTTTAGAAATTAGGAATGGCCACAAAGTTCCGGTTCCGGCAGGAACCGATTCTTGGAGATCCAGTTTTCAAAACCGGTTCCAGACCTGGATCCGAAAGCTCCCAAAGATCCTTCAAGGAGGCAAAAAGTTCAACTTCAAAACACTGCAAATAGGACCACGCGCTTGTCGTCGTCCCCGCCCAGACCCGCTTGTGCCCCAGAGAAAAAAATTTTCGTCCACCAGTGGGTGTTTAGCCAAATGAGTTTGACAGTTTGCCTGTTTAGCCAATGAGTTTGCCCGTTACCCAGTTTATTTAGCCAAATGAGACAAGCGGCCGCCGTCTGGGCGCCTGCCTGTCGCTTTCACCATTTCATTTACCACACTGTTCACAGCCTGCCAGCAGCTCGGGTTTAGCATAGGGATGTCCATAAAGTTCCGGTTCCTTGCGGAACCGGATCTTGGAGATCCGATTTTCAAAACCGGTCCCGTTCAGAGCCGAAAACCGGCTCCACCAGGAACCGGTTGTGGCCATCCCTATTAGAAATGATTACCTCTCATTTTCTGAGATATATACGCTGCAGCATTTAGATTTTATTTCACAATGTGTCTGATGAAGCCAATGATACATTGCTGAAACTGTAACACTATTATTTATTAAAAATTATTTGCTTTTGTTAGATTTTACTTTTAATTAAGGTAATTTTTTTCTTAGGATATTTGGAGATAAATTCGGAAGGCATTTAGGAATCTCCCCCAACTCGTTTCATGGCTCCAGAATCGAGTATCTTGTTTTTTGTCTAAATTGTGATAGAGGTAGAAAACAACGAGCCCTGCGAGGCTACTAAACCCTCTTCGCTCGTTCAGCTATAGTTTGTAAAGTAAATAATACTGGAGATCTTATATGTGCAAGATTGAAGGTTAAACTGAAACCTATCCACAAATTCTTATTAGTTGTAAAGAGATTATAGATTCTTGTTATAGAAAATTGTTAGTGATATTGTGTACATACGAGGTCTGTCTAGAAAGAAACGGAACTTTCAAAATTTAATGGAATTTACAGACTGTGAAATATTAATTTTTTTCTCCTTCGAAATAATTCCTTCCACTACTAATAATTCACTCCGAAAGAGTCATGCAATGCTGGAATTATCTCTCTTATGGATTAGAAACGGCGACCTTTCAGAGCGGATTTCAAATCAGGGAACAAGAAAAAGTAAACAGGTACCAAATCAGGCCAAATCGCATTGTTTGCCGGCAGAAACTCCGTATAATGAGGAGCGACGAATGGATAGGAGCATTGTCACGGTGCAGCATTCATGTTCTATTTTTTCAAGTTTCTGGTCTCTTGTTCCTCACAACCTCCCTCAAATGCCTCATCACTTCTAAACAATATTCTTTGTTGATGGTTTGATCACGTGGGATATTCAAAATTACACCCACCACAAAAATTAATGAAAACAATAAGCATCACTGCAAAAAAAAAAAAAAGTTTAACGTTCCAGTTATATCCTTTAGGCTAAAGGAGGTTGATTAATGGAAATGAACAACTGTGAAATTAATATTTTGTGCTCTCCAACCGAGAATCAAATCCGGGACCACATGACCTAAAGACACACGCGTTCGACACAAGACCAGAGAAAATGGCCATTAGTTTAACGATTGAGCGACTTTGACATGTTTTCTAGGGGTCTTGGCAGATCTTCCCAACCATTGGAATGACTGTGCCTTTGCTTCAACGTCATACCCATAGATTTTTTTTTCTTTTTTTCTTCCTTAACAAGTTCTCGTCTTTGCACGATTGAAAAATCTTTATAGATTTTCGCACGTATTTTTGTTCATTTGCTAGCAACTATGGAACAAATTTTGCAGCAAACAAGATGTATGTTCAGTTTTCCAACTAAGATCACATTACAGGACGATTAATGATTTCTGCTTCTTCAGCTATTTCGCGGACGGTCGAATGATGATTTTCTAGCACAACATCGTGCACTTACTTAACATGAACATCACTTCATGATGTTGAAGGGCATGGAGATTTTACCTAGTTTCCGATGTATGTTCTTCCCGCTTTGAAACCGGAAACCAAACTGGATTCAGTTCATGCATTCTTTTCCATATACTTTCTGCAACATTTTCAAAGTTACTGTAAATGTCCTGCCCAATTTGAAATAACTTCATTCCACCGTTCTCAGAATGACACAGACACGATAATGCTATCAGCATTGAAACGTTTGAGAAGAATTCCTACGCGACACTGGAAGTGATCGGCAGTTTCGTTGATATGTACACTCATGTCAAAAATTATTGTCGCATGTCTATAAATATGTTGTTGTAGGAATATAATTTGATAACGAATTCGCCTGGTATTTCTTATAATGTTAGTATATGTATAATCGGCAAAGACATGTATACGGCAAATTTCATGTCAAAAGAGCAGTAAATAAGAACAGTAAAACGAAAATAAAGCTTTCTTGTCTAGCAACATTTTGTTTTACTCTCTAATTTTCGTATTTATAATTCTTTTCCTATGAAATTTACCACAAATATACATTTCCTGATTATACACATAATATCAGTGTTAAAAGTACCCTACAAAATCATTATCAAATTATATTCTTACAAGAAGACAGTTATAGATATGCGACAATCATTTTGGACATGAATGTACATGTTCGGTTTCCTTTCGGACAATTCACCTTGACTGTTACCGCAGGCTATAAACGAAACCCTCCTTGAAATATTTCACTAATTTGTAAAGTTTATAGATGCTGTGACTTTTTCACTCCTTTCAGTTCGCACATCTGGAAGATATAGTGTAGGACATAACTGATCCTTTCCTTCCATTCCTCAAGATATATATATATATATATATAAACAGATCACATTCAATCCTAACAGATATTTATGAGGTTGTGTTCACTGAATATCTATTACGCACTGTCGAAACATAATAGTTCATGTGTGGCTAGTCTACGACCGGACTTATTAGTGGACTGATGCGGTAAACCAGAAACCGAAGCACAACCAAACTTCGAGAAATAAAGTCATTTCACACTTCATTATGATTTCCTTCATGTAAACGTTAATTTGGTTGACAATCTTCTTTACCAAAGAAAATTATATATAGTAGCCTTTTAAAAAAACAGGTAGAGCTTAATACAGAAAAAGTAAATTTTACAGTTCTGTTGACTTATTTTCTGTTACCTTCTAAACCCTAGAAATGGTAACTTAACAAGGATTTCCATTGACATTTCGTAGCATACTTTTTTTTTTTTTCGCTGTCCAGAAGTTGAATTCAGTGTCGTCGTCTTGAAGGTTCTACTTCTATTTTTCCCTCAGTTAATAGCAACCAAGGGCAGTGCTGCAGTAGATAGCCAATGAGCTTACATTTCTTATTATCTAGACCTCCTGCTGATCACTTCGTATATGGGAATCTGTTCTACATAGGAATATATACTTTAAAAGTTTTAACTCATATTTTACAGTGGAGTTTACTAAATAAAATCATGTAGTTGTATTACTGTCTATTTGTAAAAGTCAGTAGAATTAATAGTTCATAGCAATTTTAAGCTAATGAAATAATATTCTGAAAGTAAAGATCATCAAAATAAAATAGCTAAAATCTTACCGTAGTCACTTTCCACTAACAGCATATCACACCTCTAGCCGTTATATTTCGGGCAATATTAAATTTTCAGGACAAAGGTAGAAAGGGAAAACTAACAAAAATACTAAACTATAATATGAGTGAATTTTTCATTTTCTAGTAGTTCCGTTATTAAGTTCTGTGGTCTACGAGGCGGTATTCTAGTGCAACTAGATACATATTCACCTAAGACGCAACCAGATATATATATACGTACGACGAAACCAAGAAATACCGAACATGCACAGACGATGTAAGAACCGCTTTACCTGTCTCAATATCTCTCAAATCATTAAAAGAAAAAATCTAATAATCTTATCCACGATATGAAATTAAAAAAATAGTTTACATTACAGTATAAGATCGATCTTAAAACTTCTTAAGCTTAATTTACCACTCACACGTTTCTGCTTTTGTTCTAAGGCTACGCATAGAATACTGTCCGAAATATTTTAAATGTGATATAATATTAAAGAGACACTGGATATTATATTTTTTATTATTACTATTTTGAGAGAAATCTCATTAGAGAAACATGGGTAAAATTAGAAACCCGCTCTCTCGCTTGTCAGTGTGATGATTTATCTCTACACTGTTTTCAACACATTGATATTATATGGAGAAAACTTGTTTTAAAATGATGGAATACAGATTAAAATTTTCTTTGAAAAAACTATGCATCTACTATTAAAGATTTTGCTAGTCAAGATTTATACATTAAAAAAAAAAAATTAACGCTTTGATACCAAAGGACGAAGATGAATGATGGCATCTCCTAAAGAAAGAAAAAACATGAATAATTACCTATTGTATCAGCCTTGCTAAATTTCCTAATTGCCTCTCCCGATGCAGCGCTAAAATCTTTCCAAAGCTTGAACTCCAGAAGATAAACCTCAACTTTACAATGTTTCACAAATACACCAAATTCAACCACCTGCAAGAAAAGAAAGAAATTCCGACACTAAAAGGTAACGACATAGACACGGAGAATAAATTATTTAAGGATGTGAACTGACACATGCTTCTAAGCTTACTTTTTTAATGTGTAATATTTAATCTACTATTAACTGCACTGTATCGATGTTCCCAGATCTGAGGATGTCCGGAAACACCGGAACGGTACACCTAACAGTGCATTACAGATTACATGCAATAAATAAAAGGATACGACGAAGAATCTGTGATATCCCTCCCTCTGAAGTACATCAACACTTTTTATAATGTAGAATAAACCTTTTCCCAATAAAGAGATTTGTACCGCGATAATCGGCACGAACAGTGCTTATTATGACAGTAAAAATAAATAAATAAATAAATAAAAATGTTTCGGAGTAAATACTTCAGATATCCATTCCTTAATTATAGTATGCTCTTACCTTCCATTCATCTTTCATTAAGTCTTACATGTACATCTGTACACGATTAACTTTTTACGTTCTGAAACTGTTAACAGGAAGCTCAGATAATTTAATTCATTAAATTACAACGGGAGGTCAAAAAAACAAAACAACTCAGAAGTATATTATAAAGTTTACACTCATTCTCCAACTAGATCATTAATTAACTGACTCGTGCTGCACCCTATTTAATGACGAATATGTAAACGCAAACTAATCTCTTACCTGGCGAGGTATTGGCTTCTGGCCCTCCTTCAGACCGTACCACGTAATGAGCATATCCCATGCTTCTTCAGGTACCAGAACGTAATCGAACTCATCGATTAGATGATCACGGATCTCATCTCCTTCTCCATCTGTAAATATTTTAATACTAAACCACATGTACGTTTTAATACACGTATCACATATTATTTTGTTGCAACTAAAAATTTTATAGCTCAGAAAGTGAGGAAAAATACTACGAAATACAGAACAAACAATACTTAGAGTCACCACTATTCATTCCCACGTTGATCAAGTGAGCAGTTCGTTAAAAAAAAAAAAAAAAAAAAAAAAAAAAAAAAAAAAAAAAAAAAGCTAATTTCAATTATGTTTCTATTCTTATATTATAAGGTATGTCTACAACAAGACTGCAAGTCAGTTTCTGTAAGCAGTTTAATATTTCTAACACACGTACAGAAAGTTGCTCGGTTATAACCGACGGATTTGACAACGCTGCTGTCACCTGTGTTGTGCGCAAAAATCATGAACCCGGCGTCGTTATCAGCGTGGTGACTCGGCTTGCAAATACCGGAGAGTGTCGTGTTGCTGTTAGGGAAATGTCGCCGGATGTAAACAGTTATTGGCAAGGGTACATCATAGCTCTTTTCCATACACATTTTTTTAACAACCGAATATAGAAACAAGGTCGGGAAAATATTTAACCATCAGAGTGATCACAATTAAAGATATCATGAACACCCAAGTAAAAATGAGGCCTATGCAGAAACGCTCTCAAAAAACGGGACCCCAGCGAAAGAGTCGTCTGAGGTGCTTTGTGGAATTCGTGGACCCGCAGGCCAGGGTATCCATCATCTAAAGTGGCATGACCAAGAAATTAAATATGGATCAGTCCAATGTTTGTCACGTCATTCATCGGCATCTTGAACTGCGATGCTAAGAGCCGGAATCACAACCCGCTCCCATGCCACATTCATGAACATAAGACAAACTGCCGTAAATCGCTCGAGAAACCTGAATGAAGTTAAAATGGAAGAAGATTGTCATATTACATGAGGTCTCAATTTATCTCACGTATAATGGTAATATTCGGACAATCACGTACCATTATATCAATGAGTTCTAGCGCCAACGTCGAGAAAGTTTCTCGCAAGAAAGCATGATTGTGGCTCAGCGTCTCTTTTCAGCATCAAGACTGTATGAGACGAAGATCTACAGTTTAAGGTGGAATAAAACTTCAATGCTCTCTACCGGAAATCGAACCTGGAAACATGTGCGTCAAACCGCGCTAACCAAGGACCAGTTGGGAGGGCCGGAATCATGACTGTCACTGGATACTTTTACGTAGGATATTTAGAGAAGCGTAAGGTGGACAAAAATGTGGAAGTGAATGCAGCCTCTACCCATGACGACTCTGGAACTTATTAAAGGAATAATAATTAACACTTTTAACCAGAGTATATAAACTTATTTATTAAAACTAAAATACAGTGTTACAGTTTCGACAACTTAACGTCATCTTCATCAGACACTAGCTAAAAGAGAGATTTTCAGAGCATAGAAATGTATACTAAAAGTGAAAGTATTAAAATTCATTGTTTGTATGGCAGGCTACCTGAGTCTTACTCGGGCCTCATCTGTCAGCCAGCTACACATCACAATCTTGACACTACAATTTACACACTACACCTTCATTTTCCACCTGTATTTATCTTTTCCAAACATCTGTAATCCACCTGTTGTTTATAATTGACAAATTGCCTTAAAAACTTTCTCTTAATTCCCTTGATGCCTATTAGATATAATTTGAAAGTAACAAAACTATACTTAATACAACTGATTATCTATCTATTAAAATGCTACAATAGCAATTAAAAGCGCCTGAGCTCCAACCTATAACTTTAGCTTTCAAATCGTTCATTTAAGGTTATGTGTGATTTCACCTTTAACAGAGACAAACATTTTAAGTATTTGTACTTTAAATAGTCTAAATTAGTTAACTATATCTTTTTTATAAAGTTTATGATATAAAATTATTGTTCAAAGCCTTTGTATTTTAATAAGCCTTCTCTAAAATCAATGCATGTGAATTGTGCTTCCATCTTCCGAGTTCTTTTAAACTATAAGTTGAGGATATTTATATGTTTGTGGCCAATTTTGTGTTTCCTCCCATTTCCTTATTATTGGTTTATTCTCTTTTCTAGCTCCTGTAAACCTTCCCAATTTATATCATGTTCCGTTTCTTTAACATGGTTGTATATGGTATTATTTTCTCTGTAAAGCCTCACATCATCCCTTAGTTGTTTCATTCTCTCCTTAAGTTTTTTTCCTTCCTTCCGCAATGTATATCATATCACAATCTTGACACTACAATTTACACACTACACCTTCATTTTCCTCACATATTTCCTTCCTACTACTTTTCATCGTCTTAACCACTTCCAGACTTTTTCGTCCTTCTTTTCTGTAAGTCTTTACACCGTCTCTTCTTAGCAAGTCTTTTAGCACTTCTGTCTTCTCCCCAACTCTCTATCCCGTGCCATTTCTTATTCTTCTCTTCTTTTATCTCCTTTCTTCTTCTGTTCTGTTAACTTCCCTTTGTAGTACCCGTCCTGCTCTAGTAGGCTGTGAAACTTCTCTATGTCCTCCTCCTTTTTCTCTTCTTCACTATCTATTTCATCTATTCTCCTCTCCATATTTCTTATGAAGTTTCTTCTGGTGTTGTAATCCACATCACTCCTTTCGTGACAATAAACCCCTGCCGCACATTCTTTCCTATACCATCTTCTAGTCAATGATCCATCTTTTCTCTCTATGCTCGTGTTCAGAAGTTTATACAGTATTATTCTTCTCCAATTCAATTTTTAGTCTTATCTCAATTCTCTATCTATCTCTCTAGTCTATCTTATTCATTTTCTCTTCAACCCTGTTTACGAATTTTTCTAGTTGTTCCCTTGTTCTTCTCCATACCACCAAACATTCATCCACGTACCTGCAAAACGATATTACATTGTTTCCACCTTCCTCTATCACTTTCTGCTCCCGTCTGTTCAACACTAGTTCTAACAACATTGTACTTAATCTTGAACCTATACTCACTCCTTCCTTAATTTTAATTAGTTTGTTCCGTATTGTAAAAAAAACTATTGTCCCACATTACTCGCAAGGCTATCACTATTTTCTCTTTCTTCCAATATCTTATTTCCTTCCCTTCCAGGTCTTCTTCTACTAACTTTCACTACGTAATCCTTCTTTATACTCGGAAACATAGTCTTAACATCAATACTAAATATAATATTTGTTTTCTCCTTCTTATTCTCAATTCACTCTAACTTCTTTTCTAACATTCTTGCGTAAACAGACTTTCCATTTTTTTTTTCTATACTAAATGTTTGCAATAACACTCACTTGTATGTATTGACATTTTTATTTTACTGTTCCAAGTCATCTTGTTGACAAGGACAATTTCAGTAGTTCTGTAATAGTCATACACTACACCAATCACTTACTTTGAGCAAGAGACATTACTGGATTCGAAATGATTCTCCAGCATTTCTAATACACTTCATAGGTAAGAAACTTAGATGTATAGCAATGTGTTTAGAGCGTCTAGTTTCTGGTTTCATTTGTCTGCGTGTAATACCAGGTGAACTCTCTAAGGCTATAATCACGGAAGAGATGTTTGAACCTAGACAAAGTATTACAGTATATACTGAATGTATAAGGATTTTCAGACTTACGTATACAGCAACAAAAAATGTAATAGTTCTGCTTACGTCATCACTGGACAAATCTTTTATTTTTTTCCTTAATGATAGTTCTCAGGCCAGAGCAGATTTGTATTATATCGCTTCGTTAATATAATTATTATATCTGTGACAGTTAACCAAAGTGCCCATCGAGTTTAAATAACAGGAGGGCACGCGTGCGCTGGGTAATACAATGTGAATTCTTATACTAATGTTTAACGCTTTATTTATATTCCAAGTTTCTTAGTGTTGTGGTTTCGTCCATTTTTCCTATCCCTCGTCCCTGTCCACCCTTGTCCAAATAGAAAAACAAATGAATGATGAAAAAATAATAAAGCAAAGGAGATTGCAATGATGATAGCCCTGTTTCGGTTAAACTTTCAGGTGCCAAAACTGAAAGGCGCGATCTGAGAAAAAAAAAAAAAAAAAATCCAAATATATTTACAAATTTTTAATACTAACAGCCATCCAACCTTGCTCTTAGCTCAAGGAACGCTAATCAAATTATGATTACTATTTTTTGATTAGACCAAAAACTTCGGGTATTCCAACGATTTGGCATAAAATATCTATAAAATGCAAATCTAATTTCAACAGAATTGACTACCATTGTTCCCTACGAGGCACATAGGACTTATTGAAGTTGAGCAAAAACACGTGTGCTTATATGAGAGGAAACAAGTCTTCAGAAATTCTAACAAAGCCATCCGAGAGGAGAATGATAGGATGTGATGAGAATTCAGCAACTGATGTTTCAGAAAACAATTGCAGTTTTGTTTACAGCAGGAAGTACAGGGGAAGAAAAGTTCGCAAAATATCGTTCGTAGTAACACGTAGAACATTCTCTGTATATTGTATCTGTATGATTCAAATATCTGACTGGTGTGTCATTTTCAAAGACCAAACAAATGAACACTACATTACCTGGTTAGTCAGAGCGGCCTCCGGCTGAAGTCACACACTTTTGACATCGGTAAACCAACGATTGAATTCCGTGACGAAATAGTCTCGAGTGTGCAATGTGAGAGTCCTGAACTACATGTTGCAACGCTGGTCATCAGGGAATCTCTTCAATGCCAAGAAGTGATCGAGATGCCGGAAAACGTGGCAGGCGACGGGAAAGAATCAGGACAATACGGTGGATGAGCAAGGGTTTCATACTGCAACTCATGGAAAGACTGCAGTCCTTTGAGCGAAATTTTGGGGACGAATTCTTGTGCAACGTGAGACGTCAGATCTGTTGACAATTACTGGATGCTTGCGGATAAGTTTGGGTAGAAAATCTCACTTGGTCAGAACTTTAGGACGAAATCTCGCCACAACGAATTTTTCAGTGTATTAGCACATTGCTATATATATATATATATTTCAAAATGACATATTAAATCTAAATTAAGGGCAACGGTAATTTGCAATGTATGCTTGAAAAATAATAATTACAAACTTTTATACTGATTTTATTAACTTCAGAAAGTGGAGAAAAGAGGTGTTTTACATAGACAAATTTAACACTACTTTTGAAAAAAAAAATGCAATTCACGTTCACCAAATAATTTAACTCGCATTGGGGGTTCATGTAGTGGAAATTCAAAAGAAAATTAGTTGAGACTTATGAGCAATTTTTAAAATGATAAAAAAAAAAAAGTATAATTAATATAAGATACGTCTTAATGAAGGCCACACGCAAGTTTTGGAGAAGGATGTTGGTAATCTGATCCATTAAGTAAATTTAGAAATGAGCACTTCTGCTTAGGAGTATCAGGGGAATTTAGGATGGTTCGTGATGTACCAAGTGAGATTTGGTTTGTCCCATAACACCTAGGCCCTTGGAAATAAGTTTAATCTTTATGGTTGAAGTGCATATAAAACGACCACTAAATGTGTATTACTATGAAAATCACCAGTTTGTAATTAGCTTAATGCTTGCTCTGAATATTTTATATGTCGTTATAGCCCTCAGTCCGTATATTTACATAATCTAGGTTAATGTTTTATCAAAATCCATCTAAACACTTTATTTAGGTATTACCTTTTTTTATTGTAGTACGTAATAAATTAAACATTTACACACTTTTAAATATTGTACACGTATATATCACAAGATGGATTCTCTATATATTATATGTCTTCCGTTGCTATGACGACTTACAAAACATGTCATATCACTATCACAACAGAACATCAATCATAATAACAGAAAAGAAATTACACCTATTTCTCTTTATATTTTCTTCTTCTTACTTTTGAACAGCTTGTGCATATTTTAAAAACACATTTTGCCCGTAAATACGAGTTATTATATAAAAATTACACAATACCGTTACACATATTCCAAAATATATTGTCCATTTTGAAGTTTGAATATATTAAATAATTATCCTATTTTGACGCAATTTTCTTTCAACTTGCCAGCAATCATTTGTTTATCTGTGAAAGTAGAATAACTCCACCCCCATCCAAATAAGAAAATGTATCATGATATGAAATGATGCATATTTGATACTTTACAGTCAACCCACTGCATTGCGTTAAAGTACTTCAAGAATGAGGGGGTAACTTTAAAAAATTCTCGGTATTAAACATCTTGCACCGAATAAATTGTTAGAGCGAGGTTCTGGTCCGCAGAATTTTGGTCAGCAATGCTTCGGCTCCAATCCTTTGTCCGTATATCTTCTGAAGACTTTCATTGAGTTCAGCACTGTAATGACCACGAATGGTAGTTTCACTTCAACGAAGGAAGACCCTTACACCAGCAACGACAGCTTCTGCGACTGAAAGACTGGTTTTGGAAACCGCCCTGCACTTCGATCACTTCCAATTACTGTTCTAATCGTTGATGTTTGTCGCAGCAGATCCATTTTTCATCGGAAGTGGCAATCGGATGCAGAAATCCTTCTCGGTTATTCCGTATAGGAAACAACTGCAAACCTTCAGATGGCGATTCTTGTTGATTTTTGTCAAGTCATGCATTCATTAGTCCAACTTTTCATGTTACAGTTTGCGTGGAGATGTCGAATAACTGTGTATGGTGTATGCGTAACTAGTCTCCAATTGCAGAAATGTTTTTTCGATGGTCCGTTTTCACGATGTTCCTGAGGAATTCATCAAAATATGTTGGTCGGTGGCCACGGTACACATTTTGTTTCGTGGCATGAAGTTTCACAAACGAAGTATATGGTGAGTTCACTCACTACTCCTGGCCCGAATGCATTGTTGATGTTTTCTGCTGCTAGATGTGCAGGATATGATACACTCTCAAGGTTCAACTCTCATGGTACACTTTCTGCAACACGCTGCCTTCTGACTGACTAGGCACCCCAGCCTGTTTCCTATAGATGTATGGAAGAACTACCTAGTGGCTATGTGATTAGCGTACGCGCTTTCGCTGAAGGAGATCCAGTGGCAGCTCATGTAATTCAGCTCCTAATTAAGCTGTAGATCCGCGTCTCAAAATCTTGGTGCAAAATGGGAAGCTTCAACCAACCACCATGATTATCTGCAGAGTTCGTGTCGTCGTACACGTGAATTCGATTCATCCATTCGTTGCGTTACACACCGTGGTTTCCCACCAGACGTAAAAAGCGGACAATCCATTTTTATTTTTTTTTTCATTATTTCCCGTGAAATCTAAATGAGTTTTTTTGAGTAAATGTTGGTATGCAGTGGTTAATTTGCAAAAGATTTACGAAAATCATGTGCTAATGTTTCAGTCTCCGCTTTTCGGCTTAAAAAGAAAAAAAAAAAAATCATTAAAATGTCAAGAATTTCTTACGGTCAAATTCAGTCACTTTTGGTCAAGTGCCTCCGAATACTGTACATCGTTCTATCTCAGAGGAAACTTGTACTATTCAAGCACTTGACGTCACTGCTACGAACTTATGGGTAGTGAAGTACATATCACTTTGCTAGCGTTTGAATGTATCACTAGAAGGGCGTAGTAAAGAACGAGAGCAGCAACATGGCAGTACAGTCGTTTCTACAATCAGTAGGAAGAGAACTTATTTTCCTCTAAATTCAAGGATAAACTCATAATACAAATGATTGCCCACGATAAAAATAGTCTACTTTCACCAGCCTTTCATAATGTGGCACCTCATGAAAGTAATTATCTTTATTCATCAGACAGAAAGAAAATTTATAACACAGAAATATTCGTATTTTCGATTCTCAGTTTAGTCTTGATCAAATCAAGAAATGCGAAATTATGTTCTGCACAGTAAACAAACGTTTATGTTCATTAAGAAGTACAATATAGTTACTGATTTAGATTGTCCCTTTGTTGAATTGGTTCAAACCACACTAGAGACTATGAGAAGAAAGGAAAGAAAGAAAAAAAACTTACCTTTCAAAAGTGGTTCGTTATCGATCGGGCCAGGATGATCTTTCCCAACTAATGCCAATTCACAATTATCGTCAAGTCCTATATAACGTTGAAATTTTTTGAACCATTTACTGTCAATTAAGTACCTGTAAAATACGAATCGAATTTTTAACATACTGAACTTATTATAACTAACGCCATATGTATTTTGCAACAACCTAGTAGATCTGATTCAATTTTAAGATCATGTTGTGAACTGTAAAATACTAAAACTGATAAACTAAGATAGAACGAAATTTATATATTCAGACAATTTATTTTTACTAAAATATAAACCTTGTCAGAGATAACTAAACAAACGATAATAATTGGATAGGGCTAAATACCATAATTCTACATCAATTCAGGAAGAAATCATGAACTTTATTATCTGTAAAGGCAGACAAATTGGCTTAGTAAGTCGGCTCCGATCTGAAAATACTAAACACACTGATAGTTAAAATACTGATGGGCAAGTAGCGTGATCAGCGTTGAAAGCAGAAATTATGAATTTATGTCCTGCCAGTTTTCCTTTCCTTTTTTTTTTTTCTCTCCTCTCTTCTTTTTCCTTTGAATTATTTCGCCAGAATTATCATGAAAATGTTGTCCCGAAGACCTCAAAACTAGACCGGCACCCAAACAGATAACCTCATAAACAATTTCATTATAAAAGGCAATTAGTGATATTTAAAGAATATAAACCCTGAAATATTCTATTTCAAGAAAAGCATGAAGATGAAAAAAAAAAAAAAAAAGTGATATAACCTGTGAGCAAACTGAATTTATTTTTCCCAGGGAGGATGAATTCACACATATACACACAAGCCAGCACGTATTATATATGTGCCATCACAAACCACCCCTTCGTGTGGTACACACGTGTAACTACTATTTATAACGTATGGTTATACTAAGTTTGACGGGCAAATATATGCCTTCTTCTTCGGTCTATGTATAGTGAAACATGTACATACATAAAGAAATGGTTGTGTGGCGCGATTTCTCAATGAATATCGAAACCGAAAGTAGTAGTATATTTCTACCACCCCGATTGTAGTAGGAAGAGATTAGATATTCCTGGGACGCTTCACTGTTTGGAGAAAAAAAAAACTTTTTGCCATCTATGACCGCTTTAACTCTATAACGATCACTGTTAAAACCAAAAGTCGACAATTTTTTGCCGCAGGACACAGTTTTCTGCTGTTTATTACGAGTTTTATTCTATGAAGAACAATCTAAGGCCCGAAAGTGGTTTATATCTGAAACTTCTGGTTTCAATAGGGGTTATTTTTAGAACGCTTAATCGATTCTTAAATAAAACGCTTCACGCAATCTCTGATCACTTTTGGTTTGTGTAGATCAATACTGAAAGCGAAAGTTGCAGTGGACTTGTGCTTCCGGTTTTAGTAGAGAGTAAAGGATATAGATGAAATATAATCTTGGGATGCTTAAACGATTGCAAAAATCCGCTTCTCCGTACACACGTTAGCGTATTTGCTCTACAAAGATCAACGTAAAAATCGGTAATCGAATATTTTTATTACTGCCGGTAGACTACTGCCTCCGTAATCGAACTCGATTCTTAAGTTTTGATAATATACATAGTCAACAAATTTGGTGATCTACCAAGTAATTCTTAAAATGTTTTCGTTTTGCGGAAGGACGGAAACACGGACAGAGTAATTACATAACGGAGTTTTAGTAAACCAATCTCCTTATCACGATTTGTTCCTAATTGTAATACTTTCGCCTAAAAAATAAAGTTCCGTTTCTATCCTCAAAGATTCGAAAACATTCTAGAGTGAGGGGAGCAGTTAACCATGCCAGGAATGAAAAGTTTCTTCTTTAAAAGTGCATACATTTTTTTCAGGGCGAAATTCCTAACATCCACTGGCGTAGCAATAGGGTAGGCATTGCCTACGGGCGCAGGGAATTTCGGTATATTAGTGGTCGCCCTAGGTTTTTAATAGAAAGAAGCAAATTATATATAGAGCACCCCAAATTTTCGCGGTATTTCTTTCTGAGCATGGCAAGAATAAAAATTCCTGCTCACTTCACTCGCAGTTTAATATAATTGTGTATTAAATTATTGACATTACTGTAAACTCGTCGAGGTTATAGCACTGTATGACTAAGAAATCAATCCTCCTGTATTGATACGATACCAGTCCTATATTACATGTACTGAGCTTACAAACTTTAATTAAAATTCCCCTGCACAACAAACATCAACAATAATGACAAATTCTTGACTAATAAAATCTAAACGAGTTAAAAAGTGTTGCTATGATTATGAGACACAGTACTATTGCCACGTACCGTAACTACACAGAACCAAGCAGAAGCACAAAGGGTCTGTCAAACCGGGCCACTGCCCGGGCGCCAACGTTAGGGGCCACCCAAGCGAGTACCTCAAAATAAATTTTCCAACGTATTTTCTAATATTACTGTAATAAAATGTTACGTATAGGCTAGGACTAGGTAGGGAACGGCAAAAATACACTTTGACCGTGAAAATTTTGCCCATTAATTGGACATCTCTGAACTGATAAAAGAATATACACAAACAAAAGTGAGAAAGAAACACTTCTGATTTTGTATACAATTTGTCGATTAAAAAAAAAAAAAAAAAAAAAAAAAAAAAAAAAAAAAAAAAAAAAAAAAAAAAACTGAAAATAGGCAAAAATGCTTACAAGCGATTTCACAAAATTTTATTATATATTTTATAGTTATGTAAAATCGTGACACTATATAGATATATTAATTTGAAATCCTTTTGGTAATACTGATTGATACGTTACTGTTTATTTACACTACCACTGCACAAAAAAGTCCGAATTTTACATGAGTATATTTTTAATGTCTAGTTTGCGTTTAAAAGACATACCACAACGAGGCAAGGTTCTAGATTACTGGTCCCCCTTTCCCATTGAGCAGTAATAAAGACAGGAAACAAAGTGCCCTGCGGGGCTCTAACCCGCCTTCACTCGCTAACGTTCGCTCGGCAATACTGTGTAAATTAAATCTATAAACTTAAGTACAGAAAGAAACCAACCCAGCTACTAACCTACATGGGGGACCAGTAATCTAGAACCTTCCCCCACAACGATAAAAAAAGAAAAAACTGTCAATATTGTCCCACTGATAATTTTCGGTTTATGGCCGTTTCTACGCGTAAGCACAAGGTATAGATGGTCATGCACGGGGCGTATTCGATGGGTGAGGGGGCGCCACTAGAGATTTTGCCTACGGGCGCCAAAGACTTTTTTTACGCCAATGCAAACATCCCGCTGTCAGTACGCAGATTGAGAATAATAAATGCTTTAACCCATATTAGTAGCAATTTAGTAGCATCTATGTATCCTTAAAAGTGATTAATTAAATTTCAAGCTATATCGAAAACATTTTCAAGCGTCATGTTTTTGGATGAAGTATTGCGAAGTGTGTCTGATGTTGAATTGCGGAATTCACAAAAGAATTTTATTAACAATAACGTGCTATAGGCAGTTTTTCAACTTCTTACAGCACCCGCTGCATCAGCAGGAATAGAGAAATTTTTCCAGTTTCGGAATGGTCAATTTTAAAATTAGAAATCGTTTAGACACAGAAAAGGCATCAAAGTTGGTCTTTTTGTTTACACAAATGAACAACGTGTACCTAAATACGAAAAAAGAATATGAATTATACTAAATGTTTTATGTATGGTTCTGGCTTCAATATTATTACAAAATTGTGTTTAATGTAAGAATGTTTTTGCTTGTACTAAGTGCTAGTTTTATTCATAGAGAACAATCCTATCTGAATTAAGTGGCTAAGTGCTGAAGCCGAAACAGAAATTTGTTTGTATTCTGTAACATGAATAAAACTAAATAAATGCATTTACGGACTTAAGCCAGATAATATTTTAGAAGCCTAGCATATAAGTTGATCTAGACTTCAGTCCGGTATGATTCAACTGTTCTAAAATTTTATATAGTTATACAATTATATTTTTGCTTCTTATGGTTATTATCTTCCACAATCGAAATAACAGAACAGAAACAGGATCTCACTTATTTTCATATCCAATTAATTTTGAAATCTGATTTAACTCAACGATTTTTATTTAAAAAGTCAGCTGTCTTACATCTTCCTTTAAATCAATCCACCCTGCATGGCATACATATGGTGGCTCATTTAAGCAATATACATATGGTAAATACTATGTGCAATTCTAAATGCTTCGTACATTGTTGTCTGTCGTAACAAACCACAGGTTAAATTAAAACTAAACATTCTGCATGTTTCACTTACTACAAATGCTACCACAAAATATGTTACATACATTCAGCGCAGTGGCGCGAGTACAGTAGTCAGCCAGTAATCCTCATTAGAAATATCAGCGCACCTTCTCGTAGTGTTGCAGTACATTAACCTATCTCCAACTGTAATATCCCTCTCCCTAACACACACACTTTCATAAAAAATGACGGTGCTATTTTATCTTATGGGGACAGTTTTGTAAAGTTACGGAAGAAATACGAATTCTGATTTCGAAAGAGGAACATATTAGAAATCGGGGCAAGTCTTTACTTTGGCCATTTCATTCAACTGAATCGGTCAATGAACCGATTCATAAAGAACAGGATCCTCGGAACAGTTCGTTAAATATCACAAGTAACCAGTTCCTTACGAATCGATCGGTTAGAAATCATGGTAGTTCCGACTGTAATGAATTTACTATTATTTACATCATCTCATATTTCAAGTATTAATACATATAGAACTAAGCGATAGCTTAACATGATATGCGGTAAAGCAAGACGTGAAATAAAAGAAAGAAACTAGTAATGGAAAGGCGCAGACCAGAAGAAAGGATACGCGAAAACTCTAGCGCAAGACAGGTTAGTTGTAATGGCATATACAATCACCATCGCTGACGCGTCCACTAGCCACGAACGCACCCCCTCGTTTCTGCCCGGGCCCCATTGCTCCAACTTGGTTATAGGCCTACACCATTCGTACTTTTTAGTGGTCACCTTGCACAAGTTGGTCTTATACTCAACCTTCTTAAAGGAAATCTGCACCCGTTAATGTACATCCTCCGTTAACAAACACTACGGCAATAAAGTGAATTTCCTGTCAACAGTAGTTCACATTTAAAGAATATAACTATGCACCATAAAATAGAATAGCATGAAAATTGCCCCAATAGAATGTTGATTCCCAACGACGGCATTTATTCCGAAGTTGGTCTACCACCTAGTTTTCCACAAAAAGCTTAACAGCTCCGAAAATTTAAAAATCATTTCGTAGGATCGCTTTAAAAGGGTACTATAGAGTAGTGTAGGGTAGAGTGGAGTAAGGTAAGGATAAGTAGTGTTGGGTTAGCATAGGGTTAGAGAAGTTTCGACCCATTTTGTTCAAATTAAGAACGTAATTTCTCGTCTCTGCGTAAGGATACCAAATAGAGTGTCTCTGTACAACTGCGGGTATGTTCAGAATACAAATGCTCGTTACTTTCCCAAAATCGAACGATGCGGTAACCTTGCGCGAAGTAGTTTATTCCGCTTGCCACATAGCTCCATGTTTAGGCCTATAACCGCTTATAAAATAATAATAAAATCAACAGAACTTCCACTCTCCTTAGATATTATCAAGCACAGAAACGAGCAACTTATTCATTTCTCCCAGCAAATTTTCAAAATTTTGCTAGAAACGGACGACCAACTGCGAAACTTAAACCCAAACGACTGTATTCATTTCGGAACAACCTTATAATACAAACTCCAGCAGCGCATCTGTAAGTAGGACTGCTTTAAAAGGGTATAGTAGGACAGAGATAGAGTAGATTAGGGCAAGGTCCTAGAACACAGGTCCCCCTTCCCATTTAACTATAATAAAAACAGAAAACAACATGCCCTGCAGGGCTTTAACAACCCTTAACTCGCTATCGCTCGCTCCGTAATACGATGTGAAATAAATATTAAACTTTGGTACAGAAAGGAACCAACCTAGCTACTAACTTATATGGGGGGACCTGTGTTCCAGAACCTTCCCATAGATTAGGATCGAGTTAGGAAAGTTTGTTACCATTATGTTAAAATTAAGGCTTAAGTTGGCATTTATTCAAAAGTTGGGCGTCCGCTTTCGCCAAGTTTTTTCGCTGTTATCACCTTTGCACACTTTCTGCAATTTGCTAACTAGGTTCATTAATCCGTGCTCTTCACAAACTTTTAGAAGATCTTGTTCGTTATCAACGTATTGCCTCACAAATGTTAAAACTGTTACTTCATTGCCCTTGTACATTCGCCATGTTGATAACATATATGCTCGTTTCTTCGTTTTTTTACCTTGCGCCAAGTAGTTCCTTCCGCTCGCCGCATAGTCCCATGTTTACAACCGCTTATATATAAGAAATAAACAGATTTTTCGAGACACATATATTATCAAGCACACAAACGATCAAATTATCCATATCTTTCCTGTAAATTTTAAAAATTCTGCTGGAAACGGACGCCCAACTTTGGAACTTAACCCTTTTAAGTTTAGAGGTGCCCCTCCAGTTTCAAACCTACAAAGCCGTTAAAACATTAAAAATTACGTTAGGCTAAGTTAGGTTAGCCGGTAGGACCTTAGTTAGACTAGAACAATGACTAGACCCGGTTCTCATAATTTAATAGATTATCTTCATTATTCTTATAGGAGTATGTTTAGTACAAGGGGTCCAGAAGTACGTAAAAACACAAAATTTACAGGAGAAATGAATGATGCAAGTACTTAGACGTAACATATCGTAACCAAATCTAACCTAAATTAACACAAACTAACATAAACTAACCTAAGGTAACCTGAACTAACCTAATATTAGTAGAAATAAGCGAAATCCTATCATTTCTTGGAAAATTATGCAGGACCCCTACACTAATATAATGCAAACTAAATTAACCTGACCTAACGTAAACTAACCTAAACTAACCTAACCTACCCTAAATTAACCGAATGTGAACAGAAATTACCAAAATTGTAACATTTTTTAGAGAAAAGAGCTGGACCCCTTCTGCTAAACATAGGCCTTCTTATATAATACTATCAAACTCAATGCGGAAATATCACACTCAACACCCCGATTCGCAATCCTATAAAACTACCATGTTACCGAATAATCGAAATATTCCCCGTCTTGCAAATAGTAGGCACTTCTTCATATTAAACATAATATTACTCCCTAACTTACACACCTAAACATCACGTAAGAACTCCGTATCACCATTTCTTATCTCACTTCTCCTGTAAATTTGCCTAATCTTTATTTTAAAAAAAAAATAATGGAGGGGTATCTCTGAACTTAATCCAATATTAATTCAGTATTTTTTTGTACTTGTGTGAAGCTATCAGTTGAAGCAGACACTGTAAAGTTCACCCTTCATTTGGATTTCAAAGGGGAATAACTTATTCTATTCGAATAACCAGTAGCAAATGCACTGAACTAAATAGACTCTAATGCCGGATACATCATTAACACTTTCATTCAAAATGCAATTTCCACACCACACACTTCATATGCTACCGGACAACCGCTGAACAGACGACACAATTAAGTTCCTCGTTTTATGCAGAAACTGTTAATTACATACATTAATAATAATATTACTTGCTTTACACTTATGAACCGAAGCACTGTTAAAAATAAGTGCATGTCAGGGCAACTCTTATTTCAAAAAATTATACGTTAAAGTGACATCTCAATATGGGGTCGATAAGCATTTATGTGGTAGTGTAAGTACAACGTTAATACTTTTTTTATTTTCTAACACACAGAATTAACTCTTATTCTCGATATATATCCACATATATATCTCTGTAATCATAGATGCTTGTACTGTATTTTACATTTACTGGTAATTACGTATATAAATATAACATGAATTCAGGTTTGCCCCAATAACGCTTTTAGCAGAACATCAGAAGCAGATCAAGACTGGATGATCATTTTCAAGTTAAAATCCATGAAAATGCATGAAACACTACAGAAATTACACTTGCAAATAAATTAATGATCATTATATATTTACCATGTTTGTCCTTTCAGCATCGTCTTCCTTAAACATTGTGATATTTTATTTTTTTGTGTATGAACATCAGGTATATCTTCAACACTCTCCGCCATTTTGTCCAAGAGTCACAGAATATATAGTAATACAGTATAAGAACTTCAGAGAAAGTTTGTATATCATAGTATACAGATGCACAGTACGATCTTACATTAATGATACCATTTGTTAATAAGAGTGATTTTGTTACACAAGCAATTTTGGATGTTTCTGATGTATTTTCATCTGGTGATTCCAAGAGTAAAGTCAGAAATTTTCCATCACCCACCATTTTTTTCTAATTTTGAAAACAATTTGTCCCTGTTTATTAGCATTTGTGCTAGGCGTATATAACATGTTGATTAGAAATTTTGCGCATTATACAGAATCGTTTTGAAATATGATTAACTTAATACTAAAGAATTCGACTAACATACGTTTCCTGCAGTAGTCAGACCTTTAGTATGACGCTAATCAAACGTCAAAATGACTGCATACGGCCGTGTGTGAAGAGACATTCTGAAGCGTGACTAGACTCATACTAAAGAGTTACACTATTTTATGTTTAATGCAATAGTTAGATATTTAGTATGACGGTAATCATTCGCAAAACGACTTTGCATAACGACCAGTACATTACATTTTATGTCATTTCGTTGTGTCAATAATTGATATATGCAGAGTCGTTCTGAAGGTGATTAATGTCATACTAGAGAGTTCGACTAATATCTATGTTTCCTGCAGTAGTCAGGTCTTTAGTATGACTCTAATTATACGGCAAAACGGTTTTACGCAAGGTAGTTCTGAAGCGTGATTAATTACATAATAAAGAATTAGACTAACATGTTTCCTGCAGTAGTCAGACATTTAGTATGGCTCTAATCATTCGTCAAAACGAATCTGCACAACGACCAGTACATTACATTTTATTTCATTTCGTTGTGTCAATAATTGACATACAACACCTTATGCAGAGTCGTTCTGAAGGGTGATTAATGTCATACTAGAGACTTCCACTAATATATATGTTTCCTGCAGTTGTCAGACTTTAGTATGACGCTAATCAAACACCGAAACGGGTCTTACGCAAAGTAGTTCTGATTAAAGACATACTAAAGAGTTAGACTAACATATTTCCTGCAGTAGTAAAGCCTTTAGTATGACGCTAACCATATTTCAAAACGACTCTGCATAAGGACTAGTATGTTACATTTATATTTCATTTCGTTGTGTCAATAATTGACTTATACCGCCTTATGAAGATTCGTTCTGACGGGTGACTAATGTCATACTAGAGAGTTCGACTAATATATATATATATATATATATATATATATATATATATATGTTTCCTGCTTGTAGTCAACCTTTTAGTATGACGCTTATCACACGACAAATCGAGAATTATGCAGAGTCGTTCTGAAGCGTAATTAGAGTTATACTACAGAGTTCGACTAATGTATTTTTTCGATCAAAAGATCCAATATATTTCAGACAGAAATTTTCTTGTAGGCCTTATATCTGGAGAACTACATATAGTGTAGCCAAACCAAAACTACCACTTAATTCAGTTTGATGTGCTTATTCCGTAAAATATACGAAAACTCGATTTATCTAGAGGCCGTTCAAAGATTGACCCAACATCGCAATCTTTTGATCCATTTTTTGAATCATTCCTAAAATTCTTGTTTGCAGTAGTCAGGTCTTTAGTATGACGCTAATCATACTTCAAACGATCAGCATAAGCCGGTATGACTGCAAAAGGCCCATAACGTTGCGTGATTTTTGTTTGAATTCACGAGTTACAACAATGACATTCCCCTACAAAACTGTGATTGTAAGGTAAAGTTCACAAATGAAAAAACAGGGGCATCATTTAGGGGACCAGGAGGGGCAATTGCTCCACTAAGATTTTGAGGAATACATATACTTTAATCAATTGTCTACTAGTATAAAACCTGAAAATCTTATGTCGGCGGTGCTCTTGCACCCCTCAAGCGAAGTTTGAAATGACGCTCCTGAAATACGAGAAAAAGGCTAATTATTCTGTTCTCTGGGGCCCACTGGGGTGCTAATGAGGCCGATGGACAAGTCTACCAAAAAGAGCGCCCATACAAATGCGAATACGTATTTTATATTCATTTCAAACAAAAAATTGAATGACCAAAGCGTACGTGAAGAATCAAATAATGATGCTTGCACATCCAGCGGCGTAGCGGGAATATGTCCAAGGGGAGTCAACTCCAAAATTTCAAATGGAAAGTGGTACCAATTTCAATTTCTTTCGAAGTATTATTGAAAAAGAAATAACTTTCACAGTAAACTTCTCATTAAATTCTACTGTTTAGCGTCTATGTGTGTTATTTGTTGTCGAATCTCTACCATCAGACTACCCATCCCAGGCACTTTTCTCAGCTCGTAATGCACCTAGACACTTCAAACAAGAAATTGAATGACCAAATCGTACGTGAAGAATCAAATTGTGATGCTTCTATATTTAGTGGTGTAGCGGGAATATGTCCACGGTGGGACAGCTCCAAAATTTCAAATGGAAAGCGGTACCAATTTCGATTTCTTTGGAATATTGTTGAAAAAGAAATAACTTTTACAGGAAACACTTTTCGTTGTATTATATTGTTTAGCATCTACGTGTGTTATTTGTTGTTGAATTGCTTCTATGAGACAACCTGTCCCAGACACTTTTCTCTGTTCATAGTGCACGTGACACTTCAAACAAAACATTGAATGACCAAAGTGCATAGTCGCCGACACGAAGAAAACATTGGGGGGGAGCTCAGCTACCGTAAAGAGGAATAAGGGATTTGTTAGATGTAGGGTTAGTTGGTTGAAAGCCAACTGATTTTAATCAGTGGTGGATTTAGACAACTTGCAGCCTGAGTTCCCCCCTCATCACTTTTCTGGTTAACAGCTTTCATTCGTTTTCTTCCTATTTACGTTCCTCGTTTCTGTGCACCAACAATGAACTACTGACAGCTCGTCACAATGCAGCTGCAGCCTTCCTTGATGGTCTAGTGGCTAACGCGTGTGCCTTTGGTGCACAGAATCTCGAGTTCGATTAGAACATTGAACAACAGTGGGTCGGATTTCACCTTAAATTTTAGGTCCACGTTTCATATAGCCGCGCTGCTGTAAAGATAAGCTGAATGGTAATCAACTCAACAATACAGTTGCAACAATTCAGAAACAATGATGGCTAAGAATTAATTAAAACCAATAAACTGTTTAGCTTTTTATCGCATAAGAGGTTCAGTTAATTTCTGAACGCACATCAATGGGACATGACTATTTGATCGTAAATAAGAGGTGTTCGTAAAAGCAAGTGTTCTCTCCCATAACAACACACACATTTCTGCAGGGAGGGACAAAAAAAAGTTTGTTCAGATTATGGAGGTGTCCGTTAAGATATGTTACACTGTATAAACATTGCCAATATTTGAATGATACAGTAAGATTTCCTGCACCTATATTAACTTGTGAAATAGATGTAAGATTAAGATATGACTTCCAAATTTTAAATTTCTTATTAAATTCTGATATTAAGTTAATCTGAACTTATTTGTTTAGTTGACACTTTCTTCCATGCAGGAGCGGGTTTGTAGGCGGCAAACGGAGAAAGATCTATTTAATAGCAAAGATTTGCCTGCGGATTTCGGTGCGCATTATAAATTCGTCTGCAATAAGATCAAGATTGAGTCCACAGAAAGTTCTTGATGACAATTTAAAATTGCTGAAGCGTTGAGGTGCTTCTCTGCCATGATAGGTCGTAGATAGGACTTTAGTCGTCTTAAACCATTTGTTCCCAAATTATTTTTTTTTTCCACAAATTTAGTAATTTTTTGCTATTTTCTATATTTGAGGACTGTTAGTCTAATGCAGTGATTAGCTTTTTTTAACCTGCATTAACCACCTGATTAACCATGTTTCAATAATGGAACAGCGGGCATTACAGGACAGGTATACATTTAGGTAAAAGCTAATTCCAACTTTGAGTTTGAGTTGTCGTATTGATATTTATTAGTAAAGTATTTTTAAACGAACTAATTTCTAGTCTTTATATAGAGTATACAATATTATATTTAATGAGATATGCACAATATATTATTATTACAAACAAAATGAATAATCCAAATCATATATTCACATAGAAAATTATTGCAATGAGTTTTGCCACCCTTATCTACCAAAGATTGGGGTCCCCAAATCTGAGATAGACAAAGAGTCTTGATAACATGTGACATTATCGTGTGTGAAATTCTAAAATGCATCGAGAGTGTAATGCAATATTGCACTTTTGGCACATTTTTATTGCATTCTTCTTACACAGTCCACATCTTGTTTGTTTCTTGGCACTAACAATCAAATGATCTTCCCTCTCATATCGAATTTCTTCGGCCACTCTTTTATTCAACGCTTTTCACTCTTGTTGATGCTCTTCCAATACCCTTGCGGTCTGTGTACTTTCGCAAATAAACCCGCACAATTTCTCATGTGAATCCTAATAGATCCAGTTTATCGTCTTTACTTTTACAACTCATGCGATATATTAACCAAGCGTTGACGACAGACACATTTACCGGAAAAGCAATAAACTGCCAGTACCAATTTTTCATTCGTATGTTGATTCTCAAATTTGAGACATTCTCATCTAAGCGATCAACGCCACCCATGAAGAAATTGTAATTGCTAAACGCAGCTGGATATTTACTTCGATGTCCTTTTTTAATGGATTATTTCACCATGATACTGTGATGTACTCCTGCTTGAGTTGACTAAATGGTAATGATATCGTTGTCATTGTATCAAACTAGGATTATACCACTGTTTGCATCTGTGACTTGATCAAATGCTCCTCTGTCTTGCTTTTTTCAGATCAACAAGCTGTTTGTTTTCAACCCTATTTGCCCTAATCGTTCCTATTGCGTCATATTCTTGTTTCCTTATTTCTTCCAATAGGCGAATCGTAGTGAAATAATTGACAAAGTAAAATTTGCAGCTGGATCCCCCTCCCAACGCCGAGATCAAATCAGAAACTACACTTCCTCCTACAGCAATGTTCAACTCCGGTCGTGTATTTCCATTTACTGCCCCTTGATAAGATTCTCCTCTGATAATTCAACCAGGTGTACAAACACCAAACTTGTTAACAATATCTGATTGGTTTTCCATGCATACGTTGTTTTGCACTGTGTCGTCCATAGTACGGTATCATTGCTTCATCTACACAAAGATTTACCTTGTTGTTATAATTATTTAACCATCTTTCGTTCAACATATCCCACAACTTTCTTACTTTTGTAAATCTGTCGTTACTGTTGATGTTTATGTTATCACATGTGTGGATGCATCTTAAAATTTGTTCAAATCTGTTTCCTGATATGGGTGACTCTATTGCTTCGTTATGCATATCATCGCCTATGGGTAACTAGTCCTCAAGCCGAAAATAGAGAGGCAATGATGTAGAAAGACAGAGACCTTACACAAGGTAACATGTCGGCATTCGGCTGACGTAAACAGTAAATCCAGTGAAAAACTGCCAAGAAGGCTTGACGAGACAAGGTTACATAATTTCAGACTACATGGACAATTAGTACTATATTTGCAACTACTTGTAGAGTCAGGGACCCGAGTAAAATTTTCTAAATGTATTTTTTCATCTTTACAATCCTGTAATTTCATTCTATCTCCATGTACCGCAGATGTAATAAATAATGTAAAGAAAATTTTACTAAGATCTTTTCGTTTCCTAGTGCTAATAAGGCTGAAAGAAATTTATTTCGCGATGCAAATATACCTATAGGAGTAACACTTCAGACCTAGACAAAAAAGAAAAAGTTATTTCTTCCAATGAAACTTACTCCACAGTTGTTTTGTACGTGTGCAAATATGCACATTTCTATTCTAGAATAACAAAAGTACATATGTGCTCATGTATTCATATCATAATGTGCGCAATAGAAGTATAACTATTGCGATGTGGTCTATGTTTTACATGTTCATTCAGAAACTGTTAATGAATTATAGCCACCATTCGTGATCGCTGTTCCAAAAATGGAACATTCATTACTACTGTCACACCTACCCATTCATTCCCGTTGTTCCAATATTGGAACATGCTAGTTTAGAACTCTGCCAGCGGGAAAATGATTAGTGTAATATAATTGGTTTTCAAGAACACTCAAGTTGCGAGTGTTAGGAAAATATCAGTAAAGGAAAAATTACAGAAAACATTTCCATATTAAACAAAAGTACTCACTTTGATTTCGAAGCCATCATGCACGCTGAGCTCAAAAAATGGTTGGCAATAGACTGAAATAGTGAGACGTTACATCCTTCTCGTTGCCATGATGATCGCCATTTTATTTTCTAAACAACAAGTAGCCTAAATACTTAAAGAACCTATGTGCAAAATGAAAACAGTGATTAAATATTTCAGAACTGCAAACATTAGAGTGAAACAAATACTTATGTTTCTTTTTAAATATTTCTAATGATTGAAACTGAAAAAAGGGTAGAAAAGGTAATTAGAAAAGAAATATGTTCAATAATGTTACGTGCATGACAAGCATTGAAACTGTAATCAGCGAGTTCACATGTCTTGTGATATTTTCCCTCTGATGTATGTTTTGAGAATTTCTATATTTTCAGGTTAAATTAAACCTTAAAGTGTACTCACCCTGTTCATAATTAGATATTAACTTTAAATAATTCCGGAAAATTTTTGATTCAATAATATGAGTATCATATACAGTAGATATACTATTGCAAATTTGAAGATGATTATTGTTTAACAGTTGTTTAAAATATATGCTGAACCATTCATAATTGGATGTGTAATTATTGTACGTTTTCTAAATGCCTTTTTAAAAAAGAAAAAGAAAGTTGATAGAGAATATAAGAAAAGATGTTACCTATATCCACTGATGGTCTGGATTGAAAATTTCTAGAGACTAGCCTTTTCTTTCTTTTGTAATGTATACTTAGAAATAATATTGTGCACTCCCATTATAAACAGTAGACATTAGAAGTGTTAATACCGCAATAGAATTAACATTATTCTAAGGACTTTTTTCTTTTTTAAAAAAATAATATATTTTTTACAGCTTTCTCTGTGCCGACAGTTTGTCAATCTGCACGTTAGGGAGTTTATGTTGCGTACAATTGCTCTTATGGTGGATTACATGGTAATTGTGCTTACATTAACTATTCGATTTCTACCTTATTACTTAGGGATGTGGAGATTTTAGAAATAAGCTATTTAGCTCCATTAACTTCACGCGTTTGTATAGAAAAAAAAACATGGCGATCACCATGGTAACGGGAAGGAAATGACGACATCACTATTCCAGTCTATACTGCGCACATTGTTTGGTATAAAGTGAAACCGCTAGTTACGAAGTGGTACAGACAAGTTTTATAAAATACATCTCATCTACGTATTTATTTCTATATTATAGAAATAAACAAAAATTACAATGTTCCATTTTTGGAACAGTGGGAATAAATGGGTTAAAGAAGAAAAGGATCTCTCCGCTGTGTGACTGGTGGATGGTAGCGTCAAAAATAATCGAACGATGGAATATAAATCCCTATTGTCAATCACTGACATAGAAGATTCATTCTGCACATTTTTCGTTTACTACAAAACGATCCATTTTTCAAATGTGCAATTAACACTATTTATCAGCAAAAAGTGAAATAAATAAATAAAACACTTCACTAAAACTCTCACTTCTCTTCTTCCAGAAAACAAACGATAACAAGTCACCACAATAATGTATTCCTGTTTCTCTCAACACCACCGATAAACTAAAACACTGAAACGACACGAAATCTTTGGAGCAAAAAACAAGGGAGTATACGTTGTTACCCACTGCATTTTCTCCACAAAAGGACCAAAACCCAATATGTGAAAAATATAGAAAGAAAAAAATCAGAAGAAAAAGAACGAAGGCAGCGTTGCTTTTATGCAACCAGGGGTCATAAACCCCTATATAAAGTACTATGTGCATTGAGGGCTAGCAGGGGAAAGTTCAGAGGGCTTCCAGAATTCCTAGAAAAAAGACCCACTATACATGTCCTTTACATCCGCACATATAATAATAAAATGACGGCAATTCTCTCTCTCTCTTTCTTTCTCTGTTTTGATGCTTCAGGACGACAATGCTCATCAGTCACCAGTAAAGAATTGAAGCTGGGAGCGGGAGGAGAAAAAGTAAGAACAATATAATCTCTTTCCTCCTTTCAATAAAATTCTGAAATATAACAATAGTTGTTTGGCGACACTAATTTTAGTAAAGAAACCTAAATACTATATTCTAAAAATGAAGATGCACCTGAGTAGTCTTTTTTTTTTTTATAAAAGACTAAGAAGAAATAAAAATACGAAAATAGAACTGAAACATTGGGGGGGGATCAGCCCCTTAATCGGCAATATTGGAGGGCTGGATGGGGCTGAGCCCCTAGGTTCCGGCACCTATGCCAAAGTGTATGTGAAGAATCAAATTATGATGCTTCCATATCCAGTGGCGTAGAGGAAATATATCCACGAGGAGTCAACTCCAAAATTTCAAATGGAAAGTGGTACCAAATTCGATTTCTTTCGAAGTATTATGGAAAACGAAATAACTTTTACATGTAAAAAAATTCTACTGTTTAGCATGTGTGTGTGTTTGTTGTAGAATCGCTACAATCAGACAACCCGTCCTACTCACTTTCCTCGGCTCGTAGAGCACCTAGACACTTCGAACAGGTAATTGAATAACCAAATCTTATGCGAAGAATCAAATTGTGATGCTTCCATATCCAGTGGCATAGCTGGAATATGTCCAGGGGGAACGAACTACATAATTTAAACGGTTTCCTAACATTGTTAGGGTCATCAAGTCTAGGAGGCTCAGATAGGCAGGTCATGTAGCTAGGATGGAAGAAAGTAGGAACATTTTCAGTCTTAACCGGAAGATCAATCGGAAAACGACCATTAAGAAGATCTAGGCGCAGATAGGATGACATTATTAAGATGGATCTCGCAGAAATACGAATACAAACTAGAAACTGGATCCAGTTGGATAAGGATAGAAGTCAGTGGAGAGCTTTTGTGAACGCGGCATTGAACCTCCGGGTTCCAAAGGCCATAGAGTGAGTTAGTTATTGCTAACATCAGAAAACACGTCCCAGGCAGTTTTCTCTGTTCATAGTGCACGTGACACTTCAAGCAAAAAATTGAATTACCAAAGCGTACGTGAAGAATCAAATGGTGAAGCTTCCATATTCAGTGGCGTAGCGGGAATGTGTCCACGGGGGTCAACTCCAAAATTTCAAATGGAAAGTGGCAGGCCCGCAACCAGCCTCAGAGGTTTGGAGGGGCCATGAATATGTTAGGGGGCCAAGTCATTAAAAATTCTCCTACAAACGTTTTTTTTTTTTGTATTAATAATAGCATTTTGTATTGAGGTCTGAAGGGGCCACAAAAAGTTTAGGGGGCCTGGCCCCCCTCTGGTTGCGGGCCTGGAAAGTGGTACAAATTTCGATTTCTTTCGAAGTATTATTGAAAAAGAAATAACTTTTACAGGAAACACTTTTCGTTAGATTCTACTACTTTGCATCTACGTGTTATTTGTTGTTGAATTGCTACTATCAGACATCCCGTCCCAAACACTTTTCTCGGCTCGTAATGCACTTAGACACATCAAACAAAAAACGAATGACCACACTGTATGTGAAGAATCAAATGGCGACGCTTCATATCCAGTGGCGTAACGGGAATATGTCCACGGGCGGTATACTCCAAATTATCAAATGGAAAGTGGTACCAATTTCGATTTCTTTGGAAATGTTATTGAAAAAGAAATCTTTTACAGGAAACACTTTTCGTTACATTCTACTGTTTAGCATCTACCTGTGTTATTTGTTGTTGAATTTCTACTGTCCGAAACCCGTCCCAGACACTTTTCTCAGTTCATAGTGCACGTGACTATTCAAACAAGAAATTGAATGACCAAAATGTATGTGAAGAATCAAATGGTGATTCTTCCATACCCAGTAGCGTAGCAGGAATATGTTCACGGGTGGACAACTCAAAAAAAAATGAAATCTTTGAGTTTTACGTCCCGCGATTATGCTGGTTAGGCTAAAGGAGACGGTGATTATGAGAAATGAATGAAATGGTGGAATGAAGAAAGTGGGAGGAAACGGGAGAACCCCGAGAAAACACATAAGCACGGTGTTTGTTCACCACAAAGTCAACACGGCGTGAGCTGGGATCGAACCAGGGGCCCCAAGCACCGGAGGTGAACACTCTACCACTGAGCCACCGCGCCCCCTGGACAACTCAAAAATTTCAAATGGAAAATACTACCAATTTTGATTTCTTTCGAAGTATTATTGAAAACGAAATAACGTTTACACGAAACACTTCGTTACATTCTACTGTTTAGCATCTACGTATGTTATTTTTTGTTGAATTGGTAGTATGAGACAACCCGTCTCAGGCACATTTCTCGGTTCATAGTGCATGTGACACTTAAATAAGAAACTGAATGACCAAAGTATATGTGAAGAATCAATGGTGATGTTTCTATATCCAGTGGGGTAGCGGGAATATGTCCATGGGTGGGTCAACTCCAAAATTTCAAATAGAAAGTGATACCAATTTCGATTACTTTGGAAATATTATTGAAAAAGAAATAAATTTTATACGAAAGCTTTTCGTTAAATTCTACTGTTCAATGTCTATTTCCGTTATTTGTTGTTGAATTGCTACTATCGGGCAATCTGTCCCAGGCACTTTTCTCAGCTCGAAGTGCACCTAGACACTTCAAACAAGAAATTTAATGACAAATCGTAAGTGAAGAATCAAATGGCGATGAAAAATGAAATGAAATCTTTGAGTTTTACGTCTCACGGTTATGCCGGTTAGGCTAAAGGAGACGGTGATGATGAATAATGAATGAAATGGTGGAATGAAGAAAGTGGGAGGAAACGGGAGAACCCCGAGAAAACCCACGCACACGGTGTTTGCAAATGGCGATGCTTCCATATGCAATGTCGTAGTGGGAATATGTCCACGGGGGCTCAACTCCAAAGTTTCAAATGGAAACCCCATGTTACAAACGTCGTCAACACCGAGTGCCCCACTTGCCGGTAAATGTCGATCGTCGCTATAGCGACGCATCGCAGGATTGCCGCTAGTGTTACTGGCGGCAGGGTTTCGTCGAGTCGAAAGAGATATCTATAGTCGGGATGTTGAAGTTACCACCGCGTAGCAGCGAGGACTTCCCTTTTGTCCGCGCTCCTTCGATTCGTCGTGGAGAATCGCGAAGGGCCCAACACGAAGTATCGCCAGTCATGTGCACGCGGTTATTATTATATATTTTTTTCCTAACGAATTTTTCCTAAAGTGAACTCCAGGGGTCAAGAGTAACCCCTGCCTCTATATCATGAAGTGAAAAATCTTGAGATGAGTGCGTGTAATTTATGAATTTAGAAGGCAACTGTCGACGATCATTTGAAAGTGAATATGGGAGAAAAATGAAATAAAGTAAATAGACGCGCGTCATTTTGTTATAAAACTACATGACAAGTGGATGTTATCTCAAACGGTTATCGTGGAATATACACGGTTAAAGGAGCACTCTGGTTAGTCAAATTAAAAAGACCTCAACGATTTACCCCTCTAGAAGTGATATTTTGTTCATCGCCTCCGTAGCCAAGTCGGAAGAGCACGTACCTAGTAATCAAAAGGTTGGTGGTTCGCGTCCACTCCAAGGTACTTTTGTTTAGTGTTGTTTAGACTCACCTTAATGTAAACAAATTACGCATATAGGCGATTTAACGTATTTTAAGGGAGTTCATTGGCGTTATGTCGCGTCTCTGTGCTGGTGGTATAATTTTCAAAACGGAAGTGGAGCCACCTCGGATCGTCGCCGTGGGGCTGCCAATTTTGGCGAGATGTCGCTAGTTGCCCATCGGTGGTCCAACAACGCTTACGGCATGGGGAAGTGGCACCAATTTCGATTTCTTTCGAAGTATTATTGAAAAAGAAATAACTTTTACAGGAAACACTTTTCGTTAAATTCTACTGTTTAACATCTGTGCGTGTTATTTGTTACTACTATCAGACCACCCATCCCAAGCATTTTTCTTGGCTCGTAGTGCGAGCACCGTGTAAAGAACTCCACAGAACTTATAGCAATTCTGAAGAAAATACATTTATCTCCAGATGACATTCTTGTCAGCTTTGACGTGGTACACCTCTTTACGAAAGTACAGATTCACGACATTTTGCGACTTCTAGAGAATTTCCATCAGGCATTGTTGAGTTGTTTCGACAAACGATCACCTCCACTTATTTTCTCTACGAGGGACAATATTATGAGCAAACTGATGAAGTTACCATGGGAACACCTCTCTCGCTAGCTGTGGCTAATCTGTTTATAGAGGATTTCAAACACCAAATAGTAGTCAACACCACAGAAGCCTACCCATTTCTACAGATATGTGGACGACATCTTCGCTGTCTGGGCCCAAGGACAACAGTCTTTATAAACCTCTCTTGATTTTCTCAACAGCCGCCATCTTAACATCAATTTCACATTGGAAATTGAAAAGAACTGGAGCTTACCATTTTTGGACATCCTCATTAGAAGAAAACCTGACGGCAGCCTTGGATACAGCGTTTACAGGAAACCCACACATATGGACCTACACTTTAACAACAATAGCTTCCACCACAAGTCTCAACACATAACAGTAATTGACACAATGTTGCATAGAGCCTTTGCCATCAGATGAAAAAAGCATAAGACCAAACACCAGAATCTGAAGACCACCTTTCGAAAAATAGCTACAGCGATACGGACATAAGAAGGAGCCTAAAAAGGGCCGTCACAAAGCGATTCAATTCAAGAGAAAAAGGAAAGGAAGAAGAGGAACTGTCAGTCTTCCTTGCACAGGCTTTCAGGAGAACTCAGCAGAATTCTACGAATACACGGGATAGACATTGCCCATAAACCTCTTACTAAACTGAAGGTCTTGCTACATCTAGTGAAAAATAATTTAGGACTTAGGACACTGGGAGTGTACCGTATTCCATGTAAATATGAGAAATCCTATTTTTTACAGACTGGACGTACAATTGAAATTCGACAAAAAGAACACTTCGATTACATCAAACGACAACAAGTAGAAAAATCATGATTGGTATAGCATAGTGTGACTGAGGAACAATGTATCTCTTTCTCTGAAACAACTTTGATAGCAAAGTGTTCCGCCTACTGGGAAAGAAAAGTGAGGGAAGCAATAGCAACATTACAAGGCAGCAACCTCAATAGGAATACCGGTCTTCAACCCAGCCAAACCTGGCTTCCCCTCATAGGAAGAATACGTATTTAAAACAACCTGTCAGGGTTTGCCAACCAACGCAGTCAACCAGGCAATCACAGTTGAGGCCACAGACTGACACTGATTGGTCGTTGCCATTGACCAATCAAACTCCGCCCCCTTCTTGCCAGCATTATATAATAAATGCTTCTATTTTTGTCTCTCATTCTTTACCCTGAAGACGAGAACAATATTGTCGGTTCTCGAAACGTTGGGCGATGTAGAATTCACCTGGATGATTGAACGAGAACAAATACAGTATATGTATCAGGACACTAGGAAAGCTTACGTCTTATTTTAAACTGCCTTAGTCAATCATGCAATTTCCTACACACACTTGAAATCGATTTTTCCTCCAGCTAAATGTGAGTGAGAAATTAGTGTAGTGGTTTAAGTATCGAACTTGTGGGTAAAAAGGTCCTATGATCGATTCCACGAAGTAAGCATCAAAAATTTTATAATTTGTGGTCATCTATAATAACAGAGAATAAAGTAGTTTGTGTTTCCATAGGGAAGTGAGGACTTCTTTTACTCTAGCAGTGAAGCAACACCAATCAAGCTTACTCATGCTGTCCGAATAACTGGTAAACTAAGATCGTATTAATCATAAGGCACGCCTTTAGTATGGAGTTAAGATTCTGTGACACTAATATGGATACAACATTGTTTTTGTCCTCATTTTAATTATCTATGGTTTTCTAATATGTACAAACTAGTCTCTCTAGTCCAAAATCCGTTAGGAAATAAGGCCCTATCAGCGGCTTCAGCAGTCATGTCCTTATGACTTGGGTGAACGCTATATTGAAAGTTACAATATAATTTTCATACACTTGACATAGTCAACTGTACTCGGTTTATTAGTTCACCATATTTCTTTTCGTGTCGTCATATGCGTGTCCCATATGCAACTCCATTCACTTTAATATATTCTATTCAATGAGATACAAATTCCTCAGTTTATCATAATATTTCCAAACCACCCAAACAGCTCTCTTGCTACGTTTCTAATAACAATGAGTAAGATTTCAAGATAGTTCATTTTAAATAATCTTGCAACCAGTTCGTTAATTACTACGAGCAATGAGATCTTTCTCATTATACACACACATATTATATATATATATGAAAGTGCTTTCCGAAGAGGGTGCAGTATTTCAGTTGGAGACAGTGCGCTTTAACATTTTAATTATAATTAATATTTAAGTCCAATGAAATGAAATATTTCAGCTTAACATCCCACGATTATATCCTTCAGGTCAAGGGAGACAATGATTAAAGCAAGTGAATGATGATAGAATTGGTGGAATGAAAAGTACCAGGAAACGGGAGTACCGACAGAAAATCCACGGACACGATGTTCTCCACCACAAACTTACTTGACCGGGGATAAAACCAGAGACCTTACATATCAGAAGTAAGCGCTCTAACAGTGAGCCACCGTGCTCCCCTCTATTTGAGTCCAAATTAGATATAATTGCAGCATAGAAACGTTAAGTGGGTAATAAGGTGGTAGTTCAAGCAAATATTATTACTTCAATCTGTATCGTAGATTTACAATTATCATGAAAAAAAATTGAATGTTCGTACCCCAAAACTGCTTTATCGAGCGTGATTTGACATGAACAGAAAGTTAAATTAATTTAAACAATAAAATATATTTATCCGTAGAAATAAAAGCTTTCAGTTTTACGTCCCACGGTTACGCCGGCTAGGCTAAAGGAGACGGTGATCATGAGAAATTAATGCAATGGTGGAATGAATAAAGTGGGAGGAAACAGGAGAACCCCTAGAAAACCGACGCACACGGTGTTTGCCCACTTGGAGCGAACTGGGATGGAACCAGGGACCCAATCACCGTAAGTGAACGCTGTACCACTAAGCCACCGCGACCCGCAACCCATAGTAGTAAGGGTCCAAATTGATCGCGTTTTGCGGCCCCCGGACCCTGGCGCCCAGGCCAATGATCTAATGGTACTTAGGACAACCCCCTCTAAATTTTGGCAGGGGTACCTTGGCCCATTCCCTAAATTTTGGCAAGGGTACATAGGACCAACCCCTTAAATTTTGGAAATTTACAGATCTAAAAATTTGGTATGGTAGCCTAGGACCAGGGCATGTACCTCTATCAGTATTGGGGCTCCATCTCGTTCCCTTTCATGGGTAAAAAATTGCCGAAATATAAACGTAAGCAATACGTTGTACCAGGTGTTCGGTTATTGACCTAATTTATCCCCTTTGATAAGGTCCTATTACCTTATATGTTTATATGGGCATGTATAGGGGTCCATTCTCTTTCATAGGACATAGGTACATTGGTGCACCCCTTTAAAATTTGGGAGGGGTACTTTGGCCCACCCCTTAAATTTTGGAAATTGTCCAATTTAAACATTTGGTATCATAGTACACTAGCCTAATATATATCACTACAAATTTGGGTGGTCCATCCCGTTCCCTTTCATGGGTAAAAATTACCAAAATATAAACGTAAGCAATACGTTGTACCACATGTTCGGTTTTTGGCCCAATTTATTCCCTTTAATGAGGGAGATGAGAATATACCACCAAGAAATAAAGTCAATGGGCAGATCAAAATGACGATATTGCTAAGTCGCCACCCTTATCATGGAAGAAATTATTGTTTCCATTGTGTGCTGCTTGTGCCGAAGAAATGAATCCTGCCCCTACAGCAACGTTTACGCACAACGGTCAGGAGCGACGCCTCACTGGAACATGGGTATCGTACGAAACACAAAATGCAACAGAATTGGGATATCAATCGGTGAAAATCTTTGAAATTTGGGACTATGACATTAAACAATATGATCCCATCACGTAAACAGGTGGTTTGTTGACGGAATACATCAACCCGTTTTTAAAATCGAAAATGGAAGCTTCTGGATGGCCAAGTTCATGTGTCACCGAAGAAGAGAAAGCGAAATTTATGCAAACCGTCCTGGAACGTGAAGACATTGCTTTGGATCCGGCCAAAATTGAAAATAATCCTGCACGACGAAATTTGTCTAAGCTGTGTCTTAACTCTCTATGGAACAAGCTATCGCAGCGTTCAAACTTTAGCCAGACCACTATTATTGGTCGGCCAGAAGAATTATGAAAAGCTAACTTTCCCGATATTGAACTCCCATCAAATTGTACCTATCAATAATACCATGTTGTATGCGTTCTGGAAGTACAATGAACATGTTCCTGTTCAAAATCGAAACACCAATGTCGTTTTAGGTGCGTTTACATGTCAGGTACGTCTGGAGCTGTACAAGTATTAGGAAATGTTGCAGGAACGTGTATTGTATTTTGACACGGATTCTGTGATATTTACAGAAAAGCCGGAGGATCCAACCATTGAACCTTCCACTTATTTTTGATGTTTATTAGATTAGATAGATTCTTATGGATAACGAGCCTACATCAAGATATTTGTTAGGGGAGGGCCGAAAAATTATGGTTTAGAAATACATAATCCAGACACCAACATCACCAACTATATATGCAAGGTTAGAGGATTTACATTAAACTACGATGCAGGACAATATTTAAATTTCAACACCTTAAAAGAAATGATTTCTAATCAATGCCATGGACAAGCCACCATTACCATCCCACATAAAATTTGCAGGGCCAAAGACCATACCATCGTCACTCGCAAAGAACAAAAAATCTACAGCATCCAGTACACAAAACAACGATTTAAAGAGCTCAATTCGTATGATACGGTTCCGTACGGGTACGCTAAAAAACGAAAACTGGAACAAGATAAAGATGATGAAGAGAAACTGTAAATACCTGATGAGGCCATTTTTCACCCATTATAACATAGTCTTGTTTCCTTTCCTTATCATAAAGCAGCAACATCATCAGCGGAAGAAAAAATGCAGTCATCTTATACCCAGAGGAGTTCATAAAGTAGCAACACCACCACCAGCGGAAGAAATGCAGGTATCTCGTACCCAGAGGAGGAAAAGGGAACTGAAAAGAGAGTGCTACACATCCATCTTTTACGAGTAAGTTTTATTTCTCTCTCATCAATATCTACTCGTTTTTATTTTTTCAGGAAAATAAATTCGTAATCTATTGCTGCTTCTTTTTTCTTTACAGGATATGTCTGCAAGACTCGAGGATGACACATTCAACGTATTCATTGAACTAGATTCTTCACTTAATGTGTTAACAAAATTGTGAGAAAAGCAAATACCTTTTGTTAAAATACAACGAATTGAAAAAAAAAAAGTTTTATTATTTCCTAAAACCCTATTTTCCTGAACACTTGTTTTCAAATAATGTCTAAGCTTGAAAATTTGGTTTGAGAACTTGAGTTTGAAAATTTTCCCAAAATTTGGTTTAAAATGATTAGTTTGAAAATATTTCGTTCGAAAAATTGATTTGAAAATTTAGTTTCCAAAATTTGCTTTTAATTTTTAGTTCGAAAATTTTATTAATTCGAGAAAAGTTTGACTTAAAAATTTTAAGATTTGACAAATATTTTAGTTCGAAACTTTTTAGTTATTCAAAATTTGGTTTTGAATTTTTAGTTCGAAAAAATTTATTTAGAATTTTTTTGTTTTCCAAAACGCTTTAAATTTTCAAAATTTGGTTTCGAATGTTTAGTTCGAAAATCTGGAGTTTTAATATTTTAAGTTCGAGAAAAGTTTGATTTAAGAATTTTAGATTTCCAAAATTTGATTTAAATATTTTAGTTCGAAACTATTTAGTTCGAAAACGTATTTCGAAAGTTTCGTTTGAAAATTTTAGTTTCAAATTTTTTTGTTTGTAAAGTTTAGTTCGAAAAATTTTTAGTTTTAAAAATTTTAGTTTCAAATTTTTGTGTTCGAAAAATTTTTAGTTTTGAAAATTTGTTTCAATTTTTTTAAAATTTTTTTGTTTTGAATATTTTGTTTAATATTTTTTAGTTTTTCAAAACTTTTAGTTTTGAAAATTCTTGCATTCAGCGGAACCGTTTCGAAAAAAATAGGAGCAGATTAGTTTTTAAAAATTTGGCAACAATGTTTCCATCAACGAAGCGCTTACTGAGCAACAAAACGCTGAGCGTTTAAAATATCGCTCAAACCCACAACAATGTTTTGTAAGAGTTCTAACAATGAACCAATCAGACTAACCAACATCTCTTTAGTTGATCTACGAACGACAAGGATGCCCCCCCCCCCCTTTCACCATTGTTAGAGAATAAATGTATCCTTTCAGGGACACACTAAACACCCTGGTTCGAGATCCACCAATCAACATTGCCCAAGGAACAAAACTAGTCCTTGACTTTTGACCTCTGCCAAGGGTTCGTTCACGTACCTTTGCTCTATGGCAGATAATAACCTCCTTCCAAGACTCCACACGAGAACGTTTAAGGTGGGCTCCCTCTCCATCAAGGTAAAAAACAAAGAATAACTATCTCACCAATAAAAGGGAACGATAATATTAAGGTGAACTTCAGTACACTATCATGGTACCGAAAAGGATAACCATAAAAGGAAACGAAATTCTAAAATCCCGGTCATAAAAGAGTGTGATGACTCATGAGTCATATCACGTAACCTAAAATTTGAATTTCCCGCGTGGTCGGAGCTAAGATCACATGACCTCTATCAGCCAATCACAATCGAGGTACCAAAGCGCTCATTAAAGAGGATGATCGTAAAAGGAAACGAGTTTCAAAAATCTAGGGGCCTAAGATCACGTGACCTCTATCAGCCAATCAGAAAATGAAAGGAAATGAAATCTTTAAGTTATACGTCCCACGGTTATGCCGGTTAGGCTAAAGGAGACGGTGATGATGAGAGATGAGTGAAATGGTGGAATGAAGAAAGTGGGAGGAAACGGGAGAACCCCGAGAAAACCCACGAGCACGGTGTTTGTCCACCACAAAGTTCACTTGGCGGAGGCTGGGATCGAACCCGGGACCCCAAGCACCAGAGGTGAACGCTCTACCACTGAGCCACCGCGCCCCCATCAGCCAATCAGAATCGATGTACCAAAGCACTCATCTTACCCGTAAAAGGGAACGAATTTAAAATATCCCGGGGCCTAAGATGACGTGACCTCTATCAGCCAATCAGAATTGATGTACCAAAGCACTCATTAAAGAGGATACCCGTAAAAGGAAACGAATTTCAAAAATCCCGGGGCCTAAGATCACATGACCTCTATCAGCCAATCAGAATTGAGGTACCAAAGCGCTCATTAAAGAAGATAACCGTAAAAGGGAACGAATTTCAAAAATCCCGGTCATAAAAGGGAGTGAGGGATTTCTCTGTAGGGGTGATTCATGACGTCATACCACGTGACCCGGGGGCGTGGTTATATTTCCCGCGTGGGCGGGGCTTAACATTACGTGACCTCTATCAGCCAATCAGAATCGAGAAAAAATTCGCTGATTCGGCTGCATATAGAGAGGTCCGTACTAATCCCATTTATCCGTAGAGGTTTATTACATGGGTATATTAAAATATTAAGTTTCACAAAAGTTAACGGTTTCAACGAGGAAGTCGAGAATCGAAATTGGGACGTGCAGGTCAAAGGCAACGTAGCTGAACTAATAGTTACTTTAGAGGTTAACGTACCTGAGCATTAAGGCTATGTGAGAAATGGGCCAACATTTTAATGAGGGTTCCAAACCTTTCGTCAGGCTAGGAGAGAGAGCTCGGAATCTAGTATAGCAGAGCACAGACACGAGCTTCAATGGGGTCGCTGAGGTGAACAGTACTACTTCCGATGCTGTTTAAATCCAAATTCAGCCGCACAGCTTGGGAGAAAGGGAGGATATATATAAATAATAAAATAAAAATGCTTCTTATGCTATGGTTTGTTCCATGGACTCAGAGCGTGATATACAGTAGAATGCCTATAACCATCTGGAAGGAATATTTTTTTTTCAGTAAGGAAATAACTATCCAAATTGGTTCTGAAGTTTAAAAGATTAGCTCGAACATACAAAATCATTGTCTCTTTACAATATAATATGATACATACATTTTATGTTTGTTTAAATTTAGATATTAAATTGATACCAAGTTTGAGATTTACAGAACTGAAATATATACTTTTTGTTTACTCACTTTCGAAAGACTATGGACTATGATATTCTTCAGATATAACTAAATTAAAATATATTCTACAGTAAAATACAAGACATAATTACTACGGTTAGTATACCAGATGTCACTAACAATTATATAACATGAAAGGACAAGATTTGTAATTCCTGAGATTACTAAGCAAAATTTTAGTAAAAATAACGTAAAAAATATATCAAAATACATTTAAAAAACTTGTCTTTTAAACATTCTCCTCACTGTTCCTGTAGAACTTGGCACATTTTGCGAGTATGACTATCTTTGGAATTTAATATCAAAATTACAACATTTACATTAGCTTTAGAATGAATTCGAATGAGTCTAATTTTCACATCATATTTTCCAATCAAGCCCAACCAGCTCTGTGAGATTTTGTACCTAGTGCAAGACTTAAGCAGCAATTTACGTTAACAACAAGAACTTACAAAAATATAGTTTTGTTCAAGTTAATAATGAAATTTCCATTGCTACTATTTATTAAAACAGCTGAAATATTTGTAAAATATGACTAAAACAAGATTAGCATATGTTGTTCAGCTGTAGTCAACCAGGGACGTAGCCAGGATTTCGTGAAGGGGGTGTGTGTGTGACATGAAATACTGTGGTCATCACACCAGGGGCTCGATCATTCTAAACTATTTTACTGGAACATATATTGGTTCGTTTAGCCAAGATTTCGTAACGGAGGGGGGGGGGGGGCATGAAATTCTGAATGCCCAGCAGTTCGATCAATCTAAACTACTTTACTATCAACATATATTGGTTTGTTAGGACGATAAAATGAAGATATGTTGGTAAGTATTTTAATAACAAACTATGAAGAAATCTCGAGTAAAATAATAAAAAAACGTGTTGAAAAAGATTTTACAATATTTACGTCCTTATTTTGTTCATTCAAATATAACAATTTTCCTTTTGACCTCAACTATTATAAAAAGTACATATTCACTATTATAGAAAGTACGTACTCAATAATGTCTTGTAAAATATTTTACAATATCTGCGTTCCTTTATCTGATGAATCAAATGTTAACAGAACTTTTTTTCCACATAAATTTTTGTTTTTATTATTCCGTCAACTACTGTCTGTTCCAAATGACAAGTTAAAGGAGGAGTAGAAAATTGTTTTTGAAATAACATGTTTGATACTGCAAGGGTGCGATAACGAAAAACTATGATTAAAAATGTCCACTCTGTTACACAACGGTACTATACTTTCGGAAGCTTGAAATCTCCCTGACTAGTAGCAGAAATTCTGAGAATTCCGTAACTTTTCTAGAAATTTTGAGAATTCCGTAATTTTTCTAGAAATTTCAAACTCCCTGACTCTCCCAGGATATCTCGCTTACCTCACCACCATATATTACAAGTAATAGAAATCTCCACATAAGGAAGAGTAACCAAAAGCCTCCTGAACTTTTTTTTTTATTTTTAACGCGATCCTCCTTTTTCTCATTTCATTTTGTTTCTTCCTTCCTTAATTTTTTTCATTTCTGGTCTCGAAGTGGGGGTGTCCTCGGACCCCGCCTTGGCTACGTGCCTGAGTTAACTATAACTAAGATGTAGTTTTCAGGTGTAGGAGTATTCGCTACTGAAAATGTGTTAAAAAACTGACAATGCTTTCTGAAAACCATAGCTTGTTATAATTTTTCTCCATTAAATGTGATATGAATAATTTGTTGGTTGGAACTATTTCATTGTACTTGCACCTAGAAATAATATAGTATTTATAAAAGAAAAAAAAAATCCTCCATTTATCACATAATAATAATACTTAAGATTATTACGTAACATATACTGAAATAAGTATCTTATGAAACCTCATTGATAGCCAGTGGCTCTATTTTGCATCATCTAGAAGTTTATAGTTCTTCTGACATTACCACAGCAAACTAACCAGTACAATTTAATACATATAATTCGAAACAAAATGTAAACGTACTATACATGGCAGTTAGTTGCAACTGAAGCTCCTTAGCATTATTACTTAACTGATTTGTTTTGTTGTTAGATTAAATTAATTTTATATCATGAAATTCAGAAAAAAATATAAGACTGATTGTTCAAATTTATAAGTGTTACTTCAACAAATTTCAGAACTGTTCGGGCCTTATCCTTAGTTTTAAGAATTAAAAAAGTGATAAAAATGGAAGAGAATCATAAACGATGCTTATCTTAACTTACTAATTTTAAATATATAATCTACAAAGAAAGCCGTGTTAGAATATACTCTATGTGTACTATTTTTTCTTCATTTGTAGGACTTACATCTTGGTGTTTAACACGTGCATGGGATTTTTCATATGGATCTATAACCGTTTCGAACCCTTGTACAAATCGCCCACTTCGATTTTTGTAAAACTTTAATCTCTTTTAAAATGGAATAATGTAGACACAGGAAGTTTGTAACCACTATCTGTAATGTATTCTTTTATATTTGTATTAGTATTTCCTTTCGTGTTATCGATTTTAAATTCATTAAACATGCAAATAGCGTAATATGCTGCACTGTTTCCAAGCCGGTCTCTAAAGTAACTCTTTTATTGGATTAAATGCTTCCGTATATTCTTATTCCGTTTTACAGCCATATTTAGTCCAAGTTTATTGCAAGTTATTTTTGGGTATTTCTTAACACTATGAAAATTAGGTAACTTCATCAATTTTGATTAGCTTTTTTTTTTGGGGGGGGGGGGGGAGGACACTTACTTCCTCAAATCAATTTTTCTAGAATTTGTAGAGCTATTCATTATTCTTCCCTATTTCCATTATACATCTAATCTTCTCTTGTTTTTCTTTTTCAGAGCAGAGACCCGGGTTCGATTCCCAGCGAGAGCTCATGTGGTTCGGATTCCACGTTAAAACTGTAGATCCACGTCTCATATAGCTTCGCTGCTAAAAGGGACGCTAAACTAAACAATCAAATCTTTTTTAGAGCAAAGGCCCGTGGGAAAATCTATATGCTGGATGTTATTAGAAAGCGACGTCATGATTCATAATACATGAAGTGTAAGGAGAAAAAAGAAGGAATGTCACAAAACTGCATTTTCGAGAAAACAGCGTTTTAATATTGAAAACCGCGTATAAAATGAATAGGGTTAGTCAAATATGTTGCCCTTTTCCTTGGACATTTCTACATCTACGCATGCATGGTATATACTGTCAAATAGTACCAAGAGTCACCAACAGATAGGACAAAGAACCCGATAAAGTACCCACATGGACATTCCTTGTTTTTTCCCCTTACCCTTTACATGTATTTTATACCTGTTTTTGATTGTTGTATACTTTCGTGTGGATTTTTTTTTTTTTTTTTTTTTTTTTTTTTTTGTATACCTTAATAAATTTAAAACAAAAAGATTAATGGGTTATTTGTATCTTTTCTACCGTTACCTTTCTGATACATATTATTAAAGAAATTTTTCAAGTAAATTACTTATGTTTCATTTTTATATATGAAAAGAACATCATCCATGTATCTACAACTGGTTAATTTTAGGCTGCGTTAATTTAAAAACTGTTTTGTACTGATCCAAGTCATTATTGGCACGAAACGGAGAACATGGATTTCCCATTGCCAAGCATCTGGACGAAAGCATATCTTATGATCAAATTTTTCAGTTCACAAAGCAATGGCGTATAACAAGTCATTCGCATTTGTAATGTATTTTACGTCGAAAACGGAAAGAGAAATACAAGGTTAAACGAAACTGTTGGAGAATTTCCCATCTCGGGATTATCCCAACATTTAACAAGTAATAACAACATATAATGAAAAATAAATACATAAAATAAAAAATTTAGAAAAATCGGACAGTAGGACAGACAATAGAAGCATTTTTCTATTAAACCAAAATCATCTAAATAAAATTTAGATTCGGTGATTTGGAGAAGATTTAGAGCATAGGTGTAAGTCTATATACAAATTTGGTGCACATGTTAAATTTCAAAAACATGAACATCCTGAAAAAATGCATATGTATACAAAAAGCAGTCTGATTTCTGACATGGCTCTGCCTGTAGAAGTCCAGTTACCGGAGGAAAAATAGGGAAGGGGGGGGGGAAGTAAATTGTGTAGTTTTAAGATTTTGAACAGTTGTGGGATGGAGTGCCCCAAACGACATACTAAAATTCCCCGAGGATGGGGAGGCGTCGAGCGGGTTTAATGGTGGTTTCAAATTTTTCTTAAATCTGTCGTATATTGTGTAGCTGCTAACAACATCAATATAGCGTAAGAACATTAGACACATAGGCTACATCTGCACATGCTCGAAGCGTTAGGGGAAATAAGCATGATGGGGAATGTGACGCGCAAGCAACTCGTACAAAAGCGGCCCGCATCTTTACCTCTTGCGCTTTTATGCACGAAATTGTGTATTGTCTTTGTATTGTTGAGCAGGCATGAGGCCTTTTTCTGAAATTTACCTGAACACTTTTCGTTACAATGAGATTTTTTTTTTTTTAATATGTACCTTTTATCCCTTTCTATCTATTGATCCTACGAAAAAAAAATGAATATGACTATTTTCATAGGAAATTTAATATAGTTTACTACTGTACCTGAAATGTTTTTTGTTAAATCTCAGTTCTTGACATATTTAAGAAAAGCTTTAAAAATAATAACTGCCTTTACTCCCCATCTGCCGACCCCCACACTCCATCCCCCTTCACAACTGTGCCAAGTCCCAAAATATATCTCTCTCTCTCTCACAAAAACACACACAAAAGCAAACAAACAAACAAACAAAAACAAACAAACAAACAAACAAACAAACAAACAAACAAACAAACACACACACACACACACACACACACACACACACACACACACACACACACACACACACACACACACACACACACACACACACACACACACACACACACACACACACACACACACACACACACACACACACACACACACACACACACACACACATATATATATATATATATATATATATATATATATATATATATATATATATATATATTAAAATTAACTAGCTAAGATAAGTAGTACCCTTTATACTTTTTCAATACATTTAACCCCATCATTTTAATCTTCGCACCTAAGGATAAGACTGAAAAACTTTCTGAAATGTCCTGAAGTATAGATAGTAAGTACGACACTTTAAACAATAAAACTTACGGTTGATTTTTTGGTAAGATTGAGGTACAATAGAATTTGTTGTGTTACGCTAACGTTGAGAAGTATATAAAAAGCCTAGCCATGTCATAAGATACGGAGAAATTTGTTTCTCTAAGGTAATAGTGTAATAAAGTAATACTGTCGAATTTAAAATGTTAGCTATACTATTTACACTTTCAATGAAAGCTGTACGGTAATATTCATATCTAGGACAATAGAAACATTTATTACATTTTAAATATGGCAGTGTTTTGTGATTTATAATTCATCTAAGCTGTAACACATAGATAGTAGTATTACACATTCTTCTGTTCTGGCTTTCGGGTATATTGCATGCTACAACACATTATAAAATCGAGATTTTTTTTTTTACAACTACATGCTAATAGGACCCTATAACGTCTGTTCTTGCACACTAGGCAAAGTATTTAATTCTTGTTTTTCGTCACACTTTTCTTCCAGGTGATTTTGATGAGCAGTTGCATATGGATCTGGTCCTATCAAACTTAACACAACAGGTAAAAACACTAATCCATGGTAAAGCCCAAATAACACAACTAGGAAGAAGATCTGGAAAATAAATAAAGATAAAAGAAGACAACTATGAAAAATCCGTTTCGGCAACTACACCACATTACAAATATTCAATTGAAATATTCATTTATCAGCACGTTTGGCATTCACATACACTGAATCTAAAGTTTTATATATTTATTTATACTATTAATATTAGCATTGAATAAGATTGTACAGCTCGCTCAAAATATCTTCCTTGTAATACTTTATGAATTAATCTGTCAGTTACAATAACATATTATCTAAGGTAAATGAAAATACAAATTACAATAAGTTGTCTCATACGGGGCTACCTATCACAAAAATATTATTAGAAAAGAACTCTAGGAAGTTTATATAGGGTGTTTCTAAACAACGCTGACAGTTTGGGAGGTGATTTCTGACTTGAAGATAAAGCAGAAAATATAGACTTACATGGATGTAGAAAAGGCTTCCTTTCCACGCTATAACTAGCCGAAAACCCGGTAAAATGCAAAAACGCACGTAACTGGAGAACAAAACGTCCGATCGAAGTCGGGTAAAAGAAAATGTCCATTATTTTTAGCTCTAGATTCCATTAATGCACAAATGGATGTGGTGCAATGTCGGCGCAAGGGTGACCCCAAAGAAACTGGAGAACTCCTGAGGTATTTTATCAAAAGTTAAACAAGGAAAATAAAAACAACCAAACACAATATTTCCATGAGTAGAAATCGTAGTACGTTGTCCAAGTTCGAAGAACACTGTTAGAATTCAAACGAAGGTGAGTTACACATGTTTGTTTCATCTACTTTGTCTCAGTATAGAATAAATTTCTGGGGGAAGAAATGAAATGAAACTAAGTCTTTAACGTTTCATTGTTATCCTTTTTAGGCTAATCGAGATGGATGAATAATTAAAGCTAATTATTACGAAAGAATTTGTGGGATGAGTGTATGAGAAAAAAAAAAAAAAAACGGGAAAACCTCGAGAAAACTTGTAGCCATGATGTTGCCTACCACAAATTTTCATGGTCTAAGATCGAACCAAGGATCCCTCAGAAGTGAGAGCTCTTATAATTGAGCAAACGTGCCCCTACTTCGGAGGAAGAACTATATTTCCGATAGATGTATCAGTCGAATAAATACTATGTGTGATAAACCAATGTGTAAAACGTCCAGACGCTCAAAACGTGTAATAGGTAAAGTTTTCTTCGCCCAGAAATGGATGAGTACGTTATTCTAGGTCAGATATTCTCTGAATTGATGGGTCGCGACCTTCCAGGGGTCTCGGACAGATTGTCGGTGGGTTACCGTCAAGATATTTTTTAATAGATTTAATTATTGCTATTGTTTGTAAGGAGGATGGGGTTGTATGGGGCAAGCAAAAAGAGGTTATAGTGCTTAAAAGGCTGAGAACTACTCTTCTAGATTAATTATAAGATAATGCAAGTTGCATAAATATTGTATAAAGACATCATATAGCTTCGGCTAATGAGTCTTAAACATTATTAATCATAAGGTAACAAAGTGATTCAGGCAGCACTTTATTATTGGATGGACAAGCAAATAGAATCTACGATGTCGAAATAAAGGAGTTCATAGCAAATAGCAAAAACTGTTGTAGTGGCTGGGGATTGCGTCCAGATATAGCATAAAGCCTGTCTCAGGGACTGAAGTAAGGCTGCGATTCACGATCTAAAATTCACGACCTTACTTAACGATCGTGTAAGAAGTACTTGCCCCTAGTTCAGGTTGAAATTTTCTGCTGTCCTTATTTGGATCCTGACTTGGAAGAAATAGAAGCAGTTTCTATTTTCATCTGGACTTGCATACAACTACCAATCAGAAAAGAGTAGCGCCTGACGACATTCAACTTTATTTCTCGCTGGAATTTCAAAACAATGTTGCCTGGACAGGAGAAGCACAAATAGTATTAATAGAGTCATACGAAAAATATGACTTTTTGTAGCACGATTTATATTATTTAAAAAATGCAAGAATAAAGACCTTAGAGGAGGTATGCAGTGAAGCTATCCGCCCGAACACTACAGCTGTGAACAAATGTAATTACATCTTTTAAAAGAATAAAAATAGGTGATTATTGTGCAATTTGCATACCAAAAAAATGTAACATGTTAAAAAAAGCGTGCAGGTTTACTTTTGGCGCACCACTCGAAATAATTGTTCAAAAATTAGAAATATTTCACTAATTGCCTTCTCATTGTTTTCTAACTGATTTATGCTGGGCGACATGAAAATATCCACATGGCAAAGTTACAATTCAAGGGGGTATCATAAGCAATTGTTGAAAAATTATAATTCTTTTACGATTTGCGTATAAATACAGCGTTCGGATGCATGCATAAAAACTACAGCCCAAAAAGCACAAAACAACCTGCGCTAGGTCGCCACTATAAAGCACAAATGCTATCTAACCGAGTCATGGCAGAGCGAAGCTGTAGGGCCCGAGAGTTAGCGAGGTGGTGCGTCTGAAGGGAACAGGCGCGTCAGCGAAGGTGGATATCCGCATAAGCGAGGGTAGTGAAAACGAGTGGGTTTTGACAATGATGCAAGTTTCAATAGCATTTGTCATGGTTTCATGCTAGTAGCGTTCCACTTATAAACAAAATACAAATTTCGTGAACTGTGCAGAAATTCATCGCCGGTGCAAAATAGTTTCTATACAGGCATCTTTCATATCAACTCATTTATTTTATCCGTCCTAAAGCACTTGTAATAATTTTAGACTAGTAATCCTACACACGTAATCATAAAATTCAGATGTGATGCGCCAAAAACAGAAACAATGAGAATAAATTGTCATCAGTGTTATGTGGCTTTTGTGAAATTTTAGGGAACAGTTCTACAATGCTGGCACAATACAAAAATTCCAGGTGTAGTGCATGAGGTGGGTTCCCGGTGGGTATAAGTTTACTTTATGGGCTATGTGGGCATTTTTTGTGGGTACTGACCTGAGAGGATGCACTCAGTACCTATACTAGAAAATTGCTCTTTCTTCTTTATTTTAGCTTTCCGCGCCTGATAACTGCCCTCATTTACATATTTGAACAAGTCATTTGATTTTCAGTTTTACAATCTGGTGGATCCAAGGATCTACAGACCGTTTTTCAGCTGATACAGACTCCCTCATGTCCGTATCTTGCTGCTGAATTTTCGGAGTTACTAATTTCAATAGGGTATGGAACTGAATAATCCATTCTGTAGGTTTTTTTTTTTTTTTTTTTTTTTTTTTTTTTGTACGAACGAGGATTTGTAAGTAGTTCATTATTCACCATTGAAAATACGGTGCTTTCCTGTGTATTATTGCGGCGAAGAATTCACTCCCTGGTCCACTAGCTCCTCTTTACTCTTTCTCTCTCTCTCTCTCTCTCGTTTCTTGGGGGGAGAGGAGGGCGGATTTTGTGTCAGCAACAGAGCAGATATCGCTGCTACGGCTTATTTCATCCTCTTCAGATGAACTCTTATCGTGAAATAGAAAAACAATAATATTTACGATTTGCGTAACACGTTTTTCGTTTGTTTTAATACAACGACCACGAGAGGCTCTGCTGGTAAAACCTACTTAGTTTTAAGGATCGTCTGAGACCCCTACATCTCCTCAGGATAAAAAAAAAAAAAAAAAAAGTATGGAATTTTGAGTTAAGCAACACTGTTAAGTTGTAGCCTGGGTTGAGGCCTCAGTTCAGATCCGTGTGAGACGGGCTTAAGTAAATTCAATGCATATCTGGCGCCCCTCGTATTAACGTATTTCACATTACGACATACAATATTTAGCAGGCATTTAAAGCCAATTCTACAACACCTACATGGTCAACAATAGTGAACTAAGCTGTGTTAACTGCTTCACTGAGTCACAATAAAGATTTCTTAACGTGTAGAGCATTCGTGAAAAGAATTTTAAATTCGAAAGAAATTTACACAGAAACTCACTGAAGAAGTCTTAACTTTACCAGAGCATCATATTGGAACACAAAAGTAGAAGGGCTTCGTGAAGGAAGCGTGTCTATGAAATAATAAGTTTAAGATCTTCGAGCGCAACAGGCAGGAAAAACAACAGACAGGAAACAAATACAACAGAGAAGGAAAAAATGCTGTATAATAGAAAGGTTGGTAGCGCATTAGTTCAGGAATGTAAGCACATCAAGAACAGATACTACAATAAAGAATATGAGGACAGACAAATTAGGAAAAATGGTGGATTGTTCGTACATTGCAAGACATTCTTAACAACTACAAAAAGCTCCAAACTCCCACATACCATACATATTGCAAAATTTTTGTCAACGATATTAGGATTAGGATTAAGAATTAGATTTTTGGACTTTCGGCTCATGTGGCCATGTTAGCCCGTCACATATGAGGATGGTGCCCCTCGGTGAACACACTCCTCGGGGAATTGGTGAGGAAGAAAAAAAGCGTCTTGGGATCATTATGATACGTAACATTCTAGCATTTGCCTAATGTGAATGTGGGAATCTAGGAAAACCTCACTCTGAGTGGCTGGCCTGAAAAAGTTGTTACACTTTTCCAACCAAGTGCCTCGGGAAATAAATATTATACACTCAAAAGATGTGTCCATCGGAGTGACAGTTCTTCCTCCAAGAGTTCATTCTGTACAAAGTGAATCAATTAGATATGTGTCTCACTCCTTATTTCGATTCTAACAGTGTTATTCTAATTTGAATAACGTACTATGATTTTTACTCGTTTAAATTTTGTACCTGGCTGCTGTTTATTTTTGTCTTAAACTTTTGACAAAATACCCCAGGAAAAAATACTTTTAGGACAAAATACTCCAATTTCTTTGAAGCCCCGTTGCGCCACCTCTGCTGCTTATCCAGTTGTACATTAGTGGAATCTAAAACTAAAAATAATGAAAATTCCCTTTGATCCGACATTTCGTTCTCCAGTTATGGCTGTTTTTGATTTTTTTCCTCATAAGTTTTCGGCTGATCAAAGCGCCGAAAGGAGGCATTTGTGCATCTATGATGGTCTATACTTCATGCCTTACCTTGGTGTCAGGTATCACCTCTTGAACGTTTTCGGTGTTGTTTAGAAACACCCTGTACTGACTTACAGAATTTACTAATGATAGGAGGGTGGACACGGTGGGTTATCACCAACATGCCTGGGAAGCACAGTGACATCGGCCAAACACCTCCAACTTCTTTTACCAATCATGACAAAATAAGTCAAGGCCATCATTCTCCGTAAGATTGATTGTGTCTGGGCAAATCAACGTTCAGAATCATATACAGGCAGAAGGTACTAAGAATCCTCGGAGTTATGGACCAGGGTGCAATATAAAACTGATTATAGCTACGTATAATGCAAGATCTCTCGCATCAGAAGCAAGATTCTAGAAGTTCGAAGAAGAGATATAGAAGATCAATTTGGACATTGTCGAATTAGGCGAAGCAAGAAGAAAAGAACTAATCGAATTGAAGAGTAGGTATCTATTCTATTACAATGGAGCAGAACGTGATCATACTGGCGATGCTGGATTCCTTATCAACGAAAAACTGATAAACGATGTTCTGGAGATAGTGGTGTAGCTAGATTTGTTGTCAAACTCTTTCAGAGATACTCACTATAAGTTATTCAAGTGTATGCTTCCACAACAAGCCATTCAAAGGAGGAAGTCGAAGAACTCTGCGAAGAATTTCACGTTTAACAGCAGAAAAAATGCTCACGTAACGATTATCATGTGTGATGCATCTTGGAGTTGTGGCCACGAGACTCACATGGTCTGTGTAAAGGGATTTTGATGAGTATTTTACCCCAGAAGAGTAAACTCTTGAATTGACTTGCCCATCAACATTGTTGGAGATGTTTTAATCTTTGGGAAGCGAAACAACTTGTTTTGCGTAACGAATATTTTAAATTAACTGTTTATAAATTAAAACATTTCCAAGAGAAAGAAAAAAATATATTTGCAAAGGTTTACAATACTACTGAAGGAGGCGGATGAGATGTGAACCATCTTACTTGACTTAATGTGACTTTTATTAGGATCATATTCTTGTTGTCCGCGGGACAGTTTTTTTTTTTTTTTTTTTTTTTTTTTAAACATTTGTTACTCAGCTGAAAGAGAATAGTTAATTGAACACGCAAAATATATTTTACCTTACATGTGCTGCTTCATTGACAACGGAAAAGTTTTCGATTTGGTGAAGACATCGACGGTTGTCTTTGATCTTATTTATTCGAAATCCGTTATATCATGATCATAGTATTAGATAGTCAGGTACTTCGGATGTACATTGCCCCGTCCGTGTCACTCGCATTGTTACGGGGGCCACCACAATTTGGATGTTTGTTATACTATCGCTTCTTTACTTTGAAATACTGAATAACAAATGTGATCTGTAAGTTTTTGATTAACATGTAAGTTTGAAATACGCAATAGCCTGGAGTAATGCTAATTGAATATATATATATAAAAGTAACTTTATGTTGATTGGCAACACAGACTGTCAAACAACGTTCCCCTGCCGATATTTGTATAGTGCAACCTTGCGACACGGCTAACAAACTAGCCAGCTTAGAAACACTTGCGTACATACACACATCCGTAACAACTAACCATATACTCCTAATTTGGCCTCTCTGAGACTTATAGAGGTCGTTCATTTTGTTTCACCACCGTCTGCCCGCTTCAACACACGCCTTCATTCCATCCCGCCTGACGTGGTATGAACGATCACAACCAATCACTAACAAGGCCCAGGCGCTGCACATACACCTTCACCGTTACCACCTCATCATATTACGTGTTGTAAATTCCAGGTGTTTCCGTATTTTGATAACCATATCACATTGAAGGAAGTAAATAAGGGTACTGAGCTTTCAGGGCTGAAAGTTTCTCACCACAGTAGAAATGATTTAAAAAATATATATATATTACACAAAATGTCCGATTGTGTCTCACCATATACCACAATGTATATACCTTAAAGTATGTCGTGAAGACATGAGAATCTGAATCAGCAACCATGATAAACGCAAGGAACGTGCTTACTCCTCCATTCAATACTGCTGGTCCAATATCTTGTACTGTTTTAATTGCTCGTTCGTTTCGACTTCCTACGCAAGTCATAAATGTATGACCAATGTGAGCTGCATAGTCAACGCAAAGTCCAATAGCAAGAACTAAATCAATACAGGAAACTACGTCTATGGTAAGGCCCCAGAAATGCATAGCCCCTCCAACATTAACCTAGAAAACAAAAAATGTAAAAAATACATTTCTAAATATACAGTCTGCTGTTAAAGAAACAACTCAATTAACACACAAAAAGACAAACGGTGGTAATGTAACAGCATCGAATGATATGTTAAACATACGTTATCTTATTTTGGCTTAACTTATTTAGCAGTCAGTACACTCCTTATTACCCAAATACGAATTAATTCGAAGATTTATTTTGTCATTGATTTTGATTAGAGTTACTAGAGTTTAACATTGTTCTTCAACACTGTGGCTATATGTTTGAAATGGAGTCCAAACCACTAACTGCATTTATATTCGAGACAAGTATCAGCAGGGACTGAACCCAGGCCCACGTATGTACATAGCCACTCAGCAATGAATGGGCACATTTATGTTGCTGTGACTTTAATTAGTAACATATTCAAGTATCAACAAATGGGGGGCGCGGTGGCTCAATGGTAGAGCGTTCACCTCCGGTACTTGGGTCCCTGGTTCGATCCCAGCTCGCGCCGTGTGGAATTTGTGGTGGACAAACACCGTGCTCGTGGGTTTTCTCGGGGTTCTCCCGTTTCCTCCCACTTTCTTCATTTCACTCATCTCTCATTATCACCGTCTCCTTTAGCCTAACCGGCATAACCGTGGGACGTAAAACTTAAAGATTTCATTTTTTTCAAGTATCAACAAAGTGCAGATGGTATGGAAAGACTCCTATCAACAATACTTGAACGGAATAATACCATTCAAAGATTTAATACGAATAAATTTTCTCTGAATTCTTTCATAACAGATGGGGCCGCGGTGGCTCAGTGGTAGAGTGTTTAACTCTGGTCCGTGGTTCGATTCCAGCTCGTGCCAAGTGAACTTTGTGGTGGACAGACACCGTGTGCGTGGGTTTTCTCGGAGTTCTCCCGCTTCCCCTCACTTTCTTCATTTCACCATTCCATTCATTTCTCATCATCACCGTCTCCTGGTCGCAGTATTTTTATGAAATCCTGTATAGGATCACACACCCACATGAGTATGCACAAGAATTTTAAAAGTGGAAGGAGTTCGTTCCTTAAATCATTAATTTGGTCTTTAGTACACGACTCGTACTATTGAGAATCATGTAAAATTCTTAAGATCTTGTTCTTTATTAAATTTCATCGTGGTGAACATATTTTCTGGAAAGTACTTCTGAATGTGAACACAGATTAATAGTTTCAACAGTCGCTTAATTTCTTTATCCAGGCTTTTCTTTTTCAATTCTTTCTCTCTCTCCCTCTTTCTTTCTTTCTTTAATGCAATATTGGTTTCACATATACAATGTGAATTTGATTCTGTAATTCCCGGGGTTTCAGCCTTATCTTTACGTACTGTCTTTGTACTAAATTTATTTAAAAATATTAAAGTCCAACTAAGTTTTACTTACGTGGTTTCAGTTGCAGTCATATTTATCCTACTATATGACATTTGAATATCAGAAAACCTGTGCTAAATTTAAATTGCTGGAGTATGCTGGACCCTAACTCGATTTTGTGATCAAATTTTCTGATTCATCCTTGCAGCATTCATTATAAGCAGAACTACACCTTCCGTAAAATTAAGAAATACTATATATGTAAAATTTACCATGAATATTCAAATATTAATTTCTCACATGAAGGAAGAAAATAATAACAGACCTGTAATATCATGAACTTACCCTCTCCTTATAAGCATATGAGGAGGTATCTTGCAAGTTGCTAGCTGATTCAAAAATTATTGAGTAAACAATGAGAAATTATTGAAGGAAATCGTATGAGTTCAGTGTATTTTTTATTTATTTATTTATTTTTTAATTTTTAATTTGTAGCACGAATTTTCACATTACAACTTAAAGATTTTTCTTTTTTGTAAAATCCCTGCTACACAATTATAATTACACAAAATTTACTTACCAACGTTAGTAGTACACAAAGAAGAACGAAGCAGGAAGTTGTCACATTCGCAATTAATAACAAAGTTGTGAGGAACACACATATCACTGCCAGTAGTAAATTTCTGTACAATTCCTCTGCTATAACCTACAAATTAAAATGAAATCTAATTTAACGTACCATCTAATTACCATATAGAATAAAAGAGAATATAGTTAGTTGGATTTGAGTTTAGCGTTGTTTTCAGCAGCGAGACTATATGCGATGCGGACCTACAGCTTAACGTGGTATCCAAACCACATGAGCTCTCGCCGGGAAATGAACCAGGTTCTACTGCGCCTATGAAAGGAGATTATGATAAGCACAAGGGAATAAAAGTGCCATACAAAAAAACCTGTATTTAAACCTCCATAATCCACATTTGGTAACATACTTCAAATGTTATACGATTGTACAATTTCTTTTCAGTTGCTTGAAGATGATATTCGAATGATCATAATGGGCAGAGTACAGTTGGAAATATATACAGGCCGAGAACATGAGGAATATTCATAAACAAAACTAGCCAACGATGTTTGTGGAGTCCATTTCCCGGAGGATCCTTGTGCGAAGAAAGAAAAACTCGAAATTTGTTATTGATATCACTGAATACCCTCTCATGTATTTTCGCAGAAATATGTACATTCTACAGAGACAAGTGATATACGCATAGTTGTAAAAAAAAAAAAAAAAAAAAAAAAAAAAAAAAAAAAAAAATCTTCATTTGATTTATTCTTCTGTCAAAGATTGACCTTTAACTGCTATTTAAACAGTATTTATTACGTTTTTATGATCCACAATGAATTAATTTACAACTTCGATTGTGCGCAACTTAGGAACCGGAAGCTTGCACACAATATTTCATACGCTTATATAGCACGTCAAGGTTTACCATTTGCCAAGTTTGTTCTCGATCAAATCAGTTCGGTGTACGGTATTTTGTTTTCATAAAATTGACTCGAAATCTGACTGCCTATAACTCAGAAACCGAAACCTTGCACAACATAATATTTCACACGCTTATATACCAGGTCAAAGTCTACCACTATGCCAAGCTTCATCTCGATCGGATGAATTCAGTGTATGATTTTGTGTTTCCAAGTATATGAAGCAAATTCTGCCGCTTGTAACTTGGGAACAAAAGCATAATATTTCACGCGCTTATATACAGATCAAGTTCTACCAGTATGCCAAGTTTGATGCCAATCGATAAGTTCGGTGCGTTCTTCTATTTCTTCCCAAAAATATGATTCAAAATTTGACCTCCTATAACACGGAACCAAAATCCTGCAAACAATATTTCACAATCTTATATAGCAGGTCAAGGTCGACTATCATGTCAGCTTGATCCCAATCGGATGAGTTCGGCTGAATTTCAACGATCTATACTGTTCTCAATTTTTAAGGGAAAAATCAAATGGAACACGAAAAAATAATTTCCAGATCATTAAAAATTAGTTTAACTTCATCTCGGTTTATCTATAAAAAAAAAATATTTGATTTTAGCTGTTTTTTTTTTCACATTTTTGTTTGAAAAGAAAAGAAGACAACTGGAAATGCAAGCGTAATCTAATTGCTCACCATGCCTATTTTAACTCAAGTTTTATGCAGGAACTCAACAACTTAAATTTATAACGGGTGTATCAAAAGTCCAGGGCCATATGCTAACTCCATTATGAGTGATGATACGAAGAAATGGAAATAAGAGTAGTTATTGAAAATAGGTAGTTTTCATCCTCAAATGGTGGAAATTTTCAATCACATCAGCTGTTTGGGCTCCACAGTGGTAAGGTATCCTATTTTAAAAGAAAAAAAAATAACGTTTCCAGTTCAGCAAGATGTTCGAATGGAACGTAAGGATACGCAAAAATGATAAGGTGAACGTGCACACTGTTGTGTAAAGAAACCTAGAACACCTCGAATCTGTTTCCTAGCAATACTATATTGTTGATATGGTGAGGGCCCCAAAGGAAGAGCCTCCCGACCTGGCAACATTGCTTTTTCACTTACCATAGGGTGCCTTACCAGTGTGGAGAACAAATTCCATCTAGTGCTAGTGCAACTGGAAAAATTCCATCATTTTAAACTGAAAACCATCTATTTCCTACAACTTTACTCTTATTTCCATTTCTTCGTATCTTCACTCATAACGGAGTTAGTCTATGATCTCGGACATTGATACACTCGGTATAAGACTGTAAAGAATAGTCTACGTTTTAGTTTGTTTAACGCAACTTACCATAAGATCGGAGTCTGTATACGACGTCAAGCGGTCATAGAAAAAAAAAGTATTTTCCTCCATTTCCAGGTGCAATTATTGGCTAACGCAAGGAATGGTTTTGCAGAGAAAATGCTCATTTATAGATTAACGTGTCTCTTCTCACTCACACGGCCTAAACTGTACGTGGACCTGCAACTTAATGTAGGGCAGGGGCGTAAATAAGGGTCCCGCAGACCCCGCGTTGCGGGGGGGCCAAGCCATCAAAGGGACCCCAAATCGTGAAGTGGAACGTAGAGAAAGGGCTCCACTCCACGCTGTCTGTGGGGAGGCCCCCAAGCCTTCAGTTACGCCACTGATGTAGGGTCCCAATCACATCTTTCTTTCTGGAATCGAATCCAGCACACAGAACAAGTGTTATTGCTGTCACGTTTGTATAATTTCGATCATCTTGTTTCACTATTTATAAACTCACAGTAACATTTAAATACACGTAATCATTCACTACATTATTACCAGTGTTGAATGCATAAATCTGAGATTCTCGTCAAATACCTTGGTATCACTTTTTTCTTTCTTGTCTTTTTCCTTTAGAAAAAAAATATTCACGCAAGAATCAAGGCTACAGTAATTTTAATTGAAAAGTAAGAATCCATCTACATTTGTATATTTGTGTTTTTCAATTTGTCGAATTCATAAAACAAAAACCGAGACATTTCCCAACTGTTGAAAGAATTAAATGAAACTGCACTGCTGTTGAATGCTTCCCAATGCAACATATCTGGCATTCTTGGCATCAATAGCCTAATTGTGTGAATCGTTGTCTATGGAATTGTGTGTACTGGCGTTCTTAAAAAAATTTAAACCATCGTTGTACTGTTTGTTCATTTACCACATCCCTACCGAATGCCTAGCATATCTTTCCATTTCACTATTGTTCCCAGTTCAAATTTTGTTAGGAATTCAAATGTTTGACGCCTTGATCTCATTGACGTCTAGGCTTAACTGTACCAACCACAACCAGCAAGCCACGAGAGGAAACACTCACCAACACGTTCCAATCTTATCTTTCTTACCTCAAACTAACAGGCGTAAAAAGTGGATGCAATGCGACCACTTGGAAATTCGACAGAATTTCTCTAGACACCTAATATTATAAACTTTTATTATTATTGTTACTCACCGTTGAACATAAAGGCACTAAACTTTATATATAGAAATATGTACAGAAAGAATTCAAAATATCGTCTTTCACAACATGTGGAGACATTTCGTTGTGTTTTCAATATAATGTAAATAATAACCGTTTACCTAGTTCTTATTACCTAATGAGAGTCAACGTAATACGTTTAGATAACGTGTGTTTGGAAATGGATGTCATAACATGAGAGTGACACTGGAAAATTCTTCGCAACAACTACTTACAATTTAAGGTAACTGTCACATACCCGATAAGGTGCGGTAAACTTAACAAACACAGCACAAGGTGCATGTTGAATCAGGAGCGGATCCAGGACTGACTTCTGGGGAAGGGAGGGTGGTGGGTTGTAATACTGCTACTTAGAGCTACTTTTAAGAGCTTCTAACTCTGGGATGGGTTTTATTTATATATAAAATAAAAGAAAAGTTTCCTCTTCTGGGGGGGATCGCCCCGATCGCCCCCTCTTCCTGGATCCGCCACTGTGTTGAATGATAATCGATAAAGCTATTTGATCTAGCGTCTGCAAATCAATATATTTTATGCTACTCCCAAGTTTTGTGCTTAATTTCTTAAACAGACGTTTAGCAAGAAGGATCAATACTTAAAATATGTGTATAACTATACCGAGTTATGTTGCTTTGCTGTGTGTCATAGACTAATAAAAAAAAAAAAGAAAAAGAAAAAAAACTCTTTATATATTTAAGCAAGGATCGGCACCTTTTACTAAAAGAAGAAAGGCTTACCAAGGAACTAATTCTCTTCAAGTTTCCACGTGCACAGGTTCGCTGCTTCTGGACTTAAGCTATTATAGTTTCGTCACCTACAAAGCACCTTTTATTAAATCTGAGCAACAGTTAATGCACAAAAAGAAGAAAATTCATGTATAGAAGTCTATTCTGGCGGACCATCTATTATTCCACTTATTCTCCACTTCTTAGGGTACAAGAGAAAAAGTGGTACAGAAACGGGTCTTATCATAGCTACTATCACTTTTATCAAATTGAAGCTGTGATATAATATTTAGCCTGGAGAAAAGTCCCGTACACATTTTCAGTTTTTCATGAAAACACTAGTACTTGCTGTGTCTGTAAAACTATCTAGAACTGTAATTGTTGCATACTCTCATTAAGAATCTACCTCCCAAGTCAGACAAAAATTATAACTTCCCTTCTCCATATTGCATCACTACTTGACTTATAGTTTGTAGATAAGTATGAATTATAATTCATTATTATTAATTCTTCGTGCTGTAGATTATTTTGTTAAACAAAACTGATTGCGCTGGATTCAAAATTACCCCCTCATACATCTGTTAAGATTGAGGCCGCATCACAGCTTTCATCTTTTTTAAACCACACACCGAAGAGCAGTCAACAATCTTCAACTTACTCTCTTTCTTCTCGGAAATTCTTCCCAACAGCACAGCGTACAAACCGATGACAATTTCTCTTAGACAATTGTAAATTTATACTAATTAAACAATTACAAACATGATTCTACGTTTTCAAAACACAAAAGAAAGGAGAAAACCATAATAAAAGTTACATAAGCAAATGGAAACAGACACAAACATCATAACAAACTGAATGTTTAAAAAATGGTAGGGGGGAAAACTTAACGGTACAAATAAATAAATAAATAAATAAAATAAAATAAATTAAAATGTATGAAATTTGTGGGTTTTATATCCTAAAATATACAATTCAACTACTCACCTCGTCTGTCTCCCAATTGGCAAATATCCTTGCCCATACTGCAGTGAATCCATCACCAGATGTTAAATTAGAATGTTTTACCAAATTCTTTACTACGTGCATAGCAGGAATATGTTCACTTGGTCCACTAAACTTCTTAAACTTGAAATCGAAGCTTGAAACCTACCGAGAAAATTTATAAATAAAGACACATAACTCATTTATGTACGTAACGAAGGCAAAAGTTTCACTAGATACACTAGGTGCCTAACTTTATAGATAGTTTTACTTTATATAACATTGATGCAGAACAGTTTCTACAAGACAAGTGAAGAGAAGCTTTTGGGTTTTATAGTTTATCGGATAGTTAAACACCAGAATGTAACCGACAATAAACGAAATAAATAAATATTCGTATATATAACATTCAGCTTATATAAGTTAATTAATTGATTTTAAGATTTTATCCGATCTGAGAGATACAGTTTATTTAGAGAAGGGGGAATATGCTACAGGCCTGAAGGTATGATTTCTTCATTGGAACGTTTTTATTTTCTTTTTATTTATTTTTTTATTTATATTATTATTATTATTATTATTATTATTATTATTATTATTATTATTATTTTACTTTTCACAAAATTTTAATATTGTGACACGGTGAATGCTATCAAAAGACTACTGATAATGCTAATATTTGTATATTGATATAAAAATCTTCCTTTCTACGCTCTATGCATCCGCCACTCATGAATTTCATGACAGTAAACTAACAACTTGCATCTCTTAGTATCTGTAATGCTTCAATACTTGTGATACTGAAATAATAACCATGAGCAAACATGGTAAACTTGGTGTGGTGCAAAGTCCAAACTGATTTAAGGGATAATATTTTACCTTTTATTTAAGAATGGAATCCACTTACTCGTTGAAGCTTAAAGCTCAATTTCATGACTAAAGCTACACGAGACACGGGCCTACAATTTAAGTTGGAAGCTGAACCACTATAACGAATTTAAATTTCTTTAACGTTATCCTACCGGGAATCAAACTCGGGACCACATGATCCAAAGATGCCCGCGCTAGCCACTAGCGCAGCGGGCAAGGCTAAGAATTAAACGTGCTTACAATATTTGTTGTTTAGATATGCAAGGGTCAGTAACCTTTCTTTCATTATATAAGATGCATTGTTCCATTTATTTTTGACAATTGTCCGATTTATGGACTGTACCTCTCTATTTTGGCTAAGTAGAAAGGGGTCTTAATTTGTTCCTCGCAATCACTGTTCCTCTGTACAAAATTCGGATAACAATAGCTTGATGAAAATTTTAAAATTTCAGTTATCATTACAAGTCTCAAGTAACCGAATTTTAAATTCTTGTCCTAAATTGTAGTAGTAATTTATAAGCTTTTGAATGAATTTTCAGTCCGAGTACCTGCTAGATCTACAGAATCTCATTTGTTTGCTTCTCGGAAGACTGGATTATCCATTATATGCATTCCTTATTCTACAGTTCGAAATTTAAATGTAATTACCTTGGCACCGAACTACATTTTAACCCTATATCTTGGCAGAAAAAAAAAGTATTTATGTGCAAGTTCCATACAATTTTTTAGTACGACATATTTCCGAGAAAATTAAAAATCGCGGTTGTAAGGTAAATACACTTATATAGAAGTATAAAAAGTAAATAAACTCATTAGAAAGATTTTAAAATGCTATATTAACAACTTTTAAAAATTACTGAATAAGCTTTTTAACCAAGAATTTGCGAAATAGGTAATAGCTCATTTTTTCTATGATGATTGAGAATTCAACGTTATTATAGATGCTACTTGTTCCCTCCAAGCCTACGGCTCGTTTGCAAATTATCTGCACGTTAGCGACATCTATTAGTCTGACTGTGAACTACTAGGAATTAACGTTACTTACAGACTGAGGCGTCTTCCGGTTATAATAAGGATTAAGAATATCTAAACCTTTTCGCCTAAATATTTATGCAATCAGTAACTTTTAACTGTTTTGAAATTTGCATATAAGCGTTACTCACTGACTGAGATGTTTTTGTATCATAAATATCTAACTTTTTGTATTTATAGATGCATACAATAACTTAGATATTTGTTTAGTAATTGATATAACTCTCTACAATTAATGGATTATTATTGTATTCTATGTTATATATATTCTATTCACCGGTCATCGTTTATGTACCATTTACTATTATCATTATTTTGTTTCAAATTATATTTTGATTTATTAAAGAAATAAAGAAATAAACACATCTAACAAACATTTTCTCAAAAACACCTATTATAAGATGGGAACTCTATATAATTACAGTACTAAATAACAAATGAGGTGAAAATACAATCGTACAAATATATATAGCCTACATTGCAAACGAAGAAAATCAATAGGAGATAAAAATAACAGAAAAGTTAAAGACAGTAAGAATACTATTTTGTAATAGAAAATTTGAAGTGAGGTGTTAGGGTATTTCATACTACATTCACATGCGTATTTGAAGTTCTTGTGAGAAATTACAAGAAAAAAATTGTAACGAATATCAGTTTCACAATCATATTATGACATAAAATCTTTGGTTTAAAGTTTCGCGCTCCCCTTTAGGATAAAGCTGTTGAAGATAAATGTAAAGAAGTGATGTATTTATCCACTACAAGTTCATGTGATCTCGAATCGAACTTACGAACCTGTAAAACAGAGAGGAGCAGTCTTACTGAGCGCCCCTGTTCCTAACTGTGAAAGTACGGAAAGAAAATGACCACACACACCAAACATAAATAAATAAAAACGTACGAATTCATAAGCATAACAATTGTAGGAAAGTAAATCAGACGAAAGAAAAATGTAATGATTGTTTGGAGCTTAACGTCTTTTCCTAGCACAAAGGCAATGTAAGACGTTTATAACTAGTGCTTCTGGTGAGAGCGTTAACAATTAAACCACGTGGGACCTCTGTTAATAATGAAATACATTTCTAATCAGTAATGTAAATACTTTACGATAAAGATGAACAATAGCTTTTAATGAGACAAGATTCAACTATGAAACTAATATAATACTTACAAGAATTCTTGGAGCTGGTTTTCCGCACACTAAATTTCTCTCAAATTTGAATTTACTCCGATATTTTGCTCCTGCTGGACTAAAAAGGTATTTGCTGATATAGTAATTAAAATCATCTTCCAGTAACGTACCATTCGGAATGCCTGTAAGAGAAACAGTTAATTTTTGTTTCAACAAAAATGGTATATATCATTATGAACATACTCAGAGCCGGATTTAGATTTGATGAGACCTTAAGCTATTGAATGTAATGGTGCCCATTATATGTTCAGTTATTTTTTCTCAATGAAAAATTGTCTGCAGCTGCATGCTACATGTAGCAATGCAAAAAGTCCATGAAGAACGTATGTGCAGAAATGAGCAAATTAGTAATATTGAAATGAAATTTTTGAGTTTTACGTCCCACGGTTATGCCGGTTAGCCTAAAGGAGACGGTGATGATGAATAATGAATGAAATGGTGGAATGAAGAAAGTGGGAGGAAACGGGAGAACCCCGAGGAAACCCACGCACACGGTGTTTGTATTTGTAATATTGTTGGGAGCAAGTTAACAGAAGGGGTCCCATTACTTACGTCATAGAAACCTACACAATACAAAATACTGTTGATGTATATAAGTTTTATAGCTTGTTTTGTTTTATCCTATAGTTTGGAAATGTACATTCATCTTTTTCTGTAAATTTTTGGGGCCCCCAAGAGAGTGGGGCCCTAAGCTATAGCTTATTTAGCTTATACGTAAATCCGGCATTGAGCATACTACATGAAAAGGAAACAGGAATATATTATAACAAGGGATAGGATTGTTGATTAAGAGCAAACGTATTTATCATTATCTAGAAGTACAGGTTAATAACCATAGTTAATTGGTTGGACGTTAATACGCTTTCCAACACATATTTGAAACGCACACATCTTTAGTTAACAATTTAGAAACGAGTACGGAAACGACTAGCGTAATATTTTAAAAAGAATAAAGAAATAATAGTATAATTGATACAAAAGTTAAATAAATTAAGTAATTACCTGCAGAAAAATGTTTGTTAGTATACTCTTTGAAGCCATCATACCATGTATCTACATATTTAAGCACTGTTGTTTCTTGTCTCATATTACTTATCAGTTCTTCAATGTTTTTCAATTCTACTGCATAGTTTAACTTGCCTAAAAATACAGTGCCAGAAGCACCATCTTCTGGATAATATTTCTGACTAGCTTCAAAATACTTAAAGAGGTAAGAATATTGAGGCAAAAACCAAATGGGATCAAACTCTTGACGTAGTAGGAGATTACCCCAAATATTTACTCCACAGAGTGTTGTAGTTAACAATATGACTGCCACCTAGAACAAAAAGAAAGAAAAAAAAACTATATTCATTAAAGCAATGAAAGAATCTACAATTCTTAACACAAACCCAGTAAAATTTGTTAACTTGACCTCATTATTGTGAAACCTGGAATTTCTCGTAACATGTGAAAGCAAGCATGAGTTATTACTCTATAAGTTGGTCACCTATCTATCTTGGGGCTAGGCAGCATTGAAACAATTTCATTTCTATGCTTGCAATCACCTCCGTCGGAAATGTGTGAAAACCTTTTCAGGCCAACCATCATGATAGGTTTTCTTCCTGTCTTCCTCATTCACACTAGGCAAATATCGGGATGGTACCGAACATAAAAGTCCCCACTTATCCGGACAGTGTGTTCGACGACGGACGTCATTTTTCATACGTTACGGTCTTAAAAGGCCATAAATGCCGAAAGCCCAGAAATATAATTCCTAATTCTTAAATTCTATGCTGATAATGTTAATTTCACCTAAAGCTCTAAACTCTATTATGTTATTCTTCCATTTCTTAGAAACCTTTCAAAAATCTATCAAAAACTTAACTTTCAAAGAAAACCGTACGATCAAATTTTTGATTGTTCGTACAGTTGAGATTATCACAAAAGTCAAAGCCCGCAATTTGTATTGTCTATGATAATTCAACGAAAATTACTTCCAAAGGGGCTCCAGGCACTTCATCAAAGAACACTTATAGCATGTCTTGAATATTCACTTCTTTTTTCCTCTAGTGATGTAGTGTTTACATAAAGTCAAACGAAAAATACGTATTAAATAATACATTTTTAAAATTTTGCGATAACATGTTAACTTATTTTCGTAATAGTTTTGTATTATTTTCTGATATACAGGTTGTCCCATTACTCCGTTTACATAGGAAATCTCGATAACTACTGAAGATATGAAAAAATGATAAGAGACCAATTTTGTTGGAAAGTATGTTTTCTCAATCTAAAGTGTTCGAATTTTCGAAATTGGACCAACCGTTTGGGCTCTACACTGGTGTAGCTCCCAATGGCAAAGAAAAATGCAACGTTGCCACGTCTTTGTTAGACAACAATGGAGGAAATAGTGTGTAGTTTGAAGTATCCTGGACCAAGGAGAATGGAAGGGACGTCCACAATAAAAGATATGAAGAAGGATCACACGCAACGTCAATCCAAGTCAGTGGCGTCACCAACAGAAGGGAAGGAGGCAGGTACGAAAACGAAATGAATTTATTCACGGCAAACTGGTATTAATTGTTTAGTGATGTCAACGATATGAGACAAGAGGACAATTGAATAAACTTAGAAAGGGCCCAAGTGCCAAAACTCAAAACCCAGAGAAAAGTTGATAAACTTGAGTTATCGTAATACAAGTTAAAATTGTGCTGCGATCATGTGAGTGCTTTAAGACAGAAGCAACAATGTTAAGCTATATAGTCCTTACAAACGTATTCTGCTTGGTGCTAAGACAACTTTACTTATTGCGGCAATTAGATCCTGTCTCATTGCTCAATTATGGTATCGTCTAGGAACAGAAGCGCCAGTTTCCAGATGAGTTCAAACGAAACAGATTAATTATCTCGTACCCAACCGCTGGTGTAGGGGTACCGTGCCTGCCTTCGACGAGACATCTTGACTAAGCTTTCTCGTGGATTTCCTCAGTCCCGTGAATTTCCCCCGCCGGATGCATGCCGGAATACTTTTTCTCAGGCCAGGGCCTCTTCCTTTTCCAGTCCTAGACTCACCTAAAGGGTCGATGTGACCTTGGAATAGAGGCCCAATCTCTCCTTGTGTCATTTCCTTGAACAAATAAATAAATAAATAAATAAATATTCCAGCTGGTGAACATCATTATTCATTTGCAGGTGTCGTCTGGGCAAGTAAAGTTGTTGCCTCATCTCAATTCGTTGAATGATTGTCTAGTGTCGTGTATGAGTTTTCGAAACGAAACGTGTTCTGGAATCGTGAGCAATGCTATTTGTCATTTTGGAAAGGGATTAAAAATGTAGAAGACAGCTATTTGAGATGTACTATTCCAACATTTGGCTGATGGGCGACAATGACATACCATTCTTTTTCCTTTGACAAATGAATGACATCAAGAGAATACAAGTAATGCAAGAGGTAGCAGTGGTAGACTCGTCTTCTACTTGTTATGTAAATGAAAGAACATAAAAAGGGTACTGGTTCAAAAAACACTGTTACGCAATTTAATAGGAGGTTATGAATTCACCTCAGCGTCGTCAGACACGAGAGCGCTTAAAAATAAACCAATGTTCTAACCGAGGTTTTAACCATGACCGCATGAATAGCCTGTATCATAGTCAGATGCGTTACCGACTAAGCTACGGCGAACTGAATAGGAACTGACAAATAGTCGAAGTAAAATAAAGGAAAAGGAAATGCCTGAATTGGGACACAGTAACTGTTCGAATGTGCATTATGTGATGTGAAATTCCGTCAAAGGTAAACAGAAGCAGGACTGGAAGAAACCAGCGCCGCTGAGCGATTTTCTTAAATGAGTATAGTGCCGTGATACGCCTATTTTGCCTGAGTGGCAGCGTCTCACGTAATCAGGCACGAGCAACACGACACTAATCTTTCACTTCCCGTTTAGTTCTGTTTGTGCTGTTGTGTGTTGTATTCAAGTAGTGTGTTGAATTGGCGTCCGTACGTCTTCGTGTGTATGAAGAATAGTGACGATGTATTCACCTGCAAACAAAGCATAAATGATCCTTCGCGCCTTCGGTATGAGTATACGTGCGTCTGCGGAACACTTTCATCACCGCCATCCACAGCTTCCACTGTCACCACATACAATGATTGGCAAGTTATTGACACGCTTGAAGGATACTGGCAATGTTTTGGACCGACCTTGCTCTGGTAGACCGCAATCCGTAACCAACGATGGCACACTCGTTGACATTCTGGCTAAAGTTACGTGCAGTCTAACGCGATTGATACGAAAGGTGGCCTAAGTGAGTAATATTAGCTGAATGTCTGTCCAAGGAATTCTGTGCAAGCATCATTTTCATCCCTTCAAGATACATTTCGTGCAGGAGTTGCATGGAGATGATGCCGACCGATAACGTGAATTCTGTGAATTGTTTACACGCAGCACAGAACATAAACAACCCAACCTTGCGGCTAACATCATGTTTCCGACGAAGTCATATTTCATTTTAACGGAACTGTTAACATAGATAACTACGTACATTGAGCAGACAGCAACCCTCATGTTGAATAAGTTTCCCGTAATTAAGTTGGCCCTCACATAAATGTGTGGTGTGCAATTCACGGTAATGTTCTTGTGGGTCCTGTGTTCCTAGAGGGAAGATTAGCAGGTGAAACATATTAAAACCTGCTACAACAATACTGGAACCTTATTTGGAAAACTTGCCTTTCGCAAACCGTTAGCATTTTTACTGCCAATACGATGGTGCGTCACCGCACTTCAATGTCAATGTTCAACAATGGTTGGATGCAGCAGTTCGTGGACACCGGTTCGGGTGTCGAGGTCTGTTGGAATGGCCACCGAGATCACCTGATTTAACACTGCTTGATTTTTTCTATTGTAACCGGCAGGGTTCTGTTTGCTGTCCTTGGCTCGTGGTATTACCAATAAGTATGCTCCTGATACTTTAACTTACCTGGACAGGACGACGAAGACCTCTCCAAGAAAGGTTACAAACTATTTCCCAAAAAGCTCGTCGGTCTCAATAATGAGATGAGCATTAGGCGCCGAGAGGTTCGGGTGTCTCGTCTCGAAAACCTCACGGACGATCAGACGGTCATCCAGACCATAACGCACACAAACATCACTCATACAAACAACGAAAACACACTGAATTAAATGACACTATACTTATTTATTAGAACACTATTTTGAAAAAGAAATAGCGAAGAGGAATGGATACAACACTGAACACTGAGGATATATATCAATTTTAGTCGCTGAAATCACGCTTTGCCCTTTTCGGGTAATATAGCCCTTTATATATATATATGATTACGATTGAGATATCACTACAAATTCTTCTCTCACACCCTTGACACACTTGGGGGGTAGCACTGGGGGAAAGTTGTCTGGATCGTCCCACGATGAATCCAGTTGTTACGCTGAACAGTCCTGCAGCGTAAAGGTGAATCTTCAGTAAAGTAACGAAAAGAAGATCTCCACAGTGGAATACTGATATTGGAGGGCGCGTATATAACTTTTTAAACGCACAAGGTCTGCGTTGGGGCTAGTTGGGGCTAGCCGTAAGAAATCGTCCTTCACCGGCTAAATAGCTTGGGCCCCTTCACAAAACTTAACCAACGCAACGGGCGTGGTGGTTGCGTACAACACCGGAGTCGAACTCCCTGAGCATCCAAGCTCAAGCTACGGGTTGCAATGGTCAACAGAAAAGTGTTGGCAGTTTATTTCAAAAATCACTCAGTTACTCACCTGTATGCACATACAAACAGAATATAGAAAACAATTTATGTTAATTTTAGCCAACTGCCTATAATGCACTAGACACGGCGATAACACTGGCGTGAGAAAGTACAGATAACGAACTACGAAAACTGTGAGGCTGGTGCCACTTTGGCTACTGGGACATCTGGTCAGCCCGTATTTCTCTAATCTATTATAATGTTTCCATAAGCGATTAAAGAAAGCACTTAATTCAGTTCCCAATAACTATAGAATATATACTGTGCATATAATGAGTCAGGGAGAAACACTGAAATGGTTAGTCATTAACTGAAATGTTCTCAGCAAAAGCAATGTTTTAAATATATATATGAAAAAACGATGAAAGACTTCTTTGTCCAATTGTGTGGGAAAGAAGCAATTCCCACCAAAGAAAGAACTTATGTGCGTTGCAGAATAAAGTATAAATCGAAAATAATAATCACAGTCTTTACGAAATATACAGGGCGTCCACAAAAAATCCTTCTATAACCTGGTAGCGGTTATATATGGTGTCCGAAAGTGGAACGACCTGTCAAGTGCACACGCAGACAGGTTGAGGACCCTTGGCCGTCTGACGAAGTATGAATAAAATTAGGTTTTTCACCTGAAAATTTAAAATTAGTTAGTTGGCAACACTGTCATATGGTGTGAGACTTACGTGCATAAACGATGAATGGTTTTTCACCTGAAAAAGGGCTATTTAAAATAGTTAAATAACTAGTCCACTCACTACAACATGATGAGGTTCCTGCATGAGCAATGTCCAATCCAAATGTTCCATGAAGTAATAAGATCCTCTTGAACAATTGGTGCAGTTGGGTTTCCTTATCTTCCGTTTCTTCACATGTTGAAACCATGCTGTCTTCCTGTGTGAGTATCCTCCATGATTCTCCAACGATGAGTTGATGAGGGGAGAAGGGGAGATTTTTTTTTTTTAACACTTGTGTGAGAAACGAAGTACGGTTACAACACCTGTATGATAACCTTTTTTTTTTTTTTTTTTTTTAAGTTCGCAGAAAGCGTTTATAGGGCTATTAAAATTCTTACTTTTTTTAACAGTAATATATATATATATATATATATATATATATATATATTTTAAACACATCAATACTTTTCGTAAAATGTTTAAGTGTTCCGTTTCGATCACTTTATTTGATATAATATGAAGTAAATACGTTATAGGGCTATTTAAATGTTTTTTTTTTAAACACTAATAAATTCTTTTCGTAAAATGTTTAAGTGTTCCGTTTCGATCACTTTATTTTGTGCAATATGAAATAAATATACACACACGATAACTATTCATGAAAACATCGACTTGAAGAATTATCAAATATCTCAATAAAAATTAGTAAATATACTGATATCTGTATTTAAAATATCAAAATGTGAATGAATAAGCAAATAGCAAAACATGTTAAAGGTACTAAAATATTAAAATTATTGTTAAAGTTTCGATATCACTCTAATATATTTGAAAAATATGAAAATCATTGAAAAAGTAAAATGAATGGAAATGTAAACACATGATAAACTGACAATATATAAACAAAATAAGATTTTCACCTGTATGTCCCTTTTTTTTTTTTTAACTGTGCCTCTTGTTGTTTGGCAGAAAAGAACGAAAAATCGTTTTTCAAAAATAAAAATAAACTTAAGTGTCAAAATTGACGTTCATAGTAATTCCAAGAAATAAGCATGATTCTGCATATCAAAGAAAAAGATTGTGATTTCGTTGACATGTATGAAGAAAATTTGGCACGCCATAAGATCAAATGCCATCTGCTCGTCGTGAAAATCGAGACTTTAATTCAATAATGCTCAATACAACAAATGGTTTCGTTCTGAAACAAAGTTATTATTAGCTTAGGCCTAGAATAATGGTTGTTGTTCACTTCTAAAACGTAAACATTGTAGGGTTACCAGAATAGATGGGTATTATCTGCAAAAAATTTATTAATAAAGTGTTGAAAACTATTCAATATTGATCCAAGTTTTTCGAAGGTCTGAATCAAGGAAGTTGACTCGCTAGTCCAAACATTCCTGAAAATAAAAGGTCATTACGTCATGAATTGACCAAAACCATAGGTGGGAAAATGTGTAATACTACACGTACTTACACACAAAATATGCCATCGACACCTGCGAGGCAAGACTAGAAACGAGCGTAGGCCTGCAACCATAGGCACTTACAAAATGTTTCTATACATAACTGAAATATCAACACTAATATTCAGTAAAATACACGTATGTTCCCTGGAACATAACGTGTCTTCCACCTAGAAAAGATGTGTAAACACACAAAATACAAATGCTCTCGTAGCATCGTAAAGATATGTCTCTATAAGACAAAATACATGAGACCTACTAAGAGAAAAACATGAGATACAAACAAGAATATAGTCAACGACATTACAACTTTCTGGTCGGTCTGAAACATCAAGATTAAATTCCCTACAAAACAACTGTAACTAGCTTCCTTAGGCATCTTCGCTACAAATATTCAAACTGGTCTTATTAACACATTAAAATTCAAAATCGTCGAGCATACGAAATAATTAACAAAGTAATTTTCAAAAATCGCTATGGCTTCATGCTGTTGGAAAGAAAATAAACTTATTATTCGGGATCTAGATCGAATTCGAATAGTTTCTAGGACATACTGGAACTAAAATACAATTTCCTCAAAATTAACATGAAAAATAAACATTACAACTCATTAGCATACAAGTCCACTTAATAGAATTACGGTTCATAAACATTAAAATATTCACTGAAATGTTACTAGACATCAAAATATACTCTAAAAATCTAACCTAAGAATACGCATGCTTAATCACGGGTACCATAAAGGAAGAAGAGAAATAAAAAACTATATTTTGCGATTGATGGCGAAAATACAGTTAGCTATGGAATATCCAATGGATTAGCCACATCCATTTTTGCAAGAGATCTGCAATTCCAGGAAAAATTGCCTCCCTGAAAAAAAAATATTTATCTTTATCCCCATAAAATATCCTACCCGAAGAAGTTTCCCTACGGTCGTTCAGTGGTCTAGAGAAGACGAAAAAAAAAATGTTAATTAGAAATTACAAGAAAATATAGAAGTTAAACATATTTCCGCATATATATTAATATGAGGGGAAAAACGACCGTTCACCATCAGAATATTTGTTCATATAGTTCCTTCTACAATAAAAAGATTACTGCTTTCGTTCGGAGAATTATACTATTCACACGACATTCCTGCACATTCTATTACCAACAAGGAAATGTCTGTTATCACTTGTTTAAGGCTTAGCCTACTTTCCGTTCTAAACTTTTCTCTTCGAACGAAATATATCATGTCACATCCTGGAAATTCAAATAAGTCAAAATCGGGTAAATGACGTAAATGAGGTTCAATAAAATTACAGTAAACACTTCAAAATGAAAACGAAAATCTAAGATTAAAACTAAAAAATAACATTGATAATCGTAAAATTCCATATTTTACGCATGAGATTACATACTAAGTTTCAATGACAAATATAAAAATGTATATATAATGAACAACTAAAAATTTTCTTATCCTGGGCATCTCGATACATTCCTTTAAAAAAAATTCTAAAAGAAAGCCAAACATTAATTCTAAATAACATGTAATAACTTATTTAAGAATTTCGAAAGTGGGAAGGGATCCTAAAAGAATTTTTTAAAATTTTAAAACACAATAAAAATATATATTATAACGCCAAAACATCTTCCCACTAGCTAGGAATACGGAACTGCGCCACTAGTTCAAATTGCTTTTGGATAAATGCAATCTCCCTACGTATATAATACGTTAATTATTTACTAAAAAATTTAAATTCGAACATCTGAAATAAAACAAGAAAAAATTAATGACATTAAACTAATAGTAAGTCAGTGATAAGGTTTGCAACACAAATGCACAGCTGACTGAGGTATGAAGTGCTACACGGAGCAAAGACCAAAAGAAAAAAAGAATTAATCAGCTGTGTATCACCCGTTATTCGTAACCATAAACACAAGTGGTTCTACAGTCTAGCGACTGCCTTATCAAAACAAGAAAAAGAAAGAAAAACATGTTATCTACTCTTTGCCGAACAGTTAAAAGCTAGAAGCAAAAATGAGTTTGAAAGAAATGCGTATCAAAAACTAAAAGCAAAAAGGAAAAAAAATGAATACATGTTTATCGCTTAGAAATGCGTCGCTCTCCTAGGAGAAAAATTTGTATCAACACACAAATTCTTGGTTACTTTTTTTTTTCTATGATTACTGTTTCGTTCCTCACTATTTCTCTGATCACGTGATCTCGAGGATCGGTTTCTATTATTTCTACTATTGTCATGTCGCGTACGACCTCGGTTCTGATTCCTATCAATTCTCATATTATTGACACGCTGATCCTGGTACCTTTGATTACTCTTATTATACGAAAAATTTCGTTGGTTACTTTGGAAACTGGAATTTTGATTACCATTATAATTATTACCCTGCTTGTATCTTTCCTCTCTACGACTTTGCTGAGCGTGTAAAGTTTCTAATTTTTGAATTGCGGCCAAAAACTCCCTGATGTTGTTACATGAATGAAGAAAGAGTTCAGTTTTAAATCTATTAGGCAAAGTTTGTATTACATGTGTAAGTATGAGAAATTCAGGTAATTGCGGTGTCAATTCACGAAGTTTATTGAATTGATCTAGCGCAAAATCATGTACGGAACTATGTACCTTGGGATCGAACCTAGTACTCTTACAGGTTGATAGCCTGTGTTGTACTGTAGCTTTTCCCGCGAAAGCTTCAATAAGTGCTTGTTTGATTTGCTCATAGTTAGTAACGTCGTCTTTCCTGATATTGTACCAACTTAATGAAACTCCTTGCAACAAATGTGGAATGAGTTTAAACAGAGCTTTATCAGAAAGGTTGGCTAATTGAGCTGTAAGCTCTAGCTTTTGTAAATAATTGTGAATTGATTCACTGGAAGGATCACCCTGAAATTTAGGAAAACACTGAATTTCCTTAAGCATGACATCGTCTTTCAATTTTGTATTTTTTCTCTGGCGATTAGTGAAAGTAACATTTTTGTCGCGCTTACGCCTTCGGTCACATATAACCTTGATTTCTGAATCATCACTTGTGCTATCACTACTACTGGTGTTCTTACACTCCGAATAAGCCGAATCACTATAATGCCTAACTTGTCTAGGAGTATCTGTTTCTACTCGGGGTTCGAATTCTGACGCTCTATTTTCGGTACTTTCTACTCTCTGGGCGAGCTCTACCATATCACGCCTAATTTCTTTTATGTTCTTATCTATTGCCCGTATTTCGGCGCGACATTCTGCGTTAGATTCATTTTTTACCTTCATATTGTAATCTATCAGTTTCGCCTCTTCATATACCATTTTAATGTCTTTACCTTGCCTTTCTACGCGTTCAGAAATTTCCTCAATACGGTCATGCATCTCATCTAATTTATCGATTGTATCTATATGTAAACTAACGCAGCGTTCCTTATTAGCCTGACACACATCTCGGGCTGATTCCAACTGCCCTTGGAGGGATTGTGTGTAATCGTGCAAGCCTCCTAAATGATTCTGAATTTTACAGACTTTTGTTTCTATTTGTTCTACACGATGGCATGTTTCTTCAGTCTGCTGCCTAACTTCGACGCTGGTCTTTGTGGCGAGTTCGATTGCCTGTTTAGTACTATGACTTACTTCGTGAAGCTGGTCATGAATCTTCAGTGTTATGCCATCGTATTTTTGTTCGAGGATTTCGTTCCTACGTTTACTTTCGGCCTCCATATTCCTAATACTTTGTTCTCATCTTTGGTTATTTTCGCGACATTCCCTTTGTACAGCGTCTAACTTCTGACCTAACTCACTCTTTAGTTCTTTTTCTAATCTATCAATATTCTCTTTATTTCTTTGTTCTAATCTAGCTAGGTTTTCTTTATTCTCAGCACGGGACTCTTTACTTTCTTTCTCTAATCTAGCAAAATTCTCATCGTTTTTAGCGCGATTCTCTTTATTGTCTCTCATCAAATCTTCGAGAAGTGAACTCATTCTAGTTATAATATCTACTTCCTGATGTTCCATTATGGACAAAAGTAAAATTTAAAACGTATGATTAGAATAAAATATATTATCACCAAAATATATGATTAAAATCACCTGAAAGAGATTTTTTTTTTTCCAGATTACTGGTACTAAGCTGAGAGAGAAATGATATATTAAAATATTAATCTTATATGTATATTCGAGCACCAACGGTCTCGATTCGGGTCGATAGTTCGGGCGCCATATATTTGTAACCGGCAGGGTTCTGTTCGCTGTCCTTGGCTCGTGGTATTACCAATAAGTATGCTCCTGATACTTTAACTTACCTGGACAGGACGACGAAGACCTCTCCAAGAAAGGTTACAAACTATTTCCCAAAAAGCTCGTCGGTCTCAATAATGAGATGAGCATTAGGCGCCGAGAGGTTCGGGTGTCTCGTCTCGAAAACCTCACGGACGATCAGACGGTCATCCAGACCATAACGCACACAAACATCACTCATACAAACAACGAAAACACACTGAATTAAATGACACTATACTTATTTATTAGAACACTATTTTGAAAAAGAAATAGCGAAGAGGAATGGATACAACACTGAACACTGAGGATATATATCAATTTTAGTCGCTGAAATCACGCTTTGCCCTTTTCGGGTAATATAGCCCTTTATATATATATATATGATTACGATTGAGATATCACTACAAATTCTTCTCTCACACCCTTGACACACTTGGGGGGTAGCACTGGGGGAAAGTTGTCTGGATCGTCCCACGATGAATCCAGTTGTTACGCTGAACAGTCCTGCAGCGTAAAGGTGAATCTTCAGTAAAGTAACGAAAAGAAGATCTCCACAGTGGAATACTGATATTGGAGGGCGCGTATATAACTTTTTAAACGCACAAGGTCTGCGTTGGGGCTAGTTGGGGCTAGCCGTAAGAAATCGTCCTTCACCGGCTAAATAGCTTGGGCCCCTTCACAAAACTTAACCAACGCAACGGGCGTGGTGGTTGCGTACAACACCGGAGTCGAACTCCCTGAGCATCCAAGCTCAAGCTACGGGTTGCAATGGTCAACAGAAAAGTGTTGGCAGTTTATTTCAAAAATCACTCAGTTACTCACCTGTATGCACATACAAACAGAATATAGAAAACAATTTATGTTAATTTTAGCCAACTGCCTATAATGCACTAGACACGGCGATAACACTGGCGTGAGAAAGTACAGATAACGAACTACGAAAACTGTGAGGCTGGTGCCACTTTGGCTACTGGGACATCTGGTCAGCCCGTATTTCTCTAATCTATTATAATGTTTCCATAAGTGATTAAAGAAAGCACTTAATTCAGTTCCCAATAACTATAGAATATATACTGTGCATATAATGAGTCAGGGAGAAACACTGAAATGGTTAGTCATTCGCTGAAATGTTCCCACCAAAAGCAACGTTTCAAATATATATATGAAAAAACGATGAAAGACTTCTTTGTCCAATTGTGTGGGAAAGAAGCAATTCCCACCAAAGAAAGAACTTATGTGCGTTGCAGAATAAAGTATAAATCGAAAATAATAATCACAGTCTTTACGAAATATACAGGGCGTCCACAAAAAATCCTTCTATAACCTGGTAGCGGTTATACTATGAGGCCACTTAAAATCCGTTGTTTACAGGGATCGCCCGCATACAATTACTGCTCTACAACACAATATGAGGCCTGCGCTGCTATTACCACTGAGACTCTGCAAAGGGTTAGAGCCAATTTGTGACATTGTATGGCAATTTGTGCACAACAAGATGGACATCACTTCCAACATCTTCTAGCACAGTTCCAGCATTGTTTTACCTGTTTCAGGAAGGTGACTTGAAGCGAATGGGTTAATTTAGCTGCAGTATCCCTTGTGTGAGTGTTGCACTCCTTTCTCTTGATATCATTCATTTGTCAAAGGAGGAAGGATGGTATGCCATTGTCGCCCATCAGACGAATGCTGGGATGATACATCTCAAATAGCTGTCTTCTACATTTTTAATCCCTTTCCGATAACATAAATAGTATTGCTCACAAGACCAGAACATTCTCTTGTCTCGTCTCGTCTCGAAAACTCATAACACAAGACAATAATTCAACGAAATGAGATAAGGGAACAGTTTACAAGCCGAGACGACACCTGCAAATGAATAATGATGCTCACCAGCCGAGGATATTTATTTATTTAATCAAGAAAATGACACAAGGAAAGATTGGGTCTCTATTCCAAGGTCACACCGACCCTTTAGGTGAGTCCAGGACTGGAGAAAGAAGAGGCCTTGGCCTGAGAGAAGGGACCACTCCGGCATGCATCCGGGGGGGACTGAGGAAAACCACGAGAAACCTTAGTCAGAATGTCCCGTCGAAGCAGGGTTCATGCCCACGTTTGTCCTACCCAAATGCTGTGTTGCAGGCAGGCACGGCACCCCTACACCAGAGGCTTGGTACAATATAATTAATCTGTCTCGTTTGAACTCATCTGGAAACTGGCTATTCTGTTTCTAGACAACAATTGAATAACGAGACAGGATCTAAGTGTCGCAGAAAGTAGAATTGAATTGTATTATTCAAAGTTGTCTAAGTACCAAGCAGAATACGTTTCTAAGGAGTTTATAGCTTAACATTGTTGCTTCTGTCTTAAAGCATTCACATGGTCGCAGTACAATTTTAACTTGTATTGCGATAACTCATGTTTATTGACTTTTCTCCTCCTCTTCTGATAGTAACGCCACTGACTTGGATTGACGTTGCGTGTGATCCTTCTTCATATCCTTTATTGTAGACGTCCCTTCCATTCTCCTCGGTCCAGGATACTTCAAACTACACACTATTTCCTCCATTGTTGTATAACAAAGACGTGGCACCGTTGCATTTTTCTTCACCGTTGGGCGCTACACCAGTGTAGAGCCCAAACGGTTGGTCCAATTCCGAAAATTCGAACATTTTAGATTGAGAACACATACTTTCCAACAAAATTGGTCTCTTTATCATTTTTTTCGTATCTTCAATAGTTACCGAGATAGCCTATGTAAGCGGACTTATGGGACACAGTGTGTATATATATAATGTTATCCGTTTGAAATAATATTTTCGTTTGCTGGGAAAGTTTTATATCAACAATTTCGTTTTGTGAGAAACAAATTTCGTTGGAATCATTTGAATGGCTTTTTAAGATCTAATTCATTTCGATCATTCTAAACTTGACATTATTACTGAAAACTTTTTTTTTTTTTTAATTTAATCTGGTAACACTAAAATCAACAACATGATGCGATCATCCTTTTCTCAGTATGACATTATAGTTTACCTTTTATGTCGGTAGAGTCTAAATCGCAACATATCTTTCATCAAAGTGAGCAGGAAAAACAACCAATCATATTTTTCATCATAGAGAGAGAGAAAGAAACCACCAATCATAATACCAAAATTAGGTAGATCTCAACCGAAAACTTTTGATAAGAACTTATCCGAAGTTGGTATCAAACAATTCAACTTACCATTCTCAATTAAAACTGCCAAAATTTTAAGAGGTACCTCTGCTCAATTCAAATAATGACCTTGAATAGCATATAAGTGGATTCCATCAAAAAAAAAAAATATATGGATAGTGGCACATTCGAAAATTTTTTTTAAGCAACTAATTTTAAACTTATACAACATTCACAATTAATAGTGCCAAATATTTAAAAGAAAAACCTCTGGTCAACCAACCAATATACCAGAGCCAAACAAAACTAGTATTTGACAGTAGCGAGTATACGCTTTCACTAAGGTATTCGTAACTCTGCAAAGAGGTTAGGTTCTGAAGAGCACTGTTAGTCAAAAGAAATAATGTGGTCTTTCACCAAAGGTTCCCGGTATATCCATTTTAGAGTGAATACTTAAAGACAGAGATTGTGGGTCAGTTGTCTAAATTGTTCTAGAGGTTCATAAGGCTCTTCAGCTATCCAGTTTCAAGGTCTCAGACGTGTCTTAGTGAGGACCACAACCCCCAATTTCACAATTAGTGTGTGTTGATTTTGGGCAGAAGTGTCGCCATTAGGTACCATCTTAAAATTTTCATGTTAACTCTTTTACAATTTTCTATTAATAAGAGTATGCTGAAACCATCTCTTGCAAAAAAACAGGCCAAACTTCGTCAGGAGATCTGTTCAGTTATATTGATGCCCATACTACTGTTACGTACATGGTGAGTCTCTGAAGGATTCAACGCCGTTCTTAAATTTGTTAATTTATCGTTGTACTGTCCGCTCACTTATCACATCCCTATAGAATACCTGGCATTCTTGTTCCACTAGTGTTTGCTTCCAGTTTAAACTCATCAAGTTTACGGGTCCGTATAACACTGTTTGAGTTTCCCCTTGTTTGTCCTGCTCTGTGACGTTCCCATTGTGGCGACAACCAGCAGGCTGCAAGAGGAAGCACTCATTAACACGAGAACTTCCTTTCTTTTCTTCACCTCGAAACGAAAAATGAAGAGAGCGTCTGAAGAGCTGTCACGTAGAAATCCTACAGAACTTTTTTAGATACCTAATGTTTACGTAACAGTATTCTGTCTGCTCAAGAGTACTGCTGAACAGGACTTTGGTGCAATAGCATCCTCACTTCACCACAATACAATACCAGGATTTTGTTCTTCTTTCCAGGTGTTGTGTTTCGGTGCACTCAGGTCTGGTGACATCACCATGGGCCGCGTCTCAGGCGGTGAAATGCGGATATATCACAAACAGTTATGTAATGTTGAGTGTTTTGCAATCCCTACACTTGGAATCACTTACATGTTATTATCACGACTAGATCACATTTATTATTTTTATTATTTCAAATTTGTTGATTCCTCGGCTAGTTCCTGGTACTGATGTTGGAATATTTATGTATTTTCGGCAACCATAATACTTCTCTTGCAACTCAATCAAAACTTTAATATAGTTTAATCATTGTTTCATTAATAATTTGAACCATTAAACATTACTAATCTAACAATAATATACGAAACTATTAATTGCTTACCTTGGAAGGGGTGGTGAATAAAATTTTAGAGTAAATTTTCTTGAATAATATTTGAGAAATGTTTTTTTGACTGCATTCATTTGGAGTAAAGTTTTTGTGTTTATAACAAAAAAATCCATTCCGTCTTTTCTCAATTCTTCTCTGGTCTATAGAAAAGCACGCAACAAAAAATGAGGCTTGAAACACGTAAGTGCCTAGTATACCCACTGCAGCATATATGCAGAAAGACCGCAATGAAGGTAAAACCTGAAATTAAAGAATTATATCTAATACTTACTACAATTGGCAATTACAACATTTGTTAAACCACAGAGTTCATATAAAATCTGAAACCAATGAAGCTACTGTTTTGTAGCACGATATTAAACAAATATGTTACCAGCAAAATGAACCAACAGACTAACTAAGACTCAGGTACTTCGAACAATGAGTCCCAGTGGTTCAGTGACAGCAATTTTCTCCGAAATTTATGGTGAGGTTTATGGTACATGTACACGGTTGGTCCATTCTTTGCAACAAACGGTCTGTGTGGAAACACTACCTCCGTAGAAAGTAATAAAATAGCACCAACATTTTATTTGAAGGGTGATCTGTTCTGAATGGTTTCCGCAAAATTGGGCGCTAGTTAGCTATGCAGGAATCGAATACCACGCATTGAATTAAATAGGATCCTGTGCAATGGGCACATGGTCACCCGACTTCAACACAATGAACTTCTGCATATGAAAAATTTTGAAATCTTGGAATGTATTCTATAAACAATTAGAGACGGAATCATCTTTGGAAAAGAACAGCACCTGGCAAGATTGCTCTTCATGCTTGTATGTTTAAAATTCAAAGAAACTTATGAAATGCTGAAGGAAATGGGGCAATCCAAATGAAATCGACCAATTTCCAGGTCAAAGGTTGCTGACAAAAATCCATTTATTTTTTAAATTTTTACCTAAGATTGTACCAAATTCAGGGAGTTGAAAACGGGTATTCATTTATTTTTTAGCCGCGCAGGTTTGTTTGTAGCGGCCTTTTGTATAGGCGCCTGAGCGTATTTTGCACTATTCAGAGGATTCCGTTAAACGCTGTAACTTTTTAGGTTTTAAAGATCGATTATGAATTCAAACCCAAACCATATAAAAGATAATAGAATGGACAACATTCTGTGTTCTGTGCACATTGAGACGTACTCAGAACGTCGAAAGAAAAAGCTCTGAACATTGAGATTGGAAACCTAGAAATGGCCATTTTGGGATGTACATTTTAAAACGAAATAAATGAGATTCGCCTTCAATTTTTAGTCTACATAGAGACTTCATAATGGACAACGTCCCAAACAAGTTTCAGATCTGAGAACTATACACTTGATTTTTTGGAAATTTTTTAAACATTGCAAATTTTCGAAAATCGTGTATTTTCATCATAAAATATCTCAGGAAGGAGAGAAGTGAAAAGTCTCAAATTTGTACAAAATAGACGATAGTTGTTCAGTAACAAGTGAGTAAAATTGCATCACGGAACTTGAGTTACAAGTTGTTGCAATGATGTGAAATTCGCGATTTTAACAACTGAACAGATAGTATCTCAGGCATACAATTTATCTATGTTTCATCAGAAGAAGTGCAATCAAACAGCAAGAAATTCGAGATTTGCTGCTTGAAAAGAATTATCAATGCCTCATCATATCATAGATTTGTACCTCTGATGCAAACACAAATCAGATGTTATGAATACTCACAATCAAATAAATTTACTGATTGCAGTACTTCAGTACTTCCAGAATATAGCATGTTGTCATTTGCATTTAATGATACCGTAGCCTGTATTTACGACGAGAAATTGTGGTTTGGGAGAATCGAAGACATCAGTCAGGTAAATAACAATCTTTTTGTTCACTTTTTCCATCCCTATGGAAAGAACCAAAGAACCTCTTTTAAACTATCTACGAATGACAAAGTGTGAGTGCCGATTACTAAAGTTCTCCGGAAACTCACACCCAGAGTTCACAACTTCTACAGGTCGTACTTTCAATACAGTGCCAAACTCTGTACACAAATTAGTCAACTGTTTACCTCACTGATGTATTAACAGCAGCGCTATAGGTAGAAAAGAGGTAACAGAGGAGTTTCGTTTTTGTACAAGATATGATTCATAAATTATGCATACTTTACCTATTAAACATTTCTCTCGTGTTATTTTGACTTTTGCTATGAAGTTTATATCCACGGCTCATTGCGCTTCATATATTAAGTCTTAGTGAAGAAAAAAACTATAACTCAGAAACTAATCAAGTCTCAGTAATGCAATTTTACTCACTTGTTACTGAATAACTATCGCCTATCTTGTACAAATTTGAGATTTTTCACTTTTGTCCTTTCTGAGATATTTGATGGTGAAAATACATGATTTTCGAAAATTCACAATGTTTAAAAATTTCCAAAAAATCAAGTATATGGTTTTCAGATCTGAAACTTGTTTGGGACGTTGTCCATTATGAAGTCTCTATGTAGACTAAAAATTGAAGACGAATCTCATTTATTTCGTTTTAAAATGTACATCCCAAAATGGCCATTTCTAGGTTTCCAATCTCAATGTTCAGAGCTTTTTCTTTCGACGTTCTGAGTACGTCTCAATGTGCACAGAACACAGAATGTTGTCCATTCTATTATCTTTTATATGGTTTGGGTTTGAATTCATAATCGATCTTTAAAACCTAAAACGTTACAGAGTTTAACGGAATCCCGCTACAAACAAACCTGCGCGGCTAAAAGATAAATGAATACCCGCTTTCAACTCCCTGAATGTGGTAGAAACTTAGGTAAAAAGTTAATAAAAAACTAAATTTTGCCAGCAACCATCATTGGTCGATTTAATTTGGATTGCCCCAAATGTGTTAACAATAGTGGTGGACATACGATGATATTTTGTATTAAAGGACCCTAATATTTATCAGTTCTCCAATTGCTCCCAGACTTTATGTTGACTGCCATTTCTAAATACATTAATCATATTGCTAGTATACTCTTTCTTTTAAATCTGGCTTCTCTCATTAGTACCAAGCAGGCCAAACCGCTTAGCCAGTTTTCGCCTTCGGCATGATACACACTTACGAGGTGTTCAATCCGATGTCCACAAACGGGAACCCATGTGTAATGCTCGGAAGCTGTACAACAGGCACCTGACAAACGAAAGGTGGTGGCACGTCACTACATTAGATAAAGAGTATGTGTACCTTTCCAATTGTGGCAAACCAAGAGCCATCACATACAAAGTTAAAGGCGCGAAGCGCTGCATAAAAAAATGTGTCCGAGTATGGAAGAAAGACTTCCCGAGATGATTCATTGTGGCTCCTGACTACTGTTACTACTATTATCGAGGCAAACTGAAGGATTCGCAGGGTGAAGACGAACTACAAAATCAACTCGCAGTACTGCCAGGAGATCATAAGGACAATCTATGAACAGGCGCTACGAAAAATGTACAGAAATGAGATCAAGTTTGTTCCCATTCATCGAGACAAAGCTTCATCATGAACTTCACGAACGTTCCTCGCATTCTACCAGGACATCAAGGAAGCTACTGGAATACAGAATATATCTTTCAATGAGAAACGTATGACGTCTCCAGACGAAAGTTCAATGGACTTTTGTGAATTTTGACTGCTTGCAAGGGCTTTGGGCAAGAGATGTGTTGCCAAGCCATCGTTCGGAACCAGGGGAAACACATCGAGCACTGCCACACCTGGAGGCATGTACTTTCGTAACTATTTAAGTACAATTTGGTAACAGCTTCCGTAATTACACACTGGCATTATATTTGTTCTCATATTTTATATTACACTGTGTGTTGTATATTTTTGTCTTCCTTCTTTTCTGTCTTATCTTATATCTTTATCACAAATCTTGTATACTTTGTCCACTATTCCAATTTATTAAATTCTCTCTCTCTCTCTCTCCTCTCTTCTTATCCACTGTGCATGTTTCCATTTCTTCGTAATATTTCTTCCCTTCTTTTACCTTCCTACTCTCTTCCATGCCCCGTTTTGCTCACATGTTTATGAACTACATTGTTTCCTCTTTAACCTAACGTTGTTCCTTTCTTCTAACCTTTGCCTCCTGTGTAATATTACATTATTCACACTTAATTTTACACACTATCCCTTCATCATTTTGTTGTATATCACTTTCTTTTCTCATCTTCCCTTTCACCAAGTCCAATATTCTCCTACATCCTTTTACATACAAAAGAGGAGTAATATGTCTTACAAGCAAGATATTAATTTGATTAACTATAACACGTATACCGCGCGCTCGGTGATAGGTATAACAGCTTGCAGAACTCAATACCAAGAGGAAGAATTCCTGAGTCATAAACTATGCTGTAGCTGGTCGAATCTCTCGTCGAGTGAGATGGAGATTTGGAAGTTACCAACATGGTTTGAGGCACTCTTACTATATTCACGCAAACCTGGACAAAGTAAACTTACAGTACTTTAATACTATCTTCGATCACGTATTGCGCAACAACAGAAAACTGGCAAACTGCAGTTATTTTTCTTCTGATTGCGCCAAAGCTCGTCGTTTATTTTTTTCTCTTTACGTAAATCGAAAAAAGACGCACAAGACCATACCGCTTCAACCGAGTGCTATTTAGGGCACTGGATCCCATGCCGTTCTATGTTCACAAGCAGCAATGGCTTGATTCCTGCTTCTATACTTGTTTATTCAGTAACAAAACAGCGAACAATGTATTGCAGAGCAAAGTGTAATAACATATGGATTGAAAGGCCTCAAGGAAGACTTTAGAATGGTTCTAGTCAAGTTTTGTTTTGTTTTGAGTTTACATCTCTCAGAATCGGGGTTGTGTGAGACTTGGACCTACAGCTCAACATAAGGTATGAGCTGTATGAGCTCCCAATGGGAATTGAAACCGGGTCTCACGTGCCAAAAGAGGGGACATAATTCTTTATTCACGAGGATCTTACTTTACTTGAAAGTTTCAATCATCCCATAGACCACGAAGACCACCAAATTCAGGGTTGTGTCTTTTATGAACAAGTGTTTGGGACAGAACTCAGAAGCTCACGGCGTGCAAAGCTGTGACTGAGTAGAGCTAAGCAAAGCCTGCCACTGACCGAATGAATACACCAAATCTAGCGATCACTATTCTTTACTCGATAGCTATTAGATTCAGATCCTGCCAGCAGTTACCGAGAAATTAAGTGATCCTGCCAGTAATAAATCGAGCTGACCCTGTGTGTCACCGAGCTCGGCCACCAAATATAGCTACTTTTACTCCTTAGACAATGGACTACTCGCTCACCAAATATGATTCAGATCCGACTAGTCGTTACCAAGAAATAAAGTACCGTACTACATGCAAATTAAACCGAGTTTGTCCGAGCTCACATACAGCAATCTATTTCTTCGACGATGGACTACTTGCCCATCAAATTTGGTTTAAACACGATCAGTAGTTTCCAAAAAACAGAGTACCACATACACACACACACACACACACATACAACGGGAGCTAAAAATTATCTATTGTCAAGGCCTACAAGCTTGGACAATTATGGACAATTCTGAGTATCCCCAATTACGGATACACTTTAAAAAAAATGAAATGAAATTTTGAGTTTTACGTCCCATGGTTATGCCGGTTAGGCTAAAGGAGACGGTGATGATGAGAGATGAATGAAATGGTGGAATGAAGAAAGTGGGAGGAAACGGGAGAACCCCGAGAAAACCCACGCACACGGTGTTTGTCCACCACAAAGTTCACTTGGCGGAAGCAGGGTTTGAGCCCGGGACCCCAAGCACCAGAGGTGAACGCTCTACCACTAAGCCACCGCGGCCCGCACGGATATACTTAGTATGTTGTCATGATTTGAGAATGAATACGTACCGTGGTGCTCCCAATAACAAATGCATTGAAGTCTGTGAGAGACGTCACTGTTATTGAAACTCCTGCATGCTTCATTGTCAAGCCCACTCTTTCTTCCAGACTTTTCTTCTTTTCTTGATCAGTTAAATTATTCCAACATTGAACTATGACAAACATATCATCGATCCCAATGCCAAGAAGAAGAAAGGGTAAAATATTGTGGACAGGCCCATAAAATACGCCACACAGAGAACATATTCCATAAGAAACCAAACACGCTAATCCAATACATCCTATGCCCATCAACGATAAGTAAGCCTGTGAAACAGATAAAAATACATTGAAACATTAACACAGAAGGACTCTTGCATTTTATGAATTGGGGAAATCCAGAAACTAAGCTTATACTATATACTAACCCAAGCGAAACAATAACATGTGCACAAAACTTTCATTTTAATTAGGTGTTCTAACAAAGGCATTAATTCTATAAATGAAAACAATATGAACCACCTAGATGCTAAAACTAGTAAACTTAAATTTACAAATTTTGCACAGCAGTCACAAATTCATAAAAGGTAGAAGTACATTAGAAGTACATTACAATACTGACTACACGCTACGTAATCACCGAAAATTCTCTGTATTTGATCACGCCGAAAAAAGAAAAAAATTGATTAGCACCTTGAATCTTCCTCTTCAAAATTTCAGTGTGTAATAGTCATCTATGCCTACATTAATTACATTTCTATTAGACAAAAGAAAATTTAAAGCAGAAGTAAAGTCATCTATTTCAAACTGCTTTATTGCTGTCTATATTCAATTTCTTACACTCTTAAACGAGGGAATTTTGAAGCATTTTAGAACTGCAGTCTAAAACTAATCCATAATTTAATAATAACACATATTGTGTAATATATAATAAAAGCTAAAATGCCTGTTTTTTGCACAGGGAGAATAGGTTCATAGAAAAGACCTGAACCCCGTTTCCTTTTAGAATACGTATTTCTACAAAAATGTAATGGTAAATATCCATTAGATACTCTACTTCTGGCGTAAATTTTGAAACACCTTATCCGTCTAGAATTATGGTTATCTGTGTTTAATCGTCTTCATGCACTTGAGTCTCTTCTTTCCTTTAATTGTATCATGAAGTTCTCGGCGAGACAACCAAATTAATTTTATTCATCAAACTACGTAATAGACAGAAACAAAAGGTACAACTCTTCACAAATTAAAATACTCTAGGATAAGTTGCTTATATGTCACTAACAAGTAATCTCTCTGTTTCAAGGTCAATAAATGTCATCATTCAATAATGCTTCTCGCGCGCACTTGTTGATGCGGGAGTATAGGAAGAGGTTTACGAGATCTTATTTCGTAAAGTTGACGGAAGATTAAATCTTTTGTGATTTTTTCTAAAAGTTTACAAATTACAATGTGTAAATTGATGATATCCTTTTGTATCCAACTTTTTATGCCTCTAGAAATATTTTATCAGAAAAATAAACACACTGCTGAACAAAACTGCACTTAATATAAAAAACATATCTACATGTGACGTTTCGATCTTCTGGGCAAGATCCTCATCAGACGTACACTGGGAGATACAAATAACTACTCAAGTATATATACACCATTAATCTCCCTAGCTGCTCTCTCATTGGCCCGTTCAAAGATTTCCACATTCTCTTCTACATTCTTGTTACAAATTTTGGTAATTCTTTCTAACATATTTCTTATGAAATTAACTTTTGTGCTTCTATCTACATTACTTTTCTTATTACAATAAATACCAGCACTTGCAAAATGCTGGTATTTATTGTAATAAGAAAAGTAATGTAGATAGAAGCACAAAAGTTCATTTCATAAGAAATAAGTTAGAAAGAATTACCAAAATTTGTAACAAGAATGTAGAAGAGAATGTGGAAATCTTTAAAGAACAGCTGTATGAGAATGGTTATAGTAAAAGGGATATCGTTAAATCATCTGTGGTCTCTGGGAAAGGTAAAAGAGAGGAGGAAAATGAGGGGGTATGGAAAGGCATTGTAGGGCTAGGAGAAGATACCGAGATTTTAAAAAAGATGTTAAAAAAGCAAGGGGTCGAAGTGTATAGAAAAGGTAGCAGAACGTTGTTGGACATGGTCAAAAGCAAAGGGAGGAAGAAAGAAAAAAAAAAGAGATCAGAAAGGTGTCATTTATTGTATAAATTGTAAGGATTGTGATATGAAATATATTGGGAAGACGGGGAAATTATTGAAAGAAAGAATTAAACAACATAAAAGTGATGTGAAATATGGCAGAGAAACTAGCGCAATCTTTAAACACGTAAAAGAAAAAGGACATGATGTCAACTGGGAAGAAGTTATTGTGCTGGAAAGGGAAAAATAGTTGTGGCCGAGAAAGTGGAAAGAGGCTTGGTGGATAGAAAAAGAAGGGGATGTAAACTTAATGAATTGGACCAAAGGTATCACCACTAATAAAGAATGGAGAAATATTATTGATATATACAGAAAAATGTATGTGAATTAATGTATTCAATGGTTGTATGCTACTTGTTGTTTCTTTCTGGTAGAATGTTATGTTTTCACATTGGTCAGTTCAGATAGATTTCCACGCTTCTGATTGGCTGTTTGAACGGGCCAATGAGAGAGCAGATAGGGAGATTAATGGTGTATATATACTTGAGTAGTTTTTTGTATCTCATAGTGTACGTCTGATGAGGATCTTGGCTAGAAGATCGAAACGTCACGTGTAAATGTGTCTTTTATATTAAATAAGTGTAGTCTTGTTCAGCAGTGTGTTTATTTTTCTGATTTGATTTGCAAGACGTATGACTATGATTGTGTGTCAAATATTTTATATTTTTGCAAAACTGTAGCGCTACACATTATATTCATTATCAGAGGTTTAGGTGCAATAAATTGCTACTTGTAATTCTGTCGTGTACAGCATACTATAACCTAAACATAAAAACTAATATATACACTTTTATGAGAAAAAACAAAAAATCAAATTCAAGTTGCTGAATAGTGAATTTATTGATACGAGGATTTGGGATACTTTGCACGCGCATTACTGCAATAACCACCACAAAATTATGAAAAAATAATTTCATTCTAATAAACTGACTATAGAAGACGATTTCTACAATGAATTTGAGTTCCTAACATATACTTCTAACAGAGACTTCTGTCCACGTTTTTAGCGATTTGTACCATTGTGCAACGTGTGTCACTGTCTTCCTCTCGCTCACTCGTGTAAGTTTTTTCTGCTGGTAGGAAGTGCAATCAAGCAGTTAGATTTGTATTTTCTTGAATTAAAACGAATTAGTTTGAGAAGTAGTACTTAGTGTAAATCTAGAAGCTTCTGAGTTCATTGTTCTGACTTACATCTTAACTTCCATTTTTGATGATTTGTCAGAACGCAGGGCAGATATTGCTCTCCGTTCGGCAGGTAAAATATAAGGGTTGTTTGGAAGGTATTTGGGATCCAAAATTTTCCGCAGCCTCTTCCATGTCCTTCACAAAGAGATGGGAAGATGCTACAATCACACCAACATCCTATCCGCGAACCACCCAATTGGTCTTAACCATCTATAATAGTCTACCACACCACACTCACTCCATTTCGCACACTTTTTTTTTTTACAATTTCTTTACTTTTATTACAGTTACTTTTTTCTGCATTATCTCCCCATTTTTCATTATTATTTATATTTATCATTTACTTTTCATTTTTGTTAACTTCTTCCTTTTTCCTTCATAGGTATGTAATTTTCCCTTCCTTTATAATCTCTTTTCTCTCCTGCACTCTGCTGGATCCATCAGTCTCATTACTTTCACCTTTCTACCTACTTTCAGTCTGGTAACGCTATCATGTGACCTTGCATTTCAACATGGCATACATTTGGATGCTTTACCGTTACTTCTTTCTCCTTGATTTCTTTCTCCCTCCCATTGCGAATCGAACCCGAGACCCCGTGCACCTAACACATGCGCGCTAACCACTAGATCAGCAGGAAGAGTTTCGTGCATATGGAACGAAGTTGGGGCTATATGTATTAACAATTAATTAACTAATGCTATGGCCTATGGAACCCACAGGTTCAATACCGCGTTCACAAAAGCTCTCCATTAAGTTCTGTCCTTAGGCAACTGGATCCAGTTTCTACTAGTGGTGGGCACAAAAACAGGTTTTTCGGTTTTTCACCGAAACCGGTTATCGGTTTTCTCCAAAACCGGTTCCGTTTTTCATCGGATTCAGTTTTCTTCAAAACCGGTTCTGTTTTTTTTTTTTCCAAAATTTGTTCTATTTCTGACCAGAATAGTGTTTCGTTGTTCTCCGGAAACCGAATCCGTTTCCACAGAAATAGTTTTATGTGTTTTCCAAAAGTTTTCACCGAAACCAGAAACCAAATTCGAGTTTCGTTTTTTTAGAAACCGGTTTCTAGTTTCTCCGAGATCCATCTTAATATTCTCCTCGCAGCTGCGCCTAAGTCTTCTTCCTAATGGTCTTTTTCCGATTGGATTTCTAGTTAAACTTTTGAAAGAGTTTCTACTTTCTTAAATTCTAGTTACATTATCTGCCGACCTGGGTACTAACATGATTCTCTATTTCCATTATTATTATTATTATTAAATATTACGCTAGAATGAATGTTATGCTATCGAATTTCAAGTGCGAAAGAACGTGCCGACTTAACTGACTGGAAAGACTGTTTAATTTCAATGGAGAAAAAAACAAAGAATGATATAGTAAAATTAGAGGTGAATATCTGAATGGTATACATAAAAGTTATACTGTCTTATGCAATATTAATTTCAAATTATTTTTTTCCCGAGATAGATCTTCGAAAATAGTCTTCGAATGAAGAGTGTTTAAGGTATAGTGGGAATGTTTGGATTCTAATGTAAAGTGTACATTTTATTAATAAAAAGTAATTTAATTACTAAGTAATAACATTATTTCACTTGCAAATTCAGCTATGAAATAAAGAGTGAAGATATTTCGAGGACATGAGGAAGTGGAAGCACAATTACATTCAACAATGAAAAAATAATAAAAAATAAAATGAAACAAAACAAAAATACAATCCGCAACCAATGTTTCTTTGAACTTACCCGTTGTTCTACCACATTGAAGCGACCAAGCATGACTTGGACATACACAAATACAATCATGAAACTTATAGTAAGTTTCTTCGCATCGCTCATTATAGCTTGTCCACTAATGTCACCAAAACTGAAAATTCAAAACACATAAACATTACGTTGAACCAGTTAAGAGGCCAGTACTCTCAAACATGCAGCATACAATACACACATAAATCCAAGCAAATGTAATTTGTGCAAGTGATGTTAAGACAAAAGTCTCCAAAGCATTAGCGAAAATTAATTAGAAAAATTAATATACGAAAGCATTCAAAACAAAAATTATACCATTGTACACACATCCATCTTTACGACTTGCCATGTTGAGAAAGGGTAACACTAACTAAAAATGCAATCCAAAAATTATGTTACTTATCATGACGTTAATTAATTCAGTGTTGGGACATCTACCTGGGTATATCTGCATGTCACAATCAAAAATCACTCATTAATTTAAATGAAAACACAAATGAATAAACATTCTGACAGAATTAAATGCACACTATACATTCAATCACGCATATAATAAAAATCTTTCACCAATTTTCCACACGAATACCACGAACCTTGTCCCCACGTATTGAAATATACTTGAAAAACAGGAAGGTATACCTCCACCTTAGATACCATCGCCAAGTGCAAATTTCGTCTTCATTCCTGCATTCTAGTATACTACAAGATATAACCACCCACCCACCCGCAAAAACAAACAAACAAACAAAAACAAACAAACACAAACACAAACACACACACACACACATATATATATATATATATATATATATATATATATATATATCTCAGGTGGGTGTGCAAAAGATGTTAAGTCACAAAATGTTACTTTTGAGAAAATTCAATTTGAAAGTTTGAAAATTCGACAAAAATCAGAAACTACAATATATGATTTTTTGTATATTTTATTTCAATTAATATTCCTTTGTGCACATTATACTCAGTTTTTAGTGCTTAACAGCTTATAATAAAAAAGTTTTAGATTTGTTTTTAGGACTATGTTTCAGAACTTGTGGACTTATCTGACTTCGCACTTAATACAACTTACAGCACTTGTGGACTTATCTGTTTTTGCACTGAATGTATAGACTTATGTTACACTGTGGATAATGCTATAACATTATTCTAATGGAACAGAGATTAATTTTGGTAAAAATATATTACATTTCTGTTACAGTTTCGACGATTAGCTCTGTCTTCTATAGACAAACATTACATACTCAAGTAAGCATGTAATGTTTGACTGTAGAAGACAGAGCTAATCTGTCGAAACTGTAACAGAAATATAATATATTTTTACCAAAATTAATCTCTGTGTGTTTGCTCAGATTAATTCTATAATATGGTTAATGTCAGTTTACTAATCGTCTTTATTTGGACTGTTTTCTGTTTTATCAGGAAATACATTTCGAACAGAGGATGCAGTTTTAATGACCTGTAAAACTCATGAAATACAGGGGATACAAACGGAAGCTGGTCCAAAAGATCCTTCTTGTTTTCATTGCTGATTGCTATCGGTCCATTGTAGAGACGCATTGGCATCAAAACACTTGGCTTTCCCCTTCTTGAAACATCCATAGTTTTGAAATTTTCACGACTATTGTGTGTTGTCTTGTAAAATAATACACCTGGCTTTTGTTTCTCATAGCGTAACTACTTAATATGTCTCCACAGAAAACGTTCACCAGCACCGTCACTCTTGCGAAATTGAATAGATTCTGTTAACACACAGGAAAAATCGTAGAAATCTTCAAACATTTCACGTACTACAAATTGGTTTTTCTTCCCTGCTTGACGAATTAATTGAGCCCAGTCATGGGGATGCTCGACGTTACCATTAAAGTTTTTCTTCTTTTTCTCTATAACACTATGATCTGTATCACATTCCATATGTGTATGACCTGGTATTAGAAATTTGTGGTCAATAGTTTCAAGGTTCGTAGACTTCTGTAAAACTGTGAAGCACCTGGCTGCAAAGTGGGAATTGCGCTTCTGTCCAGCACATGAATCGGGGTACATAACTACTTGATTCACTTCTGGATTCATATTTTCTAATAGAAAATGTTAAACACATGAGGCGATATCATTTGCTCCTCTTCCACCGATTCCCTCATGCCACACAAAACAAACAAACAAACAAACAAGTTTGATTGTCACAATCGTGAACTATAAGATTAAATGTCCATAACTGTCTTTTGTAAAATGATACTGAGTTCTGTAAAAAGGGATTTGGAAGACAATGTTGTAAGTCAATTGTGATGGTCTTGCGTGTAATATTCCTAGACAGTTCTTTGTCGGAAGCTTTAGAGTTATATGCCACTTCAGTCTCTTCATGAAATTTATCCAACTGTGTTTTTATGGAAGGATCTGCGGACAGTTTAAGTTGAAGAAATAACTTATCACTGACTTGACACGTATCTACGTGCGGTTTCTTTATTTTCAAGTTGATTTTGTGGAATTCACGGCCACACGGACGTCTTTTTACGGGAATCCCATTGCATATTCTCTTATACTCCTCATATAGTCCCGAAAGTGTCACGTATGGCAGTAAATACTTTTTACTGGAGTCTCGTCGGGAATAATGACTTTCATATGAGGGAACTGATTGAAAGTGTTTGCGAACCTCTTCCAGTTCATTTTCAGACTTGGTGTTGGAAGGTTTGTGGGTTCCTCGGCTACTAATGTCTATAACACTAGAGAGAGAAAAACACACATCTTTTGAATTACAGACTCTATGAAGCTTTTGCTTTCACCGAAAATACACAAGAAGCAACTTTTACACACTTCATGTCCTTTACCCGACACTTCGATGTGATACAAAACTGTCGCTTGGCGATAGTGCTGCTTTTCAAAATCTTTGTCTGATTCTGGTTCTCTGCTTATTAGCAATATTCAGCAAACTAGAAATATACATTAACTCTTCGATTATAATCACCAAGAGCCCAGTAATTGTCAAATATATTTCTAAACACTTCTTCTGAACACAACATTTTATATTTTTTTCTACACTCTCCGGGAAGGTGAAATGTACGAGCTAGAACGCATTTCACTTCCGAAGTAACATATGATTGACCTATATTTCTGAGACGTTTTCTCGTTTCACGAATTTTTCGTGTATCGTATTTCAAACCTCGTGATTCCTTCCGTCCTCTATTTTCACGGGACCTATCTTCCACAGGTACCTCGCTTTCGATGTCAGATGTTCCTGGTTTCTCTGATAAATTTTGCAGATCTGCACACTGCCCGAGCACGGTAATAGATGTTTCCCCCCTCTCTCTCACTACTATCTTCTTTCATCACTTTTCTCTTACCATTCTGTTTCTTGCGTCTCGTCCTATGACTTTTAAGCTTCTCTTCTGGTTCGGATTCTGTTGATTCGGATGCAGAATCATTCCCATCAAAATCCGGGTCTATTCCTATTGTTGCGCATTTGTGTTGTTCATACAAATATTCAAATAGAAATAGAAAACAGAAACAGAGTAAAAGGATTGTATTTGTTTCAAACAAATACTACTTAACTTCTGAATAATATGAAAAACCAATATAATTCGAATAGTGAATAAGCAAATATTTTACAAGCTCGTTTTACCTTAACATATTTCACATAACTTTATTGCTTGCATTTGTTTCATTCACACGATGGAAATGGTTTCAACAATTAAGTGCAGTGCAAAACATGTTAAGTCTCATTTTAGAGGACTTACCTTTCTTTTTACACTCATATATGAATGGACAGAGTTGGGAAAAACATGTTAAGTCCACTTGTTACGGACTTAACTTGTTTTGCACGAAATAGAATCAGTATGTCAAACATGACTGAAAACGCACGGGTTTGTAACATCATTGAAAAACCTGATAGGACTTAGCCGAGTATACACAATTGTAGAGAAAAATTTTCTTATTCAGGTAACGTGAAAAGCTCATTTTTGACCATTTTGGACTTAGCATGTTTTGCACACCCACCCGAGATATATATATAGTGTTCGAAGTGGAAAAAAAGCAGAGGTGGTATGTTTTATTATGATTTTGACTCAACATACCGGCTATTTAAATATTGTCTTGATTACTGAAAAACCAGAAACGGAATGTCCTCATTACTGAAAAACCAGAGTCCCAGAGTCGGTATTGCATACCACCGCATACCATCTCACTTCGACCACTGTATATATATATAACTTCCGATCCTACTTTTTGACTCTGAAAACAGTAAGCATATACATCTATATAAAAATGAACGTAGCGATGTCTGTTCTACAATGCCTCCTAGATCACTGGACCGATTTTAATGAGTTTTAACACCTCATTTGACTCTTACCTAGCTTAGGTTTCTATCATGTTACTTTGATTAAAATCCTAGGGGATTCAAAATGTATGAAATTAAAGAAAAAAAGGTATCTCGCAATTTCTCAACTTAGGAAGAGGAAGCTTGGTATAGTAATTTCTCATTAAAAACAAGCGGACCGTGATCTAGCGTTCTTGAGAATTCACGTTTTAAGGGGTGAAGCATCTTTTACATACATGAAAATGAATGTAATGATGTTTGTCCACGAACTACTTCTACCTGCGCCAATTTTGGTTATTTTTGGTGCAGGCAAGCATACCTTGGCCTCATTTATATTTTAACACATTTTCGGCAAGGAAGTGAAGTGTGATAGGTATAACGCGTAAAAATATGTTTGACAGCTAACTGCTCCTTGACCGCTGTACCAATTTTGATGATTTTTGGTACACGAGTGGACCCTAACCTAGGTTAGATTTTACTGTAGTACATCTCTGGTAAGGGGAGGAGAAGGCGTGACGGAGTGCCATGTAAAAATATTCGAAAACGGACGATATTAATTTCTAATCTATAGTATTTGGAGTTACTGAGATTATTAGTAACACAGCTGACGATGCTGAAGTCCAAGTTCAGCCCCATCGGTACGGGCTGGAATGGGAAAAGGTGGCATGTAAATAATAACAGAAAACGTTCGATATTAGTGCCCAAGCCATGAGATGAATGGTGAAACTGTTAATGCTGTTTAGGCCCAAATTCATCCCCCATGCGTATTTTAACGAGAAGAAGGGGTTCAAATACTTTACATAAAACTACTCTCCTACCATTTCAGCTAGTATATATATATATATATATATATATATATATATATATATATACACAAAATTTTACAGGCACGATTTTGCATCTGAGTATGCCTGTAGCTGGTTGTTTCTTTAATTTACCCCCTTCTCCCGCATCCATGTTACCTGTTGAAGTATTATGCTTGAGCGAATCCGTTCTTTTACTACTTCAATCGTAGAAGTTCATTTTTTTCGGTTGCAATATTGTGTCATTACTGTAGATATTTAAATTATAAGTACGTTGAACTTACATCAAGTCCAGTAGATTCTAGCAAGCAAATCAAAGTAGTTCTTTCCACTTGGAAAAATAGGCAACAAGGGAATTTCTAGTTACTATATTACCGAATCAGTTAAATCTCCTGCAAGCATTCTTCACTTAACAGAATTTTTTTAACAGAGCGGCGAAGGTGATATAGAAGTGTTTGGAAAGTCTCAGGAATTTCGTTCATCAATAACTCGAAAATGATTGATGACTAATGATCGCAACTTGCGACGACTGCATATTGCTTGATTCATTAATGTTTAACGTCCATTTTCATCACCGATGCTACGAAACAAGACTTAATGTTTAAAGTGGGATCTGGTTTGCACTCAAGGCTTTGCTTATATCTGATATGGGTTAACCACAGGGTAGGCCATCGGATGTTTTGTCACTTAGATATACCATTGGGGCTCAATGATTTAATTATGTTATAAACGGTGTTGTACCTTATGTTATACTAATGACAAAGTGTTTGTTATCGCTGGTGTAGGAGGTTGTCTATTTATCTATTTAACTTCGGAACATTTAAATGAGTTGGTGGGCAACGTAGTCGTCTGCGTCTAAGCTATCAAAGTATTAGAATTAATTTAATTACTTTTTTTTCTTTTCTTTTCTTCTGTTTATGCCTAACGCGAGGGATAGCTCACTACTTCGATGGCGGATGCGAAATACATCCCGCAACCTATAACCTCACGTTATAAAGGATTATAATTAAATTAAATTAAAAAAGAAAGAAAAAAAAAACTCAAATAGCAACTATGTTTAGCTATCCATATTTTTGCTTTAAGATTGTTTTTACACTTTACATTACATTACATTTTGGTCACAACTTAATAACACCAAATATATGCAAGAACACCACAAAAGGTATTAGCAATATCTACAACACTTAATCAATATACGGTTGTTAAAATAAGAATGTTGGACATTAATTTTTGTGAGCCTAACTAAACTATCTATTTTCCTTTTCTCTTTCACATTAACAACAAACTATACAAATGAGTTTGAATGTAAGTGGCTTAGAAAGACTGATTTATGTATATGCAATTGCGCACTGTTCGTTATATTCTTTTTCTTTCTTTTCATGACACGTTACGAGCTGGCGTGCTGAGTAAATATGCAATCTTTTTCTTTTCACTACGAGTCTAAAGAAAACACTCCTCGGGCAATCGAAACACTGAATTCTTCTTCTGGCATCAAAAATAAGATACTAATATTACTTACTATTTTTCTTCTGTGTTACGATCTGTGACTTATCCTCTTCCATTGCTCGGCCAATGACTTCTTACGGCAAACTCTTGGTAAAACTACTGCGCACTGTATCCAACTGGTTGACAATTCCAAACTTCTCCAAACAATTGGTAATCAAAACTGTGCTCTAACACTTGGCGTAATTAACTGTACGAATCACGAGCAAAAATATACGAAATGGCCTCTGACTTTACTATCTCACGCTAGGCCTATTGGCGGATGCACCCTTCTTCAGTAGTCTTTTTGTCGGGTTAGCTCCACACACGACTTCTCCGTGGTGGAGATTTTAACCGTCACTTCCCGATTGATTTGCGCTTCTTCTGATCACCGTGGGTCACATGACCAATAACTACCCACTTAATGTAATAATGTCTACCATTGGTTGATGACCAAAAATTGTCCAATCGGGAATTAGTTTTGATGTCACTTGGACAACTGGGGTGACTTGCGACTTTTTGTTCTTGTGAGAACCCACGCAGAAAAAGTCTCTCAGCAAGTTTTCGAACAAAAAGTCATTGTTTTGGGCACACACACATACGAAGACAAAGTTAACTTTGGCACCTCTGAGTGGAAAATAACGATAAGACTGATTTTACTGTTGCTAACTTATGTCCTTTTCACCAGAATTAGGTGGGAAAAACTAATAAAGTGAACGTTTTAATCTTCTTGCTTTCGACGAGCGTCCCGCTGTCGGTAGCATGATTGAGTTGTGAGAGAGGTTTTTACACGAGAGCCATAATAAAGAGGATATAATTACGACTGAGCGTACTAAAAATAGTATATGGAGTTAAGCTTAAGTTAGCTACTACAAACTAAGATCATGAGTACATATAGAAGATCCTTCATAGTCCTTCCAATTACGTGAGGTTGCGGTTCAGGATAGTTACGCATTTAATAATATTCATTTTTTTTTTTTAATTTCTACAGAGGAGAGTGCAGGTGATTAACAGAATAATAGAAACACCTGAAAAAAGTACAACTTATTACCTTTCGCCCTCAAAACAGCTTTGATCTGATGTGGAATGGAGTCATAGAGGTCAAGAATGGTAGCAAGTGGAATATTACATCATTCCACGTGCACTGCATCAGTCAGTTTCGTGAGATAGAATGGGGCAAAAATCTACGCTGGATTTATCCCCAAAATGGGCCACAAACATTCAATTATGTTCTGGTTCGAAGATTGGTCTGGCATGGGGAGGTGTTCATCTTCATCCCGATGTTTCTCAAACCAAACCACAATATCTCCAGCTGTGTGAACGAGCGCACTATCATTCTGGAATGTGGAGTCATTGCCTGGAAACAACATCTGGACCACAGGATAACATCCTTCCCTTAAACGGCGAAATAATCGTGGGCAGTAACGTCACTGCTAAACGTCAGCACAGGACCCACTGAAAACCAGGATACTATGATCCACAGCATCACAGAACCGCCGCCATGTTCCACGGTTGGGCGGAGGCAATAGCAATAATAACGCAAGTAAGAGGAACGGGGTAATGTACATCCAAAGTACTTTAGTGTCTGATACTATGATCATGATATGACGGATTTGGAATGAATATGAACGAAGTTACAAGAGATTGAAAATCTAGCTTTTATTTCGAAGAATTTCTTAGATAAGTACTTCATTCAATTGTACAGATGGTTTGCATTAGATGCGAAGATCACAATGCTCTTTAGAAAAATTATTTATCTCAAACCGTTCTGGACATATGGTAAAAAGTGTTAAAAGTTTGCAACACTGCTTAAAATTATGTAATTCCGAGAACTTACCATAATTACATATGCCAAAGAGTATTGTTGCAATGTTATAGAAGCAAAGTAAATCAAACAAGTAATACTGTTTTAAAAGTTCCCATAACTACGCCATTTTAAGCAATATATCGAATTAATTATTTTTTCGTATCTCCCAAATGGTTTAAAACATCGAATTGCTGTAAACGGCATTATGATATTTATGTTTATTGGAAACACCGTTCGTAATTCGATTTAAAACTTATTTGAACACAATTTCGGAATAAAGTCCTTTGAGAAAGGCAAATTTTCAATTACTTGTAATTTTGTTTCTACTTGTTCGAAATACACTTACATGACAACCATAGTATTTGACATTAAAATACTTGGGATATGCATTATTCCGTATGTCTCACTTGCGTTATCACTGGTATAGAACCCTCTAATATTTAGTTCTATTTCGATGTTTGTGATACTCTAGCGTCAGTAGTTTACAACACTATATGACATGTGTGATATTGTATGTTTCATTTTACATGTAGATTTGAAATATATAATAACACGATGTAGTGCTATTTGAGAAAAATATAAATATGTTTGGTTGTCAATACTGTTGATCTGGTAGTATCACAGAGTACGTCAAACGATGTCTCCCTGCTGATATTTGCATGGTACAAAACTTCAGCGTTTTGTTTCTATTAGATTAAAAGATACAAGGGTATATCAATAAAAATGATCCACCCTGTATATATATATATTGATACGCTCTTGTAACTTTTAAACTAGGACATGTGAAAGGAAAACATAGAATACCACATTTGTCATGATGTGTTGCAAACTAAGAACACCATAGTATCAGTACTATTGCTAGTTAGAACAATCTAATTCTTATTCTCAATACTTTTTCTCTTTTTCTTCATTACCAATCAACATAGTTGATTATGAGAACTTTGTAAAATACCATTTCCTTTATTAAAATTAACGAATGCAGATGGTTATCAAAATAATGGAAAAGTTACAGTTTACTACACAAAAGTTATGTAAAGTGGTAACACTGAGGATCCGTATGCAGCATCTGGTTGTTATGTGTGTGATAGGTGATCGTTAGCAGTACATCAGTTTGCTACACAGGAGTCTTATGTTGAAGCGGACAGAAAGTGTTGATGGAAAATGAAACACCTTTCTGAGTTTCAAAAAGGTCAAATTATGGACACACGGTTAGCACAGTGTATTTAAGGTAGCCAGTCTACTAGGCGTAACATGAACTGTTCACGGTAATGACGGCTTACAGAATTCACGACAAACCAACATCGGCAAAGAGTAATAGTTTATGGAAGAGAAGGCTCAGTGACACGGATCGCATGATATTAAAGAGGATTATCTCCAAGAACCATAGAAAGAATGTGGCAAAAGTTACTGAGGAACTCAATAAGCATCTGGAACAATTTATTGCGACAATCAAAGTCCGCAAGTTACATAACCTGAACATTAACAGTTGAGCTGTAATTCACAAACCACTGATCACCGCCAACAACGTTTAGCACAAAGAAAATTGTGTGAAAGCATGCAAAGTAACCCGCAGATGATTGGAAATGCGTAATGTGTACGTGAAAAGTCCTCTTTCATTGTATTTCCAACAACAGATCATATGTGTGTAAGCTGGACACTTAAAGCAAATTATGCTAGAATCGCCTCCTGTTACCGTGAAACCTGGTGGAGGTTCTATGAAGCTGTGGACACGATTTCTTGTTACTTTGTGGATCCTGTCATTACACTCACAGGACGCATTACTGCCAGTGATTACGTGGACATCCTATCCTATGGTCCAGATATTATTTTCGGCCGATGGCGAAATTTTCCAAGATCACAATGAGTTAATTCATACAACTGGAGCTGTTGAGATGCGGTTTGATAAATTTCAGGATGAATTTAACATTCTCTCCTCGTCTACTCAATCCGAAGACTTGAACATTATTGAATACCTATGGTCAGTTCCGTAGCTCACACCTCGAAGCAGATATCTTTCTCCATCGTCGCTGACGGAACTGAATACAACACTGCATGTGAAGTAATACAATATTCCTTAGAAAGCTTTCAGTGAGTTATATGCTTCCATTCCATGACGAACCAGAGACGTTCTGCTGCCTAACGGTGGTCTCATGCCGTAATAATCAAGTAAGTTATATTTTCCTCTGGTATTTCCATTATTTTGACTGTTTGAAATATATGTTACTACCGATTACACTGTAAGTAATTATCAAATATAAAATGTAGGAAATTGATATACCAATATGCTTTACGTAATTTCGCTTTCTCAGAGTCATATTCCATCCTGCGTATTTCGTTCAAGTCAAAGGATCGCTAAAAGATGTACTTAAGTGCGTTTCCACCAATGTATAATTGTGTAAAAGAAAAAGAAAGAATATTATATATATATATATATATATATATATATATATATATATATATATATATATATATATATAAACTGGTACAAATTATGAAGAACCGTTACATATTTCTCCTTTTTTAAAAAAACAAAATTGATAACAGCAATAAGACATGGACAGAACTAGAGAAGATAATGAAAGATAGTGTTGTAAAAAAACGGTTTTTTTTCTGTGAAGTTTTTTTTCAATAAAAAACATCGTTCTTTTTCATGTTTTTTTTCAAATGTCTGTTTTTTTTCTGGCAGCTATTATTTATTGATTTATCTTGAAGATTATTGAAATAATCAATAGAACTTGAGTCGAAGCCCTCGTAACTTACAAATCGTTTGTTTCCTTGTACCTATACGAGCAAAATCGTGTGATTATTCCTTTCGGACCCAGATCATTTTTGGCGTTTTCCTACTTTGTCAGTTAGTGACTTATTGCTCAAAAACCATTTACCCTATTGATATGGTTAAAACCTTGCTTTTTAGAAAAGGAATGTGGCTATTTTTTGGTGTACGTTACATTGCAGTGTTGCGAGCGGGTGGGAAATTACTGAGGGAAATGCTGGGGTGAAAATTTACAAAAAAATCCCTAACCGAATTTCAAGATTTTTTTGTATCTAGCACCACTGTCGCCATATGGGTCTAAGTCACCTAAAAAAATTATTTGGTGCGTTGACAAGGTACAGTGAAAACCTAAAGTCGCTGGCTTCCATTGAAAGAGAGAAAGAAAAAATTCTCTGTTTCCATACACATGAAATTTTGACACCTTTTACGCCTCAGAAGCAAAAACCAACAGATATGCCGGGGCTACAGCTTCTCTAATTATCCTATTGAAACTTTTTATGGTGCGTTCTGTAGGCTAAAGAGAAGGCTTTCAGGTAGTGGTATATTTGTTGCAACGTAGCGAGCAAGAGGGAAATAATAGAGGGGAAAGGGAAATTTGCCAAATTTTTTACTTTAAATCGGGAATTAATTGTTTTGGCTGGAAACACTGCCATAAAACAGACGTAAAGTATCTGAAAGTAAACCTTCGTACCCCAAGAATACTTCCTACAAGTATCATGGCGATATCTAACAAAGTAAGCATGATTTTTTTTTTAAAAAAAAAAATCTCATTCTACCTCAGAAATTCACAATTTTCTTAACATTTACAGAACATAGTTTATTATAAGCCTTAACTGTACTTCCCCTAATTATTCTACCGAAACCTTTTATGATGTGCTATGTAGGCCAAGGACGAGGCTTTCAGACAGTGTACGTTTGTTCGAATGTAGCCAACAAGAGGGAAATCATAGAGACAAAAAGGGATTTTTTTTTTCAAAATTTCTCCCTAAAATCGGAAATTAAAATTTTCTGTAGCTGGCAACAGTGCTAGCAGACACACACAAACTATCTTAAAAGAAGCTTTAGTATCCCTATAATATACCCTACAAGTATTGTGACAATATCTAATAAAGTAAGCAGGTCATTAAAAAATATTTAAGTCTACCTAAAAAAATCACAGTTATCTTTCCACTTAGAGAACAAGGTCTACTGTAAACCGTAACTGTACTTCCCCTAACTATCCTATTGAAATTTTCTATAGTGCATTGTGAAGGGTAAAGACAAGACTTTCAGATACTGGTACTTTTGTTCCTATGTAGCCAACAAGAGGGATATAATAGACAAAACACGTAATTTTCCCCTAACATCTTGAATTAAAATTTTCCGTAGCTTACAACACTGCTACTAGACAGACGAAAACCATCTTAAAATAAACACTGGTACATTACTAACATATCCTACAAGTATCATGGCGATATTTAAGAAACAATGCTTTTAATTACCAAAAATATATTTCGATAAAGAGAAAAGTAGGGGAAAATCAAGAGTTAGAACCTTAATCCGAATTTTTCGTGCGTCCCCTAATTACCCCACTGTAACGATATGTACCCGAGTTTGTTCAGTAAGAACAAATGTTCGACTGGCGTAAGTTCACTTGAATTCGGACATATAGGTACGGTTTATAACAAAAATTTCGAATTTTTTGCCCAAATTTAAGGAGATTTTAATTTCCGTAGTTGGCAACACTGCGCGCAAGCCCGTCCAATTGATGTCAACAATTAGGTATCCATCCGACGTATCTACCTGACAAGTCTTAAGGAGGTCTCTCTACAACGAATGAAGCTACAGGGGAAAAGTAATAAAGAAAATTCGAAAATTTTCGAACTTTTACTGGGGTGAAATTTGAGAGGGAAATTCGACACACAGAAGAAAAAGAAACTAAAATGATAAACTATGGACCAACCATATTTGGCAAAAAATATATATACCGATATCTTAATTAGTGACCATACAGGAGCGGATTAAAAAATTGACACATCCGTATGTGCCACTTTGGCCACCTGGGTCCGAAAGGGTTACGAGTGTACATTTAATTACATTTTTTGACTACTAACTTGTGTTGTTGTAGTAATTATAATCTTGACTAATAATAATATCGTTGTTGTAAACAATCACAATCTCTCCTTTTTACGTCTTAGTTCAATACTGATGCTGAGAAATGCAGGGTGTTTCAAAATGAATATCGGAGAATTAAATCTTCGTAGTACTTATTACATTTTATCTACAATTATAAACGATACATCAAATAAAAGAACACCTCAAACAGTTTTTGCTTCAAGTGTTCGATGTGAGCTTCATTCGTCACATGGCACACATTGAGTCAATAGGTGAGAAAGGCCCATAAACTTTCCGCCATATGGCACAAAACATTGAATTCACACAGACGGTTGCACTGTAACTACAGATTCAGTCTTTGCACAGTTAAAACACACAAAGCTTTCTGGTCTCTAGTCTCCATCTTTGCTACTTGCTCTTTCTAACGGCAGACAGAGGAAACAATGCATGGCATGCGTGTGTACAAAACTGTTTGAGTTGCTCTTTTATTTGATAATACTTATAATTGTAAGTTAATTGTAATAGATACTACAAAGTTTCAAAACCCTAATATTCATTTTGAAACACCCTACATTACTTCAAATTATGTCATCCTATATTCATGTCTTGTATGTACACTCATGTCCAAGATTATTGTCGCATGTCTATAAATATAATTTGATATATTGTAGGAATATAATTTGATAACGAATCCGCCTGGTATTTCTTATAATGTTAGTATGTGTATAATCGGCAAAGACATGTATGTGGAAAACTTCATGTCAAAACAGCAGTAAATAAGAACAATAAAACGAAAATAAAACTTTCTTGACCATTTAGCAACAGTTTCTTTTACTCTTTCTCATTTTCGTATTTATAATTCTTTTCCTTTGAAATTTACCACAAATATACATTTTCCGATTATACACATAGTATCAGTTTTAAAAGTACCCTGCAAAATCATTATCAAATTATATTCTTACAAGAAGACAGTTATAGATATGCAACAATCATTGTGGACATGAGTGTACATATCATCGGGCCGGCCCTAGGCAATTTGTCGCAAGCGCAATGACGTAATTTGCCGCCTAAATCTTTCTCCAGAAAGAACAAATCTTAAAAGTAACGATTTTAAGTATGCTACTCCAGCATGAACAACGAAAGGGAGGGAAACTACACTCGCACTCAGAAAGGCTTAAATACTTACTTACTACAAATACAATATTGTTGTGTCTGTTTTTTTCTTTAATTATTAATCTATTATGTTAGTGAAAGATAAAGCAAATACATCTGAAAGATGGTAATCCTTTTTATAGAATTCAATATCGAGTTTCAATCTCAACATATCAGTTTGCAATTATAGTGCAACTAGCTCTTTTACCTTATTTCTTGATTTTCCTTCTACATATGTTATTTTTTTTTTAAGTGTTTCCACCTTCCATGATAACGATCTTATTTGCGACAAAGACAAGAGAAGCTTTCATATAAGAACTTTGATAACTAACCAAAGGGGACAGGCATTCGAGAATTGAGTTCCTGTTTTTGACAACAATCAAGCAATTTATTCTGGGATTTATTTTACCATTTGCTTTAGCACTGATCATGTGACTTAAACTAATGTGGCCTAAACATAATTTATGAATGTAGTATTCAAATAGAAGGTCAGCTTAGTCAGTGGTGCCCATCCCCCTCATGTCTATGACGCACCCCCCTCAATTGTCTATCCGTAGGCGTTCTTCCATGAAAAAAAAAAAATCTTTTCGATTAATTTTTACACACCCTCAAAAATATTTGTATAGGTTTTTAACCCCCTATATATTTCAATGACGCAATTTGCGTCATAGCCCCCCTTGTGGGCACCCCTGGCTTAGTAAATTTAGCTACCATGATCATGAAGTCTGTCTCCAACAAGAAATATTTATTTTAAATAAAATACTTATGACAGATATTGCAGCCCAGTGCAAATGCACGTGTTGCACATATGGTAGAGCCAGCAATGCATATCATATATCTAGTCGACAAATTATTTATATATGATATTTAGAAAAATATTAGTAGGCAAATTAGTATTAGTTTCTACCTTTAGACAGGTTATTTGCATTTTATACTGTTCGTGATATTATTTTCGTACTTATTAAAGGCCTACTTTCACGAAAAAAAAAAAAAAAAATGTTCATCTATACTTTTATTTCTCGGTTGATATTGGTGAAACATTACAGAAACCTGGATTATTAGTAGGTACGCTAGTCATATAAATTGTAAAATAGTTGTACCGTATCAGTATCTAGTGTTTAATTTATGTTGCATTTTATGGTAATTACACATACATAAAAATAATTCAGACATAAATGACGTAAGATACATTACAAATGACTATTTGAAAAAAAACGAAATTTAGAAAAAAAACGAGAGGCAATGTTTTTTTTCTAAGAAAAACGTACATTTCTGAAAAAATACGAACGGTTTTTTTTCTATTTACAACACTAATGAAAGATATAAAAGAAACTGCGAAAGATAAAATCATAAAAGCAGATTGAGTTTTGTGAAGTAGGGTATCATATATGGTTAAGACTAGAAGTGCCATTCTTGGATAGAATGGCGCTTGTAACTGTCTCCTCTTCTCTTTCTGAAGGCATGGATTCTGTTTAAGTTCCGTGTTCCTTTTTAACACCGAGCTCATATGAGACATGGACTAAAAGATTGAATCCGGTCCTAGGACTGTGCACCAAAGGCACGCGCGCTAGTTACTAGACTACATGAAAAATTTGCTGGAAGAATAGTACGGATAATTACGCAGAAGGGGCAGAATGTATTGATGTAAGAGATTATGAGTTCTGTGATATGTATGAGGCATTTGAGTCTTGTAAGATTGTTGAAGCGGTTCGAAAGAGGAGTTAAAGTTTCACCAACACAAATGTGCAACCAATAATAACGTTGCAAACTCCATTGTTTCTTATTGACACTGATATTTTACCCTCTAAACAATTTTATTACAGCTAGGGTTGAAAATATTGCAAGAGACATGAAGAAATATTTTCAGTGCAATACTTTACAAATAATGTTCGTTAGAAGTGAAGGCTTCTATCTTTACATGTTTATTTAACAGTTAAATATGTTTACCACTCAGTTCCAGCCGTGAGCAAACTGACCATATTATCCATATTGCAAAGATAACACTTCGGTTGACAATTGTAGTTTGAACTGTTGGTTCATAGTGCACCACTTGTTTTTGTAACCAATTCCTACGTAGTTCCATAGAAATTCAATGCCAATAAACCTCTATTGAAATTATAGATCTACTGAACTATTATGGTCACCTTACTCAACTGAAAACAGGTGGAAAGTAAGTGCTACATAACAAAGGAAGACGAAGTACATTGGCAAGCATAAATTTGTACGATAATACAATCTCCACATATTTTTGATTAGTATAAACATTTCCCAAGTGACCATCCAATCCCAATACACGGTAAACAACTCAGAAATATAGTCATAATTAATGTTGTATTATTTGTAAAGTTTCAACATAATAAAAATAACTATAAATAAGTGGAAAATATATCAGCGGCATATGCAAGTCGACAAGACTACAACTATATCACGACAAGCGACAATTGGAAGCGCGAACATCAAGTTATTTTAATGTTGGGCAAATGAACTGTTTATAACAAATATATAATTATTTGAACAAATGACCAACGAAGCATGTTCTATTAGTTATCAGAAAATGGTAGAAACATAACAATACTACAAAAGTATTTTCTATTAGCTTTTTCGCTTAACGCTTCATCAGATAGGAGCGGAAAAAATATTTCGCGTAGTAAATTGTTAAACAACTTTATATTTGCAAAGGAACTTATAAATTTTGTATAGCATATTCAGCAACGAAAATAATAATTATTGATTTATTTATTTTACTGTTTTATGTGGACATGAAATAAATAAATTTTGTACATCGTAAACGCATAATAATGAAAGCCAAGTACAAAGAAAGTAATGTGAAGTAAGCTACGTTATTTCTCTTATTAATTACTAGAATTCCAAACTATACTACACATTAGGGTCGGAAGCCTTATAGAACGGCTTTGTCTGTCCATGCGTCAGTCTGTGGACAGGTATCAGAGCAAAAACGGTAAGAGATATCGAAATTCGGTTTCTTGCAATCGATTGAGCGTCCCAACTTGTCTCAACGTTTATCGCCATAGAACGAAAACGGTAATAAATATCGAGAAGCGGTTTTATGAAAACGATTCAGCTTCTCAAGATAACGATCTTAACTATCCACAACACTCAACCAAAACCGAAATTGGTTTAAATTTACTACTAGGAATGCAATGTATATACCCGATTGCAATGAAATGAGCTGAGCGAGCTTAAACTACGTAATCAGGAAGCGTTTTTCGGTGATTATTCCTCGATGGTACATCGGCTTTTTGATTTCGACCTATGTTGTCACTCAGCACGACATACTCTATCAGCGTGCTAAGTTTGGTTGAGATCGGCCAAACGGTCTAGGAGTAAGCGTTTTTCGGTGATTATTCCTCGATGGTACATCGGATTTTTGATTTCGACCTATGTTGTCACTCAGCACGACATACTCTATCAGCGTGCTAAGTTTGGTTGAGATCGGCCAAACGGTCTAGGAGGAGTTCGCGGACAACCAAACGGCTAACCCGAGTATAAGAGCTTCGCTTCGCTTAGCTCAATTACTTCCGGTTTCAACGTTTATTACCATAGAACGGAAATGGTAACAGATAGCGAGAAGTCGTTTGTTGCAAACGATTTAGCGTCTCAAGGCAACATATCATGACTATCCACAACACTTCACAAAAACCGAAAGTGGTTCAATTTTTTTATTACTTCTGTTTTCAATACTGATTTTCGTAGAGAAAAACGGTAAATGCTATCAAGATACGGTGTTTTGCAATCGATTCAGGGTCCCAAGAAAAGATCCTATCTGCTCTGTTAACTTATTACTCAAACTGGAAGTGGTTAAAATTAACCATTTCCGATCTCAACGTTTATCGTCACTGAACAAAATTGGTAATAGAAAGCGAGAAGTGGTTTGTTGGAAACGATTCAGCGTCTCAAGGCAATTCATGACTATGCACAACATACTTCCAAAACCGGAAGTGGTTCAATTTTTATTGCTTCGATTTCAATACTGATTTCCGTAAAGACAAACGATAAATGCTATCAAGATGTTTTTTTTTTTTTCAATCGATTCAGCGTCCCGATAATATGTCTCATCTCCTCCGTTAACCCTCTATTCGAACAAGAATTGGTTAAAATTTAACATTTTAGGTTTCAACGCTTATCGCCATTAAACGAAAACGGTAACAGATAGCAAGAAACGGTTTTTACAAATGATTCAGGCTCTCGAGACAACATAACGACTATCAACAATACCCTATCAAAACCGGAAGTGGTTCAAATTTACTATTACTTCCTGCTTCAATACTGGTTTCAACGTTTATCACATAGAACAAAACAGTAACTGACAACAAGAAGCTGTTTTTCTGTAGGCGATTCAATGTCTGAAGACAACATGTCATTACTATCCTAGCACACTGCCGAAACAGAAAGTGGTTCAAATTTACTTTTACTTCCGGTTTCAATACTGATTTCCGTAGAGCAAAAATTGTAAATCATATCAAAATGTGGTTTGTTGCAATCGATTCGGTGTCCCAAGAATAGATTTCATCTCATTCATTCAATCTCTATTCAAACCGCAAGTGCTTAAGATTAACCATTTCCAGTTTCAGCGTTTATTGCCACATAACCTACATGATAATAGATAGCGAGAAGCATTTTTCTTGCAAAAGATTTAGTGTCTCAAGGCAACATATTGTAACTATCCACAATCATCTATCAAAACCGGAAATAATTCAAATTTACTTTTATTTCCGGTTTAAATACTAATTTCTGTAAAGCAAAAATAGTACAAGATACCAAGAGGAGTTTTTTTTATTTTTATTTATTTTATTTTTATTTTTATTTATTTATTTATTTTTTTTTTTTTTTTTGCAATCGATTCTGTGTTGCAAGAATATGTTCTATCTCCTTCATTAGCCCTCTATTCAAACTGGAAGTGGTTCACATAAACAATTTTTGGTTTTAAACTTTATCGCCATAAAACAAAAACAGTAAGGGATAGCGAATAATGGCTTTTTGATATGGATCCAGCATCCGAGGAATAATTTCCATCTTTGATGTTATTACTCTATTACAACATGTACTTATGGATGCACTACTTCAAGTTTGAGTATTTGAATTCACATAATTTGGAAGTCTTGGTTTCACACTGTGAAACGATACTCACTTGTTTATTGATGTTCCTAAAATTTGCATTGAAATTTTTACTCTATTCTGTTAAACTTGGTATATAATCTTTGGTAATCGTCATACTTAAAGTGTAACTTTTCTTCATTATATTTGGAGAATAATTTAAATCCCGTAATATCAATTGGTGCTGTTGCCATTCTCGTAGCTTCAGATGCTTGTCACTACTGATCGACACAGATGCTACAAATATCTTACATCAGAAGGAACAAACTTCTTGTACTCTAACAATACGTAGTAAATTTCATACTATTAAATTCTTGTATCGTAAAAACGTTCTACTTTAGCGAGTTAACATTGCTATTGTAATTTAGTATTAGTACATCCCCAAATTAGTGTGATGTGACTTTGTGAAAGCTATTAACTTTATCTGACTACATGTTCAGCGTTATATAGCAGATGTACCTAAGTTTTCCTGAACTTTTCTAAGTACATCAGGGTAAGTTAGCTAGAACTTTCCTTAGAGTGTGAATAATCAGACAGGTTCATACGATTTACAAATTTGACATGTAAGTTTTTTCATGCTAAAAAAGATACTACATTCATAAATACCTCCTTCCTGAGAAGAGATATGGTGATACTCCCGATAGATTACTATTCAAAACTGACTGTATAAATTCCTTTTCCCATTCTAAGGTCACACTATCCACCTGAAAATTAAAAACATTATGTACCATTTTTTATTATACATATACACATACTGTATACATATATATACATATACTGTATTATCACTACTATTGATAACCAAAGTAAGTTATTAAAGTAACGCAATGGCATTTACTTCTCTTAACATCAAATAGTAAATGCACAGTGACAATTCACATTCGGAAAGGGAAGAAAGGTTTCAACTAGAGGATTCTTCTAATGTAAGTAATATTTTTGGATTTTCTTTATGTCATTGTTTCCTCAGTTTTATGGAAAAATAATAATTATTGAGATAAATGTTTCATTAAATGCGCAGTTTAGACACGGTGCGAGAAAAAATACGGACACTGTGAAAAACTACATAGTGTTCAAAAAACATACCGTACTCATATTAATAGCACAGGTAGCCACTGCAAGCGGTCACAAAAGCCGGTCATACAGATGTTGAAAGTTTGTCTGGGTTATGAAATTCCACGGTCGCTGCATTGGCGTAGCTGAGCGATGGCTATTGCCGAGGTCTGGCTGACAGTCAAGCGCCGATCTAGTATGTCTCACAGGTGCACGACAGGGATTAAGTTCTAGCAGGCCCGGGTAGAAGGTGTATATCGAGTAGAAAAAGCTAGGTCGCCCTGGCACTACCGTGACTGTTATTCTGGCTGGATCTCTTGAATGTCGTCCTCCAAGGGATTAGCTAGTGCTCCCTTTGCCTATAGGGACGTCCAGAAGTCCACTTGCGGAATGTAGATAAAAGTCCTCTTCATTCCTTCTTGGTTGGAGCCTGTGCTGGCGAATTCTTCTTCTTCTCCGTTTGCGCCGTTGTTGTTGGCCGCAAGAGCTGTTGAGGAAACTGAATATTGATACCGGGGATTGCAGTGAGCAAGGCGTTAAGTGCAGCCATTCTCCAGACATACTGGAGGGCAATACACAACAATGTGATACGTTCAATAAGAAACTGACGGTCCGCTTCACTAAGTTGTGCGATGAAAGGACAAGAATGTGTCGTACTTCGGCAGCATCTAGGCGACCCAAAGTAGGCTCGTTTTGTCGAGATTGTAAATAGGCAATTGCTGCTGGAACATCAAATGTAACACCATATTGATGTTGTCTTGCGCTGTTTCCTGTACTTTTGGAAAATCTCTGAAGCTGCTGAGTAATGGCTCTAAGAGCGTCCACCATGGCGATATTAGGGTCCGGAGTGGTAGGACGAGATGCATCTTCACCACCTTGCATCGTCCTTTTGAGAAACTGTGGAAGTGATGGTTGAAAAAGTTTTCGAGATCTAACACCTGCAGTCTTCGGTGTAAAAGTGACGCTAACACTGGTAACAGCACTGGTACTAACCGTAGACATTACAGGGGCACAAATGGTCACAGAATGCGGCACAAACACTGGAGTGTTCCAAATGTAAACGCCGGTGAAGGGGCTGGAGCCCAAGTGTGATCATGTATTCTAACAGACGGTGACGGCACTCGCGAAGCGTCGTAAGGTACGCAATGCACAGTGCAATTGACAGAGAATCGATTGCCGATACAGCGACACTGTGATGAAATTGGGGCGTTGCGACAGAGATGCGAATAGAACTGGGTATGCTATTGCACAGAAGTCGGGAACTCAACGTACGGTTGACGCGGAATTCAGAATCAATCGGAGCACTCACGTGCGCAGTGGTCCTATCCTCAACACCACCCTCACACCTCGCGAACTGAAGCTCCACCACCTAGTTTCCAGGTTTTATTCTCCTGGCAACCAGATGGAAATCCCTGATTGGTTGTCCAGATAACGCCTGAGGATAGGAATGACAACGTCACTATTCTACGACGAGTTAGTCATACTCCCCTCAATGAAAACCAGAGCGAGGAGTAAGCGTAACTTACTGACACCATACCAAACTGCCACATGGTGAGTAATGAGTGCGAATATACACTGGATTTTCTAAAGTTGTGGCCAATCTAAGCTTGCAGCGACGTAAACACTGGCCTACTCACAATCAGAAGGAAAATATTGTATTCATGCGCGCGTTTAAGAGAATTTTCTATAGCTGACAGCCAATGTGTGAAGCGATGCGTAGGAATCTAGACAGAGCTTTTGACTGACGATCACATAGCAGTTAGTCACGTTCGAGGATCAGTTAACAAACAGTACAAAAGAAATATACGAAATTTCTTTATCCGTGGGATTCTTATTCCTTCCATTGCACCAAAATTTGTACACTTTCTGACGCCAATCAGAAATAAGCGCTGTACCACTGAGCCATCGTGCCCCCATACAGAATGGAAGAGAATGAAAGACCTTACAAATCACAATAAAAAAAAGGAAAGAAAAAAAATCCTTCGGTGTCTCTCTCGGCCTTATTCAGTAGAGTTTTCGTCAACTATGTCTTAATTTACGATAATAAGCATATCAGTTATAATTGCTTATTGCTATTTACGTTGCATTGCGATCAGCAAATTGCGCGATGAAAGCCTCTGTTTTCCATACATTATGGGAAACCTCGTGGTAAATAGGGAAATTTTAAAGATGCGAATTATAATAGAAAATTGGATCTCAATAAAGTACATTGTGTTATCCCTTGTGCTTCTGTTGTGTGTTTATTTAAACATGCGTAGTGTTTGGTTGGTTCTGAGTCCCTTTCAACACTGAGGGTAAATCATGGGTGGACCTACAGCTTAACATAGTTTCCCAGAGGGAATCGAAGCTAGGTCTTCCACACTGGAAACGCGTACGCTAACCACGTAGCCAAAGAAGCTCAAGATCTTGCGTAAGTTTTATATTATTTCTGTCGTTCACATTGAAGTTTGTAGAAAGAAGCAATAGAAATTGTGTTCTAAAGCTTGAAAACTATTTTTTTTTTTTTTTAAATATCAGAACTACTGTTGATTTCAGCCGAAATTTCTTTCACCGTTGGAGCCTTGTTGCTTCCTTTGCACCAAAATTTATGTACTTTCTGATGGATGACACGATTTGTATAATAGCCTATTTTTTTTTCAATCATGTATCTTTATTTTTCACCTCGTCCCTTATGTTTACGGGTGTTGACACTTCCCGTCTTCCAAGAATTCCTTTTTCAACGAAAAAAATCACCTGTTATATTAGCGGTAAGCATAACAACATCACTCACACTTTACAGAGATCGGCACGTCGTAAATATGAATGCACGTTTAGAACAATTTGCCTTGCTTGGCTATTTAATGGACTGCCACCTCTATGTAATCGAAAATAACATGGAGAGAACAGACACACTGAATTTCTCTTACACAGGACGCCATATTGCACCTGTACAGCAGAAAACAAGCTAATTTAGATATATGTATGAAATTTTATACTTCACAGATATATTGTAGGTCTTTGATCAAATCATAATTGCACAATTTGTTCTACATAAGTGTAATCTTCTTTAAAATGTGGGATTATTTGTTTGCGCGTATCGACAAACCGCATTGCTTGTTACAGAAAATATCGCAGCCCTGTGTTCGTTTCTATAACTCAAAATCATTGCGTATTTATGAGCATGCATTATGTATATATTAACTATTTGTTACTTCAAAGTACTAATAATTTTAATTATGTGAAGGTAAATCTAAAAAATCACGTTCTATGGTAGGAAACTCCTTCATAATGGTGCCGTTCCAACATAACTTGGGATTACTTAATGTTAGTGATTTGGAGCTACTGAAATTACGTCACTGAAAACTTAGGTTGGCCACGACTTTAGTTCACTTGCATGTCTACAGACTCGCATCTGACTTTCGCCATGTCCGAAAGGGAAACAACTTCATTGCTGATTGCCACAGCTTTCCATTTGCCTCACTACTGCAGTGTTGCCCTACATTAATGGGACGTTTTCGGTGATAAGCAGGCGTTCACATAACAATGCGAGAGAAACGCAAGAACATATTGTTTACTGATCATGGGTCTATACAGAGGACCACGTGGCCGATTACACTGGCGCTCACTGTCCTGTCAATCAGGATGCGATCCTTCTGTCATGGGGCTTCATGGTGCATCGTGGGGGGAACTAGGTGCATGACACGTTACAATATATAAAATTATGTGCCTGTATGTTCAACGGTTGAAAATCTACACGTAATAATTGCGCATAAAGGTTTAAAAAAAAAAAAAAAAAAAAAAAAAAAAACTACGTGTTGCTTTATCTTTTATGCAACAAGTCAGTTCAATCGGTCAAAACGTGATAATAAGTAGTCTATAGACATTCCCAGATTTCAATGATGGAAACATTTTCGGCGAATGTGTCGGTGAATGTGAAACTGCTGAAGTAATATTTACAACATTGACGGCCAAGCACACAGAGTTACAGTCACATCCTATTTATTCGAGTTTTACTATATTATTATAGAATTACACATACCAACTCCCCTGTTCCAACGTCATTAGTAAGGCTCGCACTTTCTCCAGTATAATCTATTTTGAGGAACCATCTTGCTATGACAGCACCTGCACCAATGATATATCCAGAACCATTAGTCTTTTTTTCACCTAAAAATTTGCTATAATCAATTGGAGTACCAAACACAGGACTGAAAAACGAAACGAAGGAAAATTCAACAAAAGGCATTTCTTATAAATGGTAGTTAGTTCAAATTCTAAATTCTACAATGTATATTGTATACAATTTTTACAAATTTGATAGACAAGAAATATTGAAGTGTATACTGCTAAAAACAGAAATTGTGACTAATCCAAGGAAGTAATTGAGAACTATTATATTCTCCAAAACTCCTTGCGACGACAGTTTACAACAGGCTGTTCATTAGCAAAATTAATTTTGTTCAGAGGAGCAAAAATTGAATGTGGAATTATCACCTTCAGCTCTCCTAAAACAACTTTAAAATTGGAAATAGTGCAGGTGTTTTTGTGTGTAGAACAAAGAAGCTTATATGAAATCATTTTTTTCATTAATATTACAGGGATGGACTGCTAACGTCTATCCTGGCAAAAGTCATTGCAACTTACATACTTTAGTTTCGTTTATCAAAATATTCAAGGTTTAAAATCAAATTTCCATTCTTTACAATACAGTGTCATTCTGTCTAGAACTCCCAAATTACTATATATGGACAAATTATTAGTAAAATGGGCAATTGAAGTTCTTAAGACATTCATATCTCTAAACTTAAGTACATATAGGATTAGTTATTGATATTTTATTAGTACACATTAGTACTTGTAAAACCAATCTCTTTTCTACAAATAAGGCTTCTAATCTTTTTTGGCATAATATCAATCAATATTTCGCAAAAATCTGAATAATCAACATCTCTTTCTCTCTTTGTAATTGTAAGGATTTATTCTATCAACTAGCAGCGTTCACCCCGCTTCGCTGCGGTCACCCCGGAACGCAATAAACGTTGTTACTTAGATAATTTTTACTTTTTCGCTTTCAAGTGATATGATAAAAACCATAGAAGATTGCATTAAATGTTAACATTATATCGCCTGTCATTTATGTTAACCCGCCCCGCTTCGCTGCGGTCACCCCGGAACGCAATAAACTTTGTTACTTAGATAATTTTTACTTTTTCGCTTTCAAGTGATTGCAGTAAATGTTAACATTATAGCGCCTGTCATTTATGTTAACCCGCCGAGTGACACGGTCATGCGGGTTGCATATAAATACGTTTATTTTTACCTATGATGATCTAACAAAGGATTTGTACGTTATGGACACTTGAATGGTCAATTATCTCAAGACACTGGTAATTAAAAATTAAAGTGATATGATAAAAACCATCTAGGGTCCAAATCCTAATAACCCCCCAAAAATAAAAGAAATTGGTTCAGCCGTATTAGCGTGATGAGGGAACAAAGGATTTGTACGTTCTCTTTTATATATATAGATTAGCCTTTCGCCATAGGCCTTACGCTTCATTTTGATATCAGCACGTGGCACAACGATTCGATAGGGTTCATGTCTAATTATTGCCCTGTAATTGGGCACGGAAATGCCCCTCAAACAAGTTCCTCAGTCTTAGTTTCTGATCGATGACAAGGTGTGCCGTCTTGTATAAATATTCCATTTCTACAGTTGTGTTCAACCGATATATCAGCAGAGGATGTGTAGCGAAATTTTAGAATTTAAAAATAATGTAGGATTTAATAATTAGTTAAAACCAACTTTACAACAGACTGTACCAACCAGCAGACTTTATCGGCAGCAACAATGCTCAGTACTACAGTTACTACTTTATGGAAATTACATAGTCTTATACTATTACAGAGGCTGTTCTGCATATCTGATCAAAATGTACTTCCTAAATAGTTACGGAAATTCATGGCACCAAATGCTGCAAGCGCACTTCCGTGATTCCGAAGAATGACCTGAAAACGTAGTTTCTATTCCACAATGTAGTAATGAAAATTTTCCGAACAACTGTCTCACTTTTTCCAACATCGTTGTTGTAAAGTAAACTTTATTTGTAATAGAGTTGAGTTGATTTTGGGTTTAACGTCCCGTTCAGCAGCGAGGCTATATGAGACGCTTATTATTTGTAATAGAAGTTCCATAATTTATTTTTATCACAGAAAATAAAAAAATCGACATTTTATTCGTTTCATACGCGTAATACAATGTTTTCTCATAATTCTACTACATTTCTATATTTACATAGTTCCATTTCATACCCATAAGTAGGGCTAATATAAATTACCTACTAGAAGATTCTCATTACCCAAAATTCCAAAATTTAACTGAAGTAACTCATTAAAAGAAATACTGAAAATTTTCACCACGTTTCATTCAGAAAATAAACTAAATTGTAATTAATAAACAGGTTGACACTTGCAGTTCTTCTTCTGATAAACAAACAAACAAACAAACAAACAAACAAACAAACAAAAAAAGATAAAACAAAAGTACGAAGTTGTGGGCTGCAATAAGTATCTTAATTTTAATTTATAAAATAAAAAGGTATTTCTTGCTCTTTGGTTACATACGTATTTTCTTTTACCATGTAATTATTATATTTTCTTTCATTATTTTATTATACAATTTTTACAAGTAATAATTCTCTATTTTCAATACATTTTTTCTGATTACATTGTTATAGAACTAGAATTTACAATGAACAAAACTGTTACTACAACAGGGTAAACTATTTATCCTAATACACTTTTATCTTTGTTTTTACTTCTTTGTTTTTACTTGTAACTTTTAAACTAATGGACAAAAGTACAGAAGTTTAGTATCATGTAAATATCGGCGGGGAGACATTATTTGGTTTCCTGTGTGATACCACAAGGTTAACAGTGTTGTCAACCCAACATAAAGTTGTATTTTTTCAAATGGCACTATTTCAAATCGAAATGTAAAACGGGAACATACAATACCACCTTTATCATGCAGTGTTACAAACTAAAGACAGTACAGCATCACAAACATCGAAAAGCAACCAAATTTTTGAGAGTTCTACAACAGTAATAGCGCAAGTGAGACGGACAGGATAATGCACATCTAAAGTACCTTGAAGTTGAATAGTACGGTTATCATATGACGTATTTCAAAGAAGTAAAAACAAAGATACAAGAAATTAAAAATTTGACATTTTTCAGAGGACTTTACTTAGAGAAAGTGTTTAGATAAGTATTACAGCGAATTAGGTACACTCATGTCCAAAATGATTGTCGCATATCTATAACTTGTTATAAGAATATAATTTGATAATGATTTTGCAGGGTACTTTTAATACTGATACTATGTGTATAATCGAATTGGGAAATGTATATTTGTGGCCAATTTCATAGGAAAAGATTTATAAATACGAAAATTAGAATGAGTAAAACAAAATGCTGCTAAATGGACAAGAAAGTTTTATTTTCGTTTTAGTGTTCTTATTTACTGCTCTTTTACATGATAATTGCCCCATACATGTCTTTGCCGATTATACACATACTAACATTATAAGAAATACTGGACGAAATCGTTATCAAATTATATTCCTACAACAACATATTTGTAGACATGCGACAATAATTTTGTACATAAATGTACATGGTTTTCAATAGACAAAAAGTTCATAATGCCGTTTACAGCAATTCAATATCTCAAACCATTTGGAAAATATAGATGGTGTGATTGATTTTAGTGTCCCGTTCAGCAGTGAGGATATATATGAAACGTGGACGTACAACTTAACGTGGGATCCGAGTCACATGAGCTACCGCTGGGAATCGAACTTGGATTTCCCGCGCCATCACGCTATCCACATAGTCACGAGGAAGCTCTCGGGAAATACAACAAAACTGGTAAAATTCGATATATTGCTTAAAATGGCGTATTCTTGAAAACTTTTTAAAAACAATTTATGATTTACTTTGCCTCTACAACATTACAACACTTTCTCGTAGGTGTAATTACATTAAGTTCTCGTAATTTCATAATTTTAAGCAGTTCTGCAAATTTTAACAGTTTTTACCATACCACCAAAACGGTTTGAGATATCACATTTGTATGAACGGCAATCTTCACATTTATTGAAAACCATCCATGCAATTGAATGAAACTTATCTAAACAGTTTTTTGAAATAAATGCTTTCGTAAGAAGTCGAATTTTCAGCCTCTTTTTAACTTTATACATATACATTCGAATTCTGTCATATCATGATCATAGTATTAGACATTCAAGTACTATGGATATGCATTGTCTCGTCTGTCTCATGTATGTTATTGCTGCTGTAAAGGTAATCAGAATCTGTATGTGATACTGTAGAGTCCTTTGTTTGCAACCTGAATAATAAATGTAACATTGTAAGTTTTCGTATAATATGTGAATTTGAAATGTGTAGTAACCTAACGTACTACTACCTGAAAAAAATACAACTTTATGTTGGATCGGCAACACTTATTGATGAAATATTAAATAAATATTCCTTGTGGTACAACAGAGTATGTCAAAAAATGGCCCCTTGCCGATATTTGTATAGTACAAAATTTCGGCGTTTTTTGTCTATTAATTTAAAAGTTACAAGGGCGTATCGAGATAAATGATACACTCTGTATATATATGTATAAACTTTAAGTAAGAACTTTAAGAATGTATTTTTTAGAATTTCCGAAGTCAAAAATTTCCGGACGAGGAGGTTCGTTACGTCGTAACAGGTATCTTCTTTATAAGGAATTCTGTGTATTCTTTTTCATCAAATAACAATATAAGAACTTTGGTTTCAATATGTATTTTCCTTGCACTTTACACATACATACATATATATATATATATATATATATATATATATATATATATATATATATATATATATATATATACACAGAGAAAGAGGGATAGAGAGAGAGAGAGAGAGAGAGAAATACCATGTAAATTTCTTATTACCAAGTACGACATATTTGAAAATTTTCCACCTGTGAGAAGTTGCTATTGGAAAATTATAGTTTGCTGTTATTTTATATTCCTATACATGCATTCAACTTATTTTATAGCTTTATGTGGAGTTAATACTTAGTCACTGATATCTGTTTAGAATGGAAAAATTTCCCAAATGGAAAATTATGGAAAGTTCGTCACCTCACATCACTACCACAAGGTTCCGTTGGAGAACTACGAGAAGGGTATTGTTCCATTTCCTCTTCCAAAGCTTTTCAGAGACCAATCACATGTCTCCTGTCCAAAGCCATTTTAAGCAGTTCAAATCCAAAAAAGTAAACTTTATTTGAATCTGGAGACTTTGCAGGTATCTCACAGAAAAGTTTTGACTTTATTACAGTAGCCCCTTAATATTTTGGTAGAACGCGACGGACTGATGAATGAGGACGATATTGATCTCGTTTCTATCAGTTCCCCACGTGGTGCAAAAGATCTTGAATAGCAAATTCTGCTAATAATTTGTCCACTTGCACACGCATATTATATAAGTGGTACATGTGTTATATGTCGTTGAGAAGTCTCACCGAATATACCTATCGCGTGAAATATTTCGCTTGTCATACTTCTATAAAAGTAACATAATTTGCTTACTGACTGTATTAACAGTATAAGTAGCTCAACAAGAACATGCAGCATTATTATTAAATACTGAAATTGTGGACAAAACTAATCAATCATGGCAGCTAGTAAATTTCTTGGAAAAATGTCTACGGCACTTGTCTGCCGTATAATCCTGCGAATGTTAGTTTCTGATTGAATTTTGCTTGTGATTTTTTTTTTTTTTTTTTTTTTTTTTTAAGGTAGAGGAATCAACTGAATATTTATATTCAAATTGCTGAAGGTATTTTTCGTGCTAAATACGCATGAGTTGACAATCGAATTGTCCGTGCCCGTAAAGGAAGAGTTCTCTTCCATTATAATACATACATTTTTGCCGGGACAGAAAAATTTGTCTGTATTATAGAGCTGTCCGTTGCGAATGATATACCAAAGATGAAGAATACTAATGCAAAATTACTGGTTCCGCTCTTGTTCTACATGATCATTGTGAAAGTGCACAATGGTGTATAACATACAGTGAATCTGGATTTATTTTTTTAAAGATTCTTACATAACAACTACTTTCCAACGCAATTCAGATAGTTAATAATTCTATCACTGTCTCACAGCAATGTAAAAAAATAAAAGATAAACCAATAACTACTTAAACTTCTTACCTTTTACTAGTGGAATTTAATGCGCGCAGAACATCATCTTTCTTCAAGTTCATAATAACAGCTTTATTATATGACCATAGTTCAAGGATGCTAGACTCCCAACAGGCTTCATCCATGTTAGAAATGAAAGTGCAATACCAATTTTCAGGCAAATCAACACTAGGATCAAATTCCTTTGGTGTATCTTCATCTGGAGTTATTTCTGCGAAGAAATCGTCTTCAAAATTATCGTCGAAGTCATTGAAGTCTGAAAAGCCATCACTTTCAACGTCATTCGACCCATTAGTTAGTTGTCGCTTTCTTCTAGAACCTATGTTTACAACAGGCATCCTAAAAGTGGGAAAATACATTTTAAACAAAATAAAACTATAAACTGGGGACAAGTTTTACACACTGTAGTGGATTTTTACACGGCTTTTTAATGACGTATGGATACTAACGACATAAATTCATAATAATTTCTTTTCTCTTCATCCTACTTAATTGAATGAGAAATGAGTGATTCAATGAAAATGGATCTGCCTTTTGATAAGGAAATATTTCAAAATTTCTTATCCTAAATAAGAAATAAAATACTTCTAAGACTTCGTCTATCTTATGCATACGATGTTCTCGAAGTATCAGGAAAATAATTAAAAATACAAAATAATCTATTTGGTCCATAGATACATATATAATGTCCTTGGTGAAAATTGCGCCATCACTAAGCAATTACAATTTCAGGAGGATCGTGCATGAAAGAGCCCAGCACAACCTTGGTTCGATGGGGGATTAGTACCCCAAAGAGTGGTTTATGCAACGCTCAAACAGTGGAACTGAGACAAGTGAAGAGGAAACCTATAAGCAGCGACGATTTCAGGATGTAGCCCGTCGAGAAATCTCTCCAGGGATAAATTCAATCTTACTCACGTGGGTTACCAGTATTTTTGCCATACTACTTTTACCCTCACGTATTGAAAGTTACACAGGAAAAATCTGAAATCACCAGTGCGTGTAAGCAAGCGCCACTGTGTCATCGACATATACAACAGAAACACAAGTGCGTTCAAACCGGGTGCGCATTTTCAGTCTAAGGGAAAGCAACTTCTCGCAGCGTGAAATTGATATGCATACAGTGCATGTCGCTACGACGATCGGGCAGTAGACCGTGTAATGTGACCACATCACGGAATGACGAAGGTACACATGGTCAAAACAACCGTACAGCGCCGTCCACAATGTCAGTTCGACGCTGGAGTGCGGTAATGGGATGGACTTCTTTGAGTTGGATTCCATTGACCCAGAGCCACAAATGACTCAGGATGAAATGAGCGAATAAACAACGTCGCTGGTGTGGCAGAAGGTCCTGTTTTCAGACAAGCCTCGCTCCATCCTTAGGTGTTATAGGTAGGGTTCTATTGAGTATAACACACGCGATGTTAGCTACATTCACGGCAACCTCACCAGTGACCACTACAGCATAACAAGGAAATTTCAGAAGTCGAGATCATACTCTTCCTTCAGACACAACCGCCCGCCATATTTCAGCAACGGTTACATGTACCCTATAATGTGCAAAACTTCTCGAAGGATTGATGCACGTGGTCCAGGGTTAGATTCCCAGTGAGAGAGCATTAAAAGATTGGAATGCATTACGATGGTTCGGATTCCACCTTAAACTGTTGATTCACATCTTATATAGCTTCAGTCATGAAAAGGAAAAGTAAACTTCAACTAAAGCAACCACCCTCTCCGAGAAAGTCAGGTACTGCCCTTTGTCTGGCCTCCACGGTCGCCTGGTATTTCATTCATCGAACACGTGTGGAATATGATTGGTCGTCAATTTGTTCGCCACGGTTCTTCTGCAGTGTCGACTGTTGTATATTCACATACGAGGAGCGTGGCAGGTGACCCCTCAGGAACATATCCAAAGCCTGTCCGATTCAACGACACAACATATAATGACTCTAACTGCGACTTGTGGGAGCTTCAGGACACACTGATATATTAAGGTTAGAGCTGTTGTGCAGTTCTGAAATCGTATTGCATACTAATGTGACGGGTCTGTGTTATAAATTTAATTCCACGCACACATGTCTTTCTTGATGGTGCAATTTTCACAAACACCACGACTCTTGCCTTATCGGGTCTTGCGGGTCACTCCCAAAATTTAAATATCATGAAAATTTACGGCCAGCTTCCAACATTTTTGATAGCCAACATTTTGACTGATAGTTATAAATATTACACCATATCTATTAAAAGATTAAAACTATCCCAATATTTGTAATATCCATGCCCCAGAACGTACCTGAAACAGATGTCCTTCCAGTTCTTTCCTCGTACTGATATTCCAGTAACACTATCATGTATTTGAAGCATCTGCAAGAAGAGTAAAGTAATTTTTTATAAAACATATATTTAATGAGCCTCTTTAGATCTGCCTTCATCGCTCTGCTATTTTGCCGTATAAGTTTAAACAGATCATGACGTAAAGAATAAAGAAGAAAAATCCCATGGTTATTCGCCATTATTCTGCAACTTACGTTTTGTCGAAAATGCCTCCGTTTTCTTCATATATTAAAAATTTTTGCAGATTTCAACGCCATAAAAGATTACTGACAAACTTATGTTCAATATGTTCGTTAAATACTAACGTAAAATAATGAAATTAGTAGTAAAAGACACACATGGACTTGCACAAGCTTTCTTCCATTAAAAACATTCTAAAGGAAACATTCTGCTAGAGATAAAGGGAATTTTATTACTCCAAGCTAAATATTTTAAGACTACTCCGAAGAACAAAATTACCACAGATTTAAAGCTACACACGAAACCTTTTATCAAGTATTTTTCTCCCATTAAATTACAACATATATTACCTGCACTAGTCCAATATTTGTATCTAGACATTGATTTACATATACATGAAATAAACGAAATTTATTTTGCTTTACGCAACACCAAGATCAATCTAAAGATGCAAATTAAATGCTTCGCTCAATTCAGCGAGCTCAACTTGGATACATATTTTCAAATGGAGCATATAATTGGAATCAGTAAATTATTCTCTTTCAAGAAAAATGAAAAGAAACAAAATATCTTGAACCATTCTATAGATAGAGCATCTTAATATTTTGCCAAAAATAGCATGTGAGAAATGGCGCCATCTTTTGTAACCTGTATCTCGGGCCAGGAATTTTTTATTTGGAACAAAAGGAAAAAACATACGTGTTTCTTGCTTTGTAATGCATTTTAACATTTCTTAAATTCAACAACATCTGAGATTATCAAGGTAATCCCCCTGTCTGAATCAATATGGACTTATGCCACTAATAACTCTAATATTGCATAAATTATTTCTTACACAAGGAGTAGCTTATTCTTGAAGAAATCTGCTTTGGGTGAAGTTTTCCGAGAACGCTATATATATATTTCTGTTTGTATTTTACAAGAAAATGTTTCATTAATAACTGCTGCATAACATTATATAGTCTAAGGTATTAGAGTGAGAACGTTTAGTGCGGTGGTCCGTGCCTTTTATTTGCATAGTTTAAGCATCCCAAGAATATATTCTACATTCCCATTTATCCATTTACTGAAGCCGAAGTTGATAAATTGATCAATTTTGGATAGAGTATTGGATTGGCTATAGTTGGGAAATCTAGTGTACTTTTAGTAGTAGAGCTTTTACCTCCGGTGCGTGGTGTTCCTGGTTCGATCCCAGCTCAAGTGCAGTTTTTCATGGACACTCATCGCGTGATTGGGTTTTCTGAGGGTTCTCCCGTTTCCTCACAACTTCATTTCAGAATTTCATTAATTATCATCATCAGCTCCCTAAGCCTACACGGCATAACCATGTGACACAAAACTGAAAGTAACTTTTCACAATAGTTTACATGATTATGCAAATATCATTACTTTTTCTCATACAGCGATGTCATTCCAACTCATTACGCAACAATGTGATTATGGGAAAACGAATTTACAGCCAGTGTTCGATGTGTGTCAGAAAAATTTAAAGAAGTCTGCAGTGACTATTGTTTTCTTGGAGGAAACGCATAATGGCAGTTACATTTTCCTTATGGAGATATTTCAAAACAAGTGGAAAATGCATATTACAGAATTTTGATTGGTTGGTTTGCGTCTTAATCGTCCCTTTTACCACTTGAGGCTATTTATATGACGTGAAACTATAGCTTACATAGGATTCGAACCACATGAACTACTTTCGAGAATCGAGCTCGTGTCTCTCGGAACAAAGGCACGTACACTAACCATATAATCACGTAGGACTTCTAGAGCAATTTAAGATGAGGAACACTCCATTTCGAACAGCGTCTGGAGCTTAATGGTTAGATTTGAACCATTTCTTGAATTGATATCCGAGAAATTGTCTTCCACCGGAGAGCGAACCCAAAAGCACTACCGATCTGGGTTCGATCTACAATTCGGGGCTGCGGTGGCTCAGTGGTAGAACGTTTACCTCTGGTGTAAGGAGTCTATGATTCGATCCCAGTTCGCACCAAGTGAGCTTTGTGGTGGACAAACACCGTGTGCGTGGGTTTTCTCGGGGTTCTCCCGTTTCCTCCCACTTTCTTCATTCCACCATTTCATTCATTTCTCATCATCACTGTGTCCTTTAGTCTAGCCGGCATAAATATGGGACGTAAAACTTAAAAATTTCATTTTTTTTTTCAATCTGCAATTTTACTAAGAATCACAGTGATGTTAGAGTCGGTTTAACAACAGTGTAACAAATTAAATGTTAGTTGAATTTAATATCTTCAAGGTCATATTTTAGTACTAAACAGTCAAATTCGAAACTATCCAAAAGAAGTACATTTAGGAAAAGGATTGAAAATCTGAGATTTCATTAGGAGGTCTAAGGTTCACCTCGAGTACAAAATACGTATACAATATTTTGAAGCATGAGCCTGAACTGTACTATGCTCAGTTGAGTAGCAGTTGAATTTGTCGAGGAAATGCGGCCTTTTCCTGGATGTATCTTCTCAAAGCCTTTACTGGTTAATTGAAATTTAGCGTCCCTTTCAACAGCGAGGCTATATGAGACGTGGACCTGCAATTTAAGGTGGAATCCAAGCAACCGAATGCGTTCAAATTTCAAGGGTCTCCCATTGGGAATCGTACCCGGAACCCCATGCACTAGACCAGGAGGGAGGGCTTAAAACCTATGTGTGATAGTAACAGTGAACGCAAGAACTTCACAACCAATTGCCAATACTATACAATAACGATCGCGGTATTTACACGTAAATTGTGGTGACAAATGTACTAGTTGAAATCGTGGAGTTGTGACAGGGACTGTAATTTTAGTTTTAACTGACAACGTTTACTCTACCTACACGACTATTAAAAAAAAAAAAAAAAAAAAAAAAAAAAAAAAAAATGCTCAGACGATTCTCACGAAACACAATATACTTTAAATTTTGGTTCAAGATACATTCTAGATTCTGTATTTACTTCACGCATATAGATTGATTGATTGATTTTTGAGTTTATCGTCCCTTTTCAGCAGCGAGGCTATATGAGACGGAACCTACTGATTATCGTGGAATCCGAACCACATGAGCTCCCACCAGGGATCGAACCCGGGTCTCCCAGGCCAGAGGCGCGTACGCTAACTGCTCAACCATGGAGGAGCTCTTCACGCATATAGAAATTTGAACTGCGGATCCAGAGAAACGACCATAAAATGTCAATTCAATACTGTTAAATTTCGAAAATCACACTTAGAACCAACTTATTGATAAACAAGAACAACGTAATTACTTCGCTGCGTTCGGAATATACAGGATAACAGTATTTATCTCTCATTACTTCCTTATCCACATGATAATAAGACTTTTCCTGAAGAGACAGATAAGTTAGGGAATACGATATTACTGAAATTTCAAGTATTATTGATTAATGAAGATGCAATTCTCCTGACATTATTATGTTGTAGCTCGGCGAAAACTCTTCCATCATTTTGAACTATGGGCACCAACGTAACAAAGACGTAGTCAGCATATCAGTATCCAGTAGAGTTATTTTTGGCTTTTTAAATGATTTTAATTCATGTCTCTCCCTAAGTTCCTCATGATGCTGGTCATAGCTTTTCGTAGGCTGTAACTTAAGGAAGTTAATATAATCTAGACTATTCTTAATTTAACCATAGCTTATGGTGCAACGTTTTGCTGAAACAATATTCCGCAACAAATATTACGATATTATTGAGGTCATTAACTTTAAAATTTATATTGCGTAGAGAGTTGAGTTGAATTTAAGTTTAGCGTCCCTTTCAGTAGCGAGACTATATGAGATGTGGACCTACTGATTAACGTGGAATCCGAACCACATGAGCTCCTGCCGGGAATCGAACCCGAGTCTCACATTGTGTACAGAGTTACGACAAACAAAAACATCAATTCTGCCAAGTCACCACAAATAAATCTTACTTTTTGATAAGGTTCACTATATTCTAATCAACTACGTACCTGTAATAATGCATCTGGCTCTAAAACATCCTCTGCTGCAAAAATAACAGACTGAAGTCTTAATCCGGACGGAAAATTGTTGTGAAGCCATTCTGTCGTTTTTAAGAATTCCGAGTTCTGAGGAATCCAAAGCTTTTCAGGGCGTGTTTCTTGGTAAAATCTTAACAAGCCAGTCCCAAATAAAGCCGATGATAACATACAAATTATTATACACAGTATTGGATGCTCAGCAATAGTATATCCCCACCTGCAACAATTATTAAGACACGAGTAAAAGCTTTAATACAGCTCTATGTTGTTTCTATTTATAAGATTAATTTAATATCCAATTAATAAACACTGTATATCTATAAACTCAATTATTACACATTACAAAGAGAGGATGTCTTTATTAACTTTTTTTTTTCTTTTTCGAAGCAACGGAACATTTCAAATACCTCTACAAGGTCAAAATTAAAAACTCAACTATTGAAATTTAATCATTTCTTTAAGCACCAAGCGGAAGGAGAAAACGTCTATTCTGTCACATACTAATCCTTACTAGAATAACTTTCTTGAGTATTCGAGTATTTGACGTTCTAATCGCTTTTATATATGTAATATACTATGTGTGCCTATTTTTTCAGTAATACACTAATTAACACACGAAGAGTGAAAACTTGAATGACTGGACCGGGACGCAAACCTGAGATCTCCGGGATACCGTGCCCATGTATTAACCACTACGCCAACCCGTCCACTTCCCTGAAAAGCCACACACTTTCTCACTCCTGAAGTCGGTGCTCTCCCCTCAGACCACATGACTTGTACTACATCCTAGCTGTTGTGCTTGAAGAATCCAGTGTCCATATATTGACAACACCTTTTGACGGTTGTAATTTAATGTACATTACTGAAGGAAGGAACCATTGTGTATTAGTGAATTCACACCAACAGAGGATTTGGTGTGTAAAAGTAGGTCAGTAGTTTCCTCCTTTCATTAATATATACAAAATTACAATCGTCAAAAGGTGTTTATCGGATTGTCCAAACACAGCAGATAGGCTGTGGTACAAGCCATGTCGTCTCAGTGAAGAGCACCGACTTCAGGAAAAAATGAAATGAAATCTTTGAGTTTTACATCCCACGATTATGCCGGTTAGGCTAAAGGAGATGGTGAAGATGAGAAATGAAGAAAGTGGGAAGAAACGGGAGAACCCCGAGGAAACTCACGCACACGGTGTTTGTCCACCACAAAGTTCACTTGGCAGGGGCTGGGATCGAACCCGGGACCCCAAGCACCAGAGGTGAACCCTCTACCACTGAGCCACCGCGGCCCTTCCGACTTAAGGAGTGAGAGAGTGTGTGGCTGTCCTGAGAAGCGGACTGGGTGGAGTAGTGGTTAATGCATAGGCACGGTACGCCGGAGATCTCAGTCCAGCCATTCATTTTTTCACTCTTTGTGTATTATTGAATTCACCAACAGAGGATCTGGTTGGATATTTTAGAGGATCTGGTGTGTAAAAATAAGTTAAAATCGGTTGTTTCTTCCATTCATTAGTATATACACTTCACTAATTTTTTTAATGTTTCTTGAATTCTCTTTATAGCAATCAAAATTCCGGGCAAAAGATTTAAACTAACTAAAAAGATCAATATTGCCAGTCCTCTATAGAAGGAAAATCCCAAACAATAAAAAATGCAAGATGCGATATAGCTATAATGGACTGATTAGTGAAAAGTACTCTATTATAGAAGAATTTACTTGTATATGAAATTAAGAGTTTCTAATGAAAATGACTATAGTACGCGCATGTGAACAGACGTATGACCTTCGGCGTTGTTCTCACGTCGACCAACCTGGTTAAAGCGACGTTGCCAGTGCAATGAAGTGAAGACAACTTCGGCCGAAACTAAGACGGAAATGTGACGTTTCTGATCTAAAACATCAATTGAGAGTTGTAGAATATTGGTGAAACAATCATGCTTCTAGCTTAATTTGTTCGTATTTTACAGCTGTTATATTTTCCTGTGATTTCTTATTGTAGTTATTGCTCGATTATGAAAGTTGATTTTATCTATGAAAATTAGTTTAAAAAGATTAACGTCATGAACCACCAATAATATGAGCCTGGTAACATAGGTTCCATGAGCGGGATATCCTGAAAAGGTCAGAGAATTTGAAATTTCTAGAAAAGTTAGGGAATTCTCAGAATTTCTACTACTAATCAGGGAAATTCCAAGCTTTCGAAAACATAGTGGTGTGGACATATTTTCAATCATAGTTTTTCGTCATCGCTTCCTTGCAATATCAAACAGAAACCGTTTTCTAGTGCTTCTTTAACTTGTCATTTGGAACAGATAGTAGCTGACGGAATAATATAAACAAAAAGTTGTGTGGAAAGAAAGTTCTATTAACATTTGTTTCAACAGAGAAAGGAACGCAGATACTGTAAAATATTTTACAAAATACTGGATACGTAATTTTTATAATAGTTGAGGTCATAATGAAAGGGAAATTGTTATATTTGAATGAACAGAGAAAGGAACGTAGATATTGTAAAATCTTTATCAATACTTATTTATATATTCTTTTACTCGAGATTTCTTCGTAGTTTGGTATTAAAATACTTACTAACATATCCTCATTTTATTGTCCTAGAAAACCAATATATGTTGCGAGTAAAATGGTTTAGATTGATGAAGCCACTGGTGTTATAAGAACAGTACTTCATGTCACATTCCGCCCCCCCCCCCCCTCGATTACGAAATCTTGGCTAAACGAAGTAATACATGTTGCTAGTAAAATACTGTAGAATGATCGAGCCCCTGGAATGATAACCACACTATTTCATGTTACGGACCCTCCCATATATATATATATATATATATATATATATATATATATATATGGTGTGCAGCACTTTGCTTATGCGACACCTGCCAATCAACTCTGAATTCGTCAACCTAGAGTTCTTATCAGAAACCTGCAGTATAATACTGAGAACATTTCTATATTTTTTTTAAGAGTGTTTTTTTCTGTGAATAACTGAGGTCTTGGGTTGTTTTGTAGTAGCTATAGCCTCTGCAAGTTGTGATAAACGTAAAATGAGTCGAAATGTTCAATTGAGTGAAAGAAAGGTAGAGATTATCAAAAGGCTTGATAAACGTGAGATTGGTGAATGTCTTGCCACAAGTTTGGGATTGAAAGGAGGACGTTTTACGACATAAAAACCCGAATTTAAACAGTCAAGGCTATTCTCGTCTTTATTTTATAATCCTAATGAGACTGATTTAAAAATTGGAGATCATTACAATGTAAGTCGATTGCATCAAAGCGAGAAAAGTTGCTACCAGCTTTAAAGTTAGTAAAGATCGTATCACAGTTTTAGAGTATGCAAATGCTAGTAGTATTCACAGTGTAGCTTTACTTGTGAAAGGAAATTGTTAATAAAAAAAAATGTTTGAATAACGTGAAATTTCTTCCTGTATATTGCAAGGCCCAGATAAGCGCTTGGACGAAATGCTGAGTTATTTTATGACTGGTATGCGAACAAATTTATCAAAAATGGGAAGAGATTCAGAGAAAAAGAAAAGAAATTTGGAAAAATGATTCTGTTATTGAATAATGAACAATCACATCCAGATAGTGAACTGTTGGAATCAGTTGATGAGGATTTTGAAGACAAGTATTTACCTCCAAACGTTACAGAACTAATTCAGTCAATGGATCAAGGTGTGATAGAGAAACAAAACGAATGTACACTTCTCCAAAACATAATTGCGTGTGTAAATTTATCTAAGTCCTTAAAACTGTCAGTTTGGCAAGAATGCATTCGAATAAGGGGAGGGAGGGGGGGGGGGAATAACAAGACTTCCGAACACCCTCAAAGATTGCTGCTTGAAATTGCCAGCTCGTTTTTTGTTACTTAATATAATGATACTTTTAGAACAAAATAATGCCTTGGAAAATGCAGAAAACTTTGTTTTAACTGAAGAGAAACATACACTTTGCAACACCCTCCCCCCCCAAAAAAATAGAAAAAACATAATGAAGGTTGTGAAGGAGTTCGTTACTTATCAATAGAATTGAAGGAAAATTCTGCAGTTATTTCAATAACCATGCGTATTAAGTTCTTCTTTTCTGTTGGAACTTAATACTTTTGAACTTTGTTCGAATCCTACTAAGTTATTTTTTTATTCTAACTTTCCTGCTATTCTTGCTATACAGTTCTCTATTATATGCTTTACACAGAGGTGATGGAAAATTTTCTAACCTAACCAAAAACACGATGTGAAACCTTTTCTATTGCAATGTAATTTCTCGTTAGGGCAAGTCACTTCTTACATCTATTCATAAGATTTTCGTAAACCTAAAAGAAAAGTGCTCTTTCATATGCACTTCCTGTTTTGGCATGACGGTTCTACCAAATTCTGACTAATTTCTTACACTTTTAAGTTAGGTTAAAGATTTGTATTTCTTTTAGCAGAGCATACCCGAAATAACGAGCTCCATTACTACTAGCAGATTGACTTCAGGAGGACTCAGTATAAATACACTGTGGACGTATGGCATAAGAACTACAGTGCATAAAACACGAACCAACGTTTGCTAAGTGACCACTAAAACGCACGAATGATATCTAACCGAGTTAGGGCAGGAGCGCAACAGGGGAAAGCGTTCTTAGGAAGCAGGCGCCTCAGCGACGGGGGTATACGCTTAAAAGAGGATAACGAAAGAGCACACTTGCACATACAATCCTTTCAGTATCACTCAAAATTCATTTGAATATGTTTTGTACTGACAGTAATTACTTATATTCATGTCTCATTCCTTTACAAAAAATGTATCACATTGTATTTTACCTATAAATTTAGTATTTGGTTGAACCGTGTACTCGAATGAGCCCAATGTTTTTAATTGTCGTTTAGCACTTCTAATGATTTTACACTATCAACCTTTACCTGCAAACATAAAAGAGAGACACATTACTTATTATTTAAACCAACTGTCTCACAAGTTTGTTGCGTAGAATGTATCTTGGTACTGTTTAAGAAGAGTCCGTCATAAAAATGGAATTCTACGGTCAAAATGAGTGAGTGCATAATAAAGAGGATTGTCTAAGACGGTCTAATTTCTTGGTTGGTATTCTGAAGCGGATTGTTACAAAAGTACGGTTACGTTGTAATTTTTAAATTGTTGAACTTAGTGAACTATAAAATGGTAATGTTGTTTGTGCTGGGTGTTAGTGGGGTTTCCCTTAATGACGAAGCTACCTATTTTATAATAAATCTTGTTATCAGTATTTGCCGTTTCAAATGCTCCTCCTATTTTGTAAGTGTTTTGTTCTGTGAATCCAGAGTGAGAAAGTATGTCTTAACAAGTTTGTCTTTCGTTACTGTGTTCGTGTTTAAAGAAATACAAAATAAAGGTTAGTTTAGTTTCTTAATCATTGATTTGTATGGTTTCCCTCACTCCACTCAGAATGTTTCAAATTCTATTTATTTTAGTGATATGTGAACTAACGAACTTTACCCGCCTAGGATAATTAGGATATAGTATACATGAAGCTGCATCAGTTTCCGAAGGAGCAGGACGCTCATACTTTTAGAGAGTATTTATTGAGTATATACGAACTTACAAAGGGGGTAACAAAGCGACTTTTATTTACTTTTCGACTGATACGAAAATAAAAAAAGAACGTACCTGTACTTTATATCTGCATGTGTAGTGCCCTTGTACTTTATCTATGACTATGTGTGTGGAGGGGGGATTTAACGCATATCGCATGTCTTGTGCACATGGATACTTCTTACTATTGCACTACGTAGAAGATTTATGGTATTTCATGTAGAAGTGGTAATAGAACACAGAAGAAACGCAGATCAGGGGGTTCTCATGTATACTATTAACGATAATTAATTCTAGTATTGAATAATTTTTTCATAATGTAGGAAACTAGTATATGATATTTATAAGTGTGGAACATCTAGGGTTCTCCGGCGTAGTATTTTTGCACAATGTACGAAACATGTTTTATATGTTCACAAGCATAAAGTCACAAGTGTGAAATATAAGTAACTGAGTGTAATAACATAACACGCCTTCAGTGTACCACTATAGCCAACTGGTTGCATTCGTGCTTTTAGTGGCAACCTAGCGCAAGTTGGGTTTGTGATTTTTCTACAGTAGTTTTATAGCATACGTCTAGACATGTATTCATGTAAAATGTATGTGTTCTTCAATATAACCTGCACTGCAAGTTTTACTGAAAAACGACCCGGTATTTTTAACGTGTATTACTTTTAGCCATTGTTATATTGAAAAATGTTACTTTTTGTTTCGGATGGCAGTGTAATAAAATAAATCTTACCAGAAGAAGAATCGCTCCAAATTAGAAATTATAGCTAATCGACACTTATTCACATATTGTATGCCGTGTTTGTCATATACCCTGTTGCGAATACCCACTGATATTCTGTTTGTATCTTCAGTCCCTTGTAGAACTTCACAATTCTCCATTTCTTTCGTGAGCGGTCATCACTACATTCTACGGTCAATTTAATAAAGGTGGTCACTTCTATATTTTGGACACCAGTTTTGAAAAATAAATCGTGTTACGGTCACTTTTTCTTCTTGGTAGAGAGATAAGGATTGTCTTCTGCTGTTTCTTTCAATACCGGGGCATATTGGAGTAGGTTAGCTAAGGCTGCGATAAGGCAAAGTCTTAAGATAGAAAAGTAAGCAACTTCAATATTTTCTATGTAACTACGAATGGCCATTTGATTATATTCTCATATATTTGGTACAAGTACATTTGATTTATTGAAAAATCAAGACTAAAGTACTCTTATTTTGATTATTCGCTTCTTTTTCTTCTTCTGTGGCTTTTTTTTTTTTTTGCCTCGGAGCTCACTTTTCCGGTAATTTTAAGCGGTGAATTCAAAAGAAAATGAATGGCCGATGTGAATCTTTAAGGATGCTTGTAAGATGCGAAATAAAGCAGAGTGTTGTAAACATAGATAATAGGCATGAAGCATAGGTGGAGATAAGGTGAAAATTAAATAATCCATATCGAAAGAGCCAGAACCAAGTAATTTATAAAGGAAGGAGAGAAAAATGATGCGATATTGTTGGTAGAGAGGACAGGAAAAAATAAGATGATTGATGGTGCTTAAGACCACAATTACAGAAAGGAGTAGTGGTTTGCGAAGAAGAAATAATCGTTGAGGAGTGGGAAGGATGTGAAATGGTACGGAGGAGGAAATTGTGATAAGAGGGGGGGATTATGATGGAGATACCAACGCGGAGAACGGAAAGGACAAGGGTGGTGCCAGTACCAATGCGTCGTTGTACAAGAAATATAAGCGGTCCAGCGTTGAAAATGGAGGGAAGTAAGGAGCAGGAACAAATCGATGGGCGAGACGGAAAGAGAATTAGAAGAGCCTTGAACGGCTTCATGCCGTTGCAGCTGCGTCGGGAATGCAATTTACAAGGATACCGACATGACCCTTGAACCAAATTGAGCATGTAATAAAGTTAAGGGAGAAGAAGACGGATTTCAGAGAGAAGCCAGGAGGATTGTAAGGATTGGAATAGAGCATGGGCGTCCGAAAGGGAGGGCAGGGGGCCGGGGCCCCCTCTGGCTCACGAAAATGTATTACATTTCTTAAAATTTTCTTAATACAAATAAAAAATAACAAACGTAATATATAGGAAACATAAAAGTGTGCCCCCTAGAAAATTTTCTTCGGGCGCCCATGGTGTAGAGATTTAGAATCTGTGGCGATGTAGACAGACGAATATATATACTGAAGGGAGTAAAGAAGGATCGCAAAAAGGGCATAACTTTCAGTGAGAAAGGTAGGGACATCAGGCCCGTTGCCTGCTCAAAAATGTAGGGAGGGCCCGGTAGAAGTTAGGGGGAGCCCGACCCAACTATATTATAGGTAGTTCACTTGCAAGCCTACCGTGAAAATTTTAAGGGGTCAGTGAAAATTTAGGGGGGATAGCCCCCGTGGATACGTGCCTGAGGAACATAACTGGTGAGTTTAAAGCCGAAACTTTGATGAAAAGAAGAATCGTAAAGAGAAGAACCCAAATACAAGCCCTGATCAGAGCCATCGCAGTATAAATATACAATGTGCGGAGGAAGGGGAGAATTGATGTTGGTACGAGGCATGGTTGGAAGACAGGAAGAGGGGTTGGGCGGGAAAATGATAGTAAAGGATTGAAAAAAAATAGCATAGCGACAACGAGGTTACTTGTGCATATGAAAGGGACAGAGCGGTATATGGGAAACGTTTAGGAGCTATATAAAGATGTCGAAACAAATTGTGTTTGGGTAGAAGAGAGAGGAACGGATAAGTTGGAAACGTTGGAGACAGAATTTATCCGAGAAGTATTTAAGGCAAATAGTTAAGGGTGGGACCCGAGTTTCAGTAAAAAGTGCAATGGCAACAATAGTGGAAGGAAGACTGATGCTTCGACAGAATTGAATGTTGAAGGGATTGGAAGCGTTCAAAGACCTTAGAAGGAGATGGAGATACAAGAAAACCACAAAGCGTTAAAATGGGTAAATATTCGTTTTTATATAACAGCAGTCTTTCCAATGGTCCTATATTTCCTATTTTTCCTATATATTTGCGTCTCTTCCTATAAACTCCTATATTTCCTACATTTTAACAAAACTTCCTATATTTTTGTGGCAGTGCTATTTTCACTTGGGAAAATAACGTAAGAAATAAGGTATGGATGGTTGGAGGGCCTTTTGTCTCCTTAGTAGGGGGATTGAATGGAGACTCGTCCGTGTTTCATCCTTTCCTGCTTATTGTCTAAAGATAATTACAGCAACCAATTTACAGTTAGTTCAAAAAATATACATACCTACAAAATGGAACAAAAATTAAACTAGTTTCTTCATATTCTATGGAGTAGTGATTTTAAAGAATTATAAATAATTTATTTAGGTGTATCAATACTTTTTGCACTAACTATAGGCAAATAATTGTAGAATATGTTACACATAATCCAATCTTATCTTAAAAGCACCAGCTGCAGAATGCTTACATTTTAGATTTTATTTTACATTTTACATTCCAGGAAGGGTGCAACGGTATTTCTGCGTTTTACCCGTAGCGTTTTCAGTATTCCATTGTCATTTCTGCGTTTTCTGTTCTTGCAGGTAATGAAATTATTTACACCTTGGAGACGTATACTTACAAACACTGATTTTCAGTTGGAGATCCTTTTTTACACTTTCCTTATGATCGTTGCTTAGTACTGGTGAGCTACGTACGAAAACACTAAGAAACTTGTATAAAATTTTGCAACGAGATAATTATCCATTTAGTTATATTTACAGTAAAATGTATGTTCATATAACAATTGATGTAATTTTCATGTTTTTTTTTTATTTCTACCTAATGGATAATTGACACGTTTCTTCAAAATGTTCCAGGAAATAATTGAAATGTTCCTCTTTCACAGTTTCACGAAACTTCCTATATTTTGTCGTCGTGATTTCATATATTTTTTTCACTGGCATTGGAAAACTTGAAACAGGGAAGAACACGGAAATCAGTGAACCAGGTAGAAGTGGAGATGAAGCGTATTAAACGGAGGAAAGAAAAGAATTTTGATATAGCATTTGATAATCAGGGCTTCAACGTAAACAAGAGTCCAAGATGAGTCCGAGATATTAAACGGAAGGACGGCGTGGGTAATGCAGGTGAAGGTAAGAGAGGGAAACGTTGGGGTTCGTTTACGGGTAAAGACGAGAAACTATGTTTGCAGTGGAGCTTATTCAGAGTTCAACGTTCCTTTCAGCAGCTAGGCTATATGAGATGAGACCTACTGATTAATGTAGAATCAAAACCACATGAGCTCCCCGGGAATCGAACCCGGGCCTCCCACGCCAAAGGCGCGTACGCTAACTGCTTAGCCACGAAGGAGTTCAGAAAGGAGGCTTTATCCAATTAATACGTAAGCGATTGTGAGAACACCAGGTGGAAAAGGTAGTGGGCCGTATGCAGAGTCGTTGTGATGCTTGATTAGTACGTTGCTAAAGAGTTCGACTAACACATGTTTCCTGTAGGATTCGGACGTTTAGTTGTGATGCTAATCATACGTCAAAACGATTCTGCATAGGAGAGAGGGAAGAAGAAGGGATATAAAAGGATAAATCGTAGCAATAAGAAAGAAAACCGAAGGAAGTTGAATAAAGGGGGGGCAAGACAGAGCCTTGAGGAACAGGGAACTTGTGCGTCCAGAGGAGAGTTTGGAACCAAGGCGAATATACAAGTTGTGTTGGACATGAAGGTTGTGTGTGATGCATAGAAATTTAGAAGGGATGTCTTTTTGCCAGAGGCTGTGAATAAGATCATAAAGAGGAACGGAATCATAAGCATGAGAGAGGTCGATGAAGACAGGAAAAACATACTGAGTGCCGGAGAAAGCTAGTCAAATGCCAGAAATTAGAATGGAGAGGCAGTCAAAAACTCTTGAACCGATTCTGCAACCATATTTATGTTTAACCCTTATTTACTATCGTTACTTTAAAGTGCCACCGGAAAGAAACCATAATGGTAAAGGACTCGTACGTTGTGTTCGAACGGTATTCCTTGGAAACAATTTTCTCTGTTATGCAAATAGACTAATAGGTTGCAGCATGATGTAGAAGAAAGATATTCCCCGCAAAAATAATTTTGTTTTAGATAGTCATGAGGGCTGACTCGCTGTTTTCACTATCTAGTGTATGAGGGATCCCTCTAACTTAATCTAATAAAGTTAGGTGCTCGGATATTTTTTATGTTTATCATCGCGAATGGTAGTCATGTATGCATTGTAAAGTTTCGGAATCATTTGAGTGTTGTGTGCGAGAGAGCCAATTGCTTTTATGGGCTTAGAAGTACCGTTCGGGCTGAAAAGTATAATTTATGATTTTTAGGAAGAATTTGGAGTACTCTTCTCCACGAATTTTATTTGAAACTTCTTTGAATAATTGAAGCACACATATATCTGACTCAGATGTAAGCAGTGGCGCATATAAGCAGGGGTAAGGGGTCTTTCGCTCCAAAATTCTTTCATCACATATAATGTATATTTGTAAATAATCTGAAAAGTATATACGAAACGTGTAACGTGAGGGGTTTCAGATAAATGAAAGTAAATATTCATATTATTTAGTCGTAAATTGATGCATGTGATAGAGGCTGGAATGGGACCTTCTTCTCCCATATTTTATTTTAGGCCTATTTTCTAATCATTAGATGGATCGATCGATATGAATGAAATTTGCCATTACTTTTGCGACACATTTGTACCTTTGGATCCATCTGATGAAGTGTAAGAATTGTTAATACATTTGGAAATAATTGTAATCTGAAGAAGTGTGGCAGTGCACCATAAATTATCAGCTTATTGTGAAGAATGGTAGGAAACAAGAGTAACTTAGGTGTAAGAAAAGCGTATCTGTAGGGATATGGAGCAATTTTTCTCAGGAAATCCCTTATGACTAATATTTAAAAAGCAGAGAAACAAATACAGGGCGCTACTCAGTATAAAATATTCCAGTCAATATTTTAACAATGGGATGAAATATATGTCGCACTCTTTCTTAGGAATCAAAATGACGTGTGGGAGCAAGCGCCAGGGGGTGGTGGGAAGTGGAAATGTCCGGCAGTAATTGAATGTCCTGTAGCTAAATAAATTTACTTGTACGATATTTATGTAATTCTGCTGCTGAATTCGACGTGCTGAATTTGTCATTATATTTGCTGCATCCAAAGTTATGCCTTCACGTTGTTGTACAATTTGAATGCACTGTTGCATTACTTCTTCGGTGACGCAATTGGCTGGCCATCCAGAAGCTTCCAGCTTGGGTTTCAAAAATGTGTTGATGTATTCGTTGAATAATCCGTCGGTCTTGGTTTCTGAATCATATACGGTGATGTTGTAATCCCAAATTTCGTAGATTTCAATTACTTGATACCCAAGTTCGATGGCCTTTTTAATTTTATAGGACACCCACGTTCCTGTTAGACTTCGTTCACTGTCGGAATGCATACATTCAGAATCTTGATTTAATGCTGTGGCACAAGCAGCACAAAGTGGGAATAACAATTTATTTTTAATTTGAGCGAAATGGGAGCACTGGGTGATAAAGATTTCTGCTAGGCAAGATTTGTAACTTGATTAATCCGTTCCCATCTTGAATTGCAGGCATTTCTGGATCTCCCTGTAGATATATTCGTGGGTGCCCTATTGGATACCGTCCACATTTATTGATATACGGATAAAACGAAATAATATCCAAATATCGAATTTCTTCGTCTTCATTTTCATCTGCGACGTGATACAACTTAATGGCATTAACACGGCCACCATAGATGCTGTCTCTTGGATTTAATGGTGTCTTGTTAGTATAAGGTTGTGTGCTTAAATAAGAGGCCAATGCTGGATTGGATTTTAATACCTGATGAAATTCTCATTACCACATTTCTTGTACTTTAAATCCCATGGATCGTAATAATTTCATTTTACGTTGTTCTCTCGTAGCGATAGTTCATATTCTGTTCGGAATTTTCATAAATGGGCTAATCACGGCCTTTAGGGACACAGAGAGGGCAGGCATGGAACCTACAACCTTGAAACTCATACACGTGATCCTCTTCAGTGTCGGGATGTTTATAGTATCCGTCCAGATGGAAACCAGCAACAAAAACTTCTTTTTCTCTTGCTGCATGTAGAATCAGATGTCCCTTTTTCTTCCATGTAGGGAAGCCAGTGCAAAGCGATCCGTTACTGATTGTTTCTGTGGCGATATCCTTGTGCATGAAGAATGCTAATGGTATTGGGTTTAAGAAATTTCGTCGAAAAACTAAATTACACGCACTCGCCAAAGTGATAGCTTCCAAGAAATGATTGACGTGGGTTTTTGTCAAACGTGCTCATGAAAGATATACAAGCCATTCGAAGTATGTTGACGTCCTGGATACAATATTTCATCAATTCTTGGAAAATAAACGTATCGTTCTGATGTTCGTTGTACCACGTCATGAATTTCTCTCGTTCATCCACTTTCATTTCATCTGCACCATAATAATGGATGTCCGGTAATTTTCTCACATACGTTTGATTTGCAGCAGTATTTAGAAAGTATGGAAAATATCCTTTTCTCCCCGGTAAATTAAATGCCTTCGATAACTTACTTAAAGCCATTGGCATAAAATTTAAGGAGTCAATGAACGATAAGTGATTCACTTTCATGCTTAAAATTTTTGCTTCATTCAAAATCAAAGTAGGTGTCAATTCATGTTCTTCCACTAAAGATTTAAGAATAAAATGCTCATCGTATCCTTTGGAATTGTGTGCCAAAGATACAATAAATTTGATGTTGGGTCTTGGATGACGTAGATACGCAAGAAAGGCATTAATGGGATCATCTTGAAAAATATGTTCCCGCTGTCCACAAACTTCACACGGATGATGCATGTCTTCATCTTGAATACAGTTGTAACATACTTGTTGGGCCACTAGTAAATTGGGCTTATGAATGAACGTGTCTTCATCAAAGAAAATATCTTGTGTGGCTTCGATATCATAAGAACAATCATAGTCTTCTTGGCATGTAACACTGATGGAACTCCAGGCTTCAATTGAGTCGTATCAGGCAACATGTAACATTCGTGAGAAGACGAAACGTGTTTATGACATATATTACAAAAATAATCTGTACAATGATGTTGTCTTTCCCCTGTATGAACAAACGAATAAATGCGTAGACATTTGGAACACTGTTTCACCATCTTGCATTTTGGCTGGCCCTTATGGTATGGTACAGTCAGATGATTTGTATAGCATGTTTCACCATAAAATTCACAATTCCATTCTGAACACTACTTCTCCGTATTGGTCTTACTGCATGGCAGTTTCTGCAAAATTTCTCACACATGGCCGAACAGTTCTTGACGTGTCTATCAAGATGATCATATTTTTTGTGGCATGCTACACAGTAATAACTAGTAGATAAACATATATTAATGATGTGATGATGTCAAATTAGAATTGGTACACATTAAATTGATTGGAATTTTGTCTTCGCCACCAGGCCCTTCATACAGAATATCCTCTCTTTTATAGCTGGTGTATACGGTAAATTTATAATCAGTCAAGTAGAGTTGTAATTGTCGTAACTCTTCCACGGATCCCTCATGCTCTAAATTTATTGAGGATCTGGATAAAAGTTCATGTAGCCTATGTCAGGGATAACGGCACACTTGCGCTGGTCCTGATATTGTATGTACGTTTTCTTGTTCGTATCCTTATATTTCTTTAGGCCAATAGCAATCATAATCGCATAATCCAGACATTTCTTGTTGGTGTTTTTCACTCGTAGAATGCCATTCTTGCGTTTCAGTAACTGCTCGTTTGATAAAAACCTTGACGCACTTTTCCAAATACACGGAGCACATCCACATGATGAAAATATACAATGAACGCTTCATTCATCAAAAAGCTATCGTTACTTTGTAGGACGCGATCAAGAGAAGTCTATAAAGTCTCCAGTGTCAAATTAGTTGCACGCCTAAAAGATAAATAAAACGGCTTGTTCTTCTCATCATGAGATAAAATAGATAATCCAACCATCGATGATTTGTCGACATTTTCCAATAAGTAATCCAACATATGTTGAAAGGTTTGAACTCACTCAACAAAATCGGTGTCACTGGTCAGAGTATTTATTTGAATTTCAAGCATTCGTCCTTCGAGATTAAAACGCCGATAATATCTATTGATTTCTTGCAAGATAGTAAACCCAGAGGTAGCCATATTCAAACAGGAAAAGGTAAGGTAAAACAAAAAAGGAATAGGCAAAGAAAACACAGAAACACGGAAACACATATCTATAACGAGAAAAGAAAAACAAACACGAATTAGAAACTGAATTCCCAGATGAGGAATCGCTTACTCGTTTATCAAAGAGAGAGAGGTGGGGGAGAAACGTTTAACGATTTCAAAATGATTAACCTATCAATCCGCAAAGAAGAAAAGAATTACCATATCTCTAATAGTCCTACTGCTGAAAAGTTTTATTATTGTCATAGTGGAAATCAAACCCGGGACCAATATCAACATATAACTGACCTACGATTCTATAATGATAAAAATATATGAAATTTTTTTCTAACTCAGTAGAGAGTGTCATTGTAGTAAGCATTTTCCCTCACACTGAACTTTGAAACATATGACGAACATGAAACAGCAACAAAATCTCATGCGTCTCTTTTCAGAGCTAAGCGGTTAACGTACGTGCCTCTGACGAGGAAGACTCGAGTTTGATCCACGGCGGAAACTTGGATCCGACGTTAAAGTGTAGGTCCAAGTCTCGTTGCCAAATCTTTACGGGGAACAAATTCATGCGTAGTTTTTGAAAAGTGGTAACTTTTAGAAACTGAGCTTCCCCATAGCTAAGTGGTTAGCGTTACGCGCCTCTGACCCAGGTTCAACCCCGGTGTGAACTCAAATTTCACGTTAAGCTAAAGGGACGTTAAACCAAAATCAACAAACCATATCATTTCTCGTGCTTAATTTAGAGAAGACGATAAAGCGGTAAGTTCTAATATATGGGGTTCCTGATTCGATCCCCGGCCAAGTAAGTAAGGATTTATTCGGGGTACTCCCACTAATTGTTCCATTTGCTCTCTCATAGACTAAATATTTCATGCAAAATAAAACAGTGCATTAGTGATAACAATTTTATCCTCATTCGTAATACGGTTCAAGAATCACTCCATTGATATTAAGTAACGCTGTTGATAAACTTGTCTGAGGATAGAATGTCAATGAACTTAACTTCAATGAACGAAAACTCGGTGAAGTAAAGTCACTCGGTCACTAGAGGTACACCTGCTCAATTTCAAGATCTTCGTGGAAGTAGGATTTGAAAAAATGAAAAATGGATTTTTATTTAGTTCACAAACGTGTTCAACTATAAAGGGACATCACTATCAGCCAACCAGAAAACGAGGAAATTAATAACTGACATCATTGAGAACCAATGAAAATACAGCTTTCAATATGGAAAACATCATGTATCACGAGCCGAAATTATATGTAACAATCTGATTGGTTGACCATTGTTATGACGTTATTCACGTTTCTCCTGACATATCAATAGTTATGACATATTACTCAATATATTTTAATTAATCATCTAGTATCGCAATTCTGATCATGACATTATAGTACCATTGACAAAAATATGTTTTCGTTAATTTATTACGACATTTCAATTAACACACATAAAAAGTGATTCATTTTCGATAAACTTGATTGAAAAATGTAACACTCATCGATATGTTACGAAACTGTTTTTGTCATAAATGTAAAGCTGAGTTTAACAAACCCAGAAGCTGATGTACTCAGCTGGGAGAAAAAACTGATGTACTAAGATATTGTATTCTTCGTACAAGCAGATTCTGCAATTTCACAGCAAACTCGTATGCGTAAGAACGAACAGAAATGTGCAATGTAACATAAGCTGTGTAAAAATTGCTCATGTTCCTTTCCATACGTGAACCTGCTCGCACCGAAAACTAAAACTTCTCAACGAAGTACGGTGATTCAGCGCTGGTTCCTGGTGTGTGAAGTTCCTGCTTCAATCCGCAAGTAAGTAAGGCGCGCTATACAACACGAGATCAATCCTAGGAAATATCTTAGGATTTATCTTCGGAAAAATGTTATGACATATCTTGTACGAAATCCTACCCTTCTTGTACCATACACGTGAAGAGTTTTCCTGTCTGACCGAATGACGTTTATCAACATCGTGAAATAGTTCTATTTAATAAAAGTACAAAATTGAAGAATTACTATGCTAACCATACTGCACATCCCACTGATATTAATACCAGGCGTTATATTGTTAAATTGGATACCTCTAAAAAAGAACATAAATGTCAGAAGGGTGCTGGAATACTTTTGGTGTACCACTTGTTACAAAATTTACAAACAAAATTTAATAATTTGCATGGAAAGATATATTTATAAGGATCAAATTTCTGCAAACAACAGAATTAAATACAAAGTAATACAGCTGTATTTTATGTTTACAATTGTAGGGTTATTAGTGTAAAATTATTATAAATGTTTTAACGACGGATAAAATAGGTGAGAGACAATGTTTAGCAGAAAGGGTCCAGCTATTTTTTCTAAGAAATGTTGCAAATTCGGTAATTCCTATTCACATTAGTTTAGTTTAGGCTGGTTCAGGTTAGTTACGGTTATGTTGCGTTAGATTATATTAGTATATGGTTCCAGCTAATTTTCAAAAAGTGACAGAATTTCGCATACTTCTATTAATATTAGGTTAGTTTAAGTTAGTTAATTTCATTAGGTTAGATTTGGTTAGGTCTAAGTACTTGCATCTTCCAATTCTCCTGTAAATTTTGTATGTTTTGCCTAGTTTTGGACCCCTTCTGCGAAACAGTTACCTAAGTTAATGCATATGAAAGATGACCGGTGATACTATTTTCCATCGCCGGTTTATTTCTGTATAGTTTACAGAAGCTATAGTTTATGTTTACAAATGGAGCGCTACCACCACGATACCATTGCTATTGCTATTCAAACTCGTATCATTGCCGAAACCCACTCGTTTTCACTACATTAACTGACGCGCCTGCCTCCTTCGCTCGCACCCCCTGACTGACGCTCGGGCCCCGGCTTCGCCCTGCCCTGATTGTTAGATAGCATTCGTAGTTTCCAGAGGCCACCTAGCACAACTTGGTTTGCGCTTTTTGCATTATAGTTTTTATGCTATATATCCGGACCCCGTATTTGTACGCAAATCGTAAAAGAATTGTAGTTTATCATCAATTGCTTGTGATGGTTCTCTTGAGGGATTTTATTTATGCCATGTGAATAATTTTCATGTCGGTTAACGTAAATCATTTAGGAAACAGTGATAAATTATAATTTTTCAACAATTATTTCGAGTGATACACCTAAAGTTAACCTGTACGATCAGATGATACCTCATTAGTTGTGTTTTCACTTGTTTTGTTTTCACTTTCTCTCACCTGATGTCGCTTAAATCGAAATCTTACGAATTTTCTTTCCGAAATAGAGCGTGCTCTAAACAAGAGAAATCTCATAGGATCGTTCAGAACACAGGAAATGACATGAGATCTGATGCCATACACGTTGAGATTTTGACTCTAGGACAAATCGTAAGAGATTTCCTAGGATCTATCCTATAGTGTATAGCGCGCCTAAGTTGAAGATGTTTTCTCATTCTACCATTTTTCATCATCATCGTTTCGCTTAGCCTCGAGGGGGACGTTAAACTCAACATTTCCTGAAAATAACATCAAGAATCGAACTCGCACGATTGCAATGTTTATAACGTAGTAATCAACAAACTAAAACTTCTCAATGGAGAACGGTGTCTCAGTGGTAGAGTGCTTATCTCTGGTGTATGAAGTCCCTGATTCAATTCTCAGCCATGTAAGTTTATGATGTTTTCTCATTCCACCATTTCTGAACATTATCGTTTCGTTTAGCCGCGAGCGGGTCGTTAAACTCAACATTTCCTGAAACTAGCACCAAGAATCGAACTCGGGACGATTGAAATGTCTATAACGTAATAATCAACATACGTAAGGTATCCATGTTCACCCCTGAGGTATATAACAAGGAACGAAATGGATCACGAAGTACATATCAAATTTAAGGGAATGATCTTAAGTACACCTCCATATAATCATATAACGTAATAAGATCCAAAAATCAATCATTGATACTCATCAAAGGGTACGAGATGACTCCCAAATTTAAAAAGTGAACCATTGTACTCAATTATATAACGAAAATGTCTCATCAGAAATAATAGGATAAGTTTTTTTTAAAAAAAACTTCCTAAATTGATATTTTATACTCATCGAAGGGAACGAGGTCCTATACCTCCCCCTCTCCTCATGTGAATCAAGGTGATCTTATGTATCTTGAGTCATCCTATGCATTGCCTTGTCCATGGCCACTAAGTAAGCAAAAGCAAAATTTCAATAGGTGACGCAATAATCGGGCCAAACTACCTCCGATTCATTCGCACTAACGATATGGTACATGAGGCCCCTACATTGTATACCCACCAAGAGTGCGATAGGGTAACACCATTACTACTTACGTTAATGACATTCTCTCTTAACACATGCAGTGCGTATGACCGAACTATTTTCTGATCAGGGGGTGGCAACACATGCGTACCTGGAATGTCTGTAACTGCAGTGACCAACGCAATAAACAGTTGTTCAATGTCTTTATCTTTTGCAGTAAACTTTTGTAATTACAGAAAGTTGTAAATGGGTATCCATTCAAATAAAATTCTCTCATTTCAGTTTAAAAATTGAATAATGTAATTCACAGACAATCACGTAAGCAATTACTCGTTTGTCTTCTCCTATAGTAAATGCAGCAATTGCCCGGAAGCGTTTCTCGAAATTCGGATATAATAACATTACACTTTTTAATGACGAATTCTTTAAGCTGTGCAAAATAATCATTGTGAACACTTGTCCACTGTCATTTCTTCTTCGGTTGAAGAAGCAATAATTGCGAATGCCTAAAGCGTAAGAGCGTACGCGTCACTCTCCAAAGAATCGGAACTCCGTCGCGACTGGTTTCGATTCCTGTTCTGGTTCCTCCGACGAGGTTTACTTTGCCAACGCTACCTGTAAGGCTAATTCAGGAGCTGTGGTTGTCAATTGTTTGTGAAACACACAGAATGCATGCTCCAAAATTTGAGAATATTTCGTAATGAGACGCGACTAAGTAATTTTGAAATTCCACTTTGCCGTCCAGCTGACCACTTTTGTACAAAATCTGTGAGTTGCCTGAAAACTGAAGTATAAAAACAAAATATCAATATGTCAAACGGTCCCCGAAAATATACACAATTAAATATTTTGATTTTTGACCTCGAGTTGGCCATTTTCGTACATAATCTATGTGCTGACCTAATATTAAAACCAAAATTAAAATTTAAATATATGGAACGGTTCACGAAATATACGGAACTCCAGCTGACTGGAAACAAAATGATTCCCGAGTTATATGCAATCAAATATTTCATGTTTGTTTGATTTCATGCTGACCACTTTCCAGTCGCTTTTTTCACCCACTTTCAAACATTGATAGTCCCCTAAGGCATAAAAAGTCCTCGTCAGCATGGAGGACTTTTTGAAAACGTTGTGGAAGGCCATGAATTCCATCGGGAAGAAAGCATTTGAACTGGCGTTTCCAAGGAACGGAACAGGTGCTATATCCGGGGCGTATAGCGTATACAATATTGTTTTCCGGGACATCCTAACCACGTGTGGCTTAGCGTTCTCCCGTAACAGGAATACTGGCTCCAGAGTTTTGAATTAATGCCTTAACCAGCTGGTGGCATTACATCAAACACACACTAAGACTTTCTTCTATTGTGAGAAATATGCCAGGAAATACGGTGGTTAGAAAAATAGGGAGGGACGGAAGAGGCTGTTATTATTTTTGGAACCATTTGTAGAATGAGGATATTCTTCAGTAACAGTTTCATTTGATATGGAGAATAGTTGACGCGAAGCACCAGTTTTTAGGTTAAAATAATATTTTTTAATACTTCAAAAACTACGCATAAGAGTCATATCATCTTGTTGAGCTTTACGAAATTGATTAAATGGAAATTATGGGTTTTCTTTGTCTTTACGTGCAGAATACAGAAATTCTACATCACAGCACAAATTGCAGTTGTCCTGAGCAGTGCCTGAAAAGCCGCCTCTAGCTGGAAAATTTACTGCCACGACTATGTAATTTCTGCTCTTTTTTAGTTTCTGCTGTTAAATAGGAATTGTAGAAATATTCCGTAGCCTTATAAAAATCTTTACATGTAAGTGGTTAAAAGGTTGTATTATCTGTCAGGAAAGTAAATGCACACCTATTTTTCGAGTCTGGCATTCCTGCGCTCCATCCGTGGAGAGTATGAGAATTAAATCAATCAAATGTTTACTGAGGGACAAAAAGAAAAGTTTAATCTCAATAAGACATTGCAGAGGGCACAAGCTGTGAATACGAATAGTGCATAGTGTAAATAAAGGACGACATCGAAAGAGAAAGCCAGAAACAGCTGTTAAACTTAGAAAAAAAGAGTAAAAATTGTCGAAGTGAGAACATAAAACACAAACAAAACAAAGACACTGACAACTAAGCGTTCACCATGCCATGACCTTGGTATAGTAGTTAAGGTGCTGGCTTACAAATGCAAAGGTCGCCAGTTCGAATCTTCGGCGAGGACTTTTTAAAAATTTTTTGTTAATAATACATGCAGTTCATGAGAGATGCTAAAAGAGGTCGTATTTAGTTTTTCGTAGCAATTATTATTGGTAATGTTTAGTACTGATAATACTTTTTGTCTTTGCGTATTGCTTTTATTCTTTTCTTCATTTCAAAAGAGAAGAATATCCGAACAAATGCCACCAAAATTCCTCATATTTTGAATGTAAACACCATTTGCAATTAGTAAAGAATAAAAATTGAACGTTCCGATGTAGCTGCAAAAAGTAAAAAGAAAAACATGGAAGTGGATCATACTCATGGTTATTAAAAATACAATTTCTACATGCCTTACACCTCCCGACCACGTTTCTACGTTAGCAAGTAAGATGTTTCTGTTTAGGTTAGGCTGGTCAATAGTTTTGCAAAGGGGCCCGGTTTAGCTCTGACGCACCACGGGTGCGAAAAGGGAGCAAAACACTTTTTCTCTCTCCCTCTGTGTGTCTATTTATCTATCTATCTGTAACGCTACTTGTGAATCCCATAACCACCCTAATTTTCAGCGGATTGAGACGAAACTTGGCACAAACATTAATTGTTCAAATATCTTGATGAGTTCGTTAACCAGAATAATCAGACGAAAATGTTCAAAATGGCGGCCTTTCAAACTCTTAAAAACTTCCAAGGGAACCAAATTTCGCCCATAAATAGGTAATCAGAAAGTTTGAATAACTTTTCCGCTTTTACTGAAATATTTGTGTGCAGAGACTTTTTGAAATATTGGACCCCATTAATCGCATAAAGAAGGTTCACGCCCTTTTGCTACGGTCAGGATTTTTATTTTTTGCAGGAGGGGGTTATTTTCGTATCGGAACAAGATGATTGTTAGTGATGATATGAAATTACACAATGAAAGTGAAGTAACTTGTGAAACGTGTTATTTGAAAGAATAATATAATAAATGTGCTTTCCTCTAACACAGAGAACTGTAAATCATGTATTTCGAGTTCTGGGGCGTGAATGGCGAGGAGTGTTATTTGATTTGCTTTTTAGTAACACATTGCATTGCAAATAAAGGTAGGCAATATTAGTGGTAAGTAAAACAACAACAACAACAACAATAATAATAATAATAATAATAATAATAATAATAATAATAATAATAATAATAATAATAATAATAATAGTTGTTGTTTGTGGCAAGGCAATATCTTCCTCAATTCGTCCTCAAACGTAATGATTGTAACGCCATATCTCCCTTACAAACAAAATATTAGCAATTTATATCGAGAGAACGGGAAATTGTAGAGTGATGGGAGCAACGTTGGATAGTAAGCACTCATAGTACTCAGAAAAATAAGCGATTTCAATGCAAAATGAACGAAGAGTCATTGTCATGGATAGTCAAGTAGCCACGGCAGAGCCGTCTTTACGCAAAATGTCAATAACTTATATCGAGAGAACAGGAGGTGATAGTGAGATGGCATTAACGTAGGACACCGTGGACCCATAAGGCGCATCGAAAAAATTGGGGGGGGGGGAGCGCCAGCCAGCCTTACTTATTTCCACATAATAATATAAAATTATATTGTCGAAATACACACACGAGTTAGCTAGCAATATTTCATATTATTATTATTATTATTATTATTATTATTATTATTATTATTATTATTATTATTATTATTGACAGTGTCTTTTCATTACGTGTGCATGTTTGACATGAAGCCAAAGAGAAGATCCATCATTCGTAGAAAGAATAAGAATAGTCAGTTACTTTAACTGTGAACGATGCCGAAAAATACGAAAAGAGTGACTGCCTGTAGCGAAAATAAACAATACTTTCTCTCAAATGGATAAAAAATCAAGCCAAGATAGATTGGAAATCACATGGTCGGCGAGAATAGCCAGTTCATTGCCCACTTTTTCTTTAACTGACTCACCGAACGTGTTTTAGTAACTTACTTATTGCTAATTTTACTTCCTTCACTCGTTTACCTTGCTTTTTCTAATAACTTATAACGACGGGGACACGAACACAGAAACATCGACGACAGTTAAAAATCATAGATATTCTCCCGCCGGGAATCGAACCCGAGACACCATACACCAAAGGCGCACGTGCTAGCCATTACACCAGCAGGGAGGGCACTGCTCACTCCCTGTGTCGTTAGGGATTACGACCACTGTATTGCCAGCTATCACTTCTGTGGGTTGTATACTACGATCACATGTTTCTTCTTTGCTGGAAGAGTTAAACCTACATTCTATGTAATACATGAGGTATTTAGACCTACATGCTCTTCATATAATGTAATAAAAGGGTCATGCTGGGAATAAGAAAAAGAACATTCCTTGGACAAAACGGAAACTATTGGCATCAGAAATATTTACCTACGAGGCATGCGCAGTAGTATATTTCGGAATAGTTACTGTTTAGTTCAGTAAACGAAGAAAGGGGTATAAAAAAGCAAATATTTCGCGTCAACGAGACCGACCAGAGTTGAGAGGCGAAAGCAGATGTGTAGTAATGAAACAACTTGGTTAAATTGATATTTGGTTCTTTATTCTGTAGTAGATCGTATCACAACTTTACGGGAGAGCAAAGAAAGATTTACTGACGCTGTCATATAGTAAGCTTTAGTAACACGATCATATAGACACAAATGGATGTAACTGTGAGTACTACAACTTGGATTTAACGAAAGCCGTTTAGATATTCAGTGGTTTGCAGGGTTGTATAAGACACAAGAAGATAAGACACAATACAATTCTTCATACCTCAGCTTCCAGTAACTGGATACATGCAATTTCTGGTTAGATGCTGAAACTCCTGTTGGATTTTAATACATGATGTATTGCAGGATACAAAATGTTTTGCATTACTTGTTTGTTTGTAGACAGCTACTAGCTTAGTGTTGTGAAAGGTTCTGTATAAACTAGAGATAGCCAATTCCGAAGGTAAGACCGGAGAAATTCCGGAATTCGGAAAATTCCGATTTTGGAATAATTCCGGAATTCGGAAAAATCCGGAATTTAGACATTTCTGAATTCGTTAACATTCCGGAATTCGGAAAAATCCGGATTTTTTCGAAATCCGGAGTTTTTCTCAATTCCGGACTTTTCTAAATTCCGGATTCTTCCCGAGTTCCGGAATTCTTCTCAATTGGGAAGTTTAACTGAATTCCATATTTTCCCGAAATCCGTAAAGTGAAATTTCCGCTTCCAAAAAATGAATTTATTTTGGTTAATATGAAATGTGGCGGAAATAAATCTTTGACCAGGTAATGGCCACTGCTTTGAAAGAAATAGAGAGTATGAGAATTCAAACTGTCATATTTGTAGTTTCGTGTGGAGAAAAATCAAACTTGTGAACCAACGGTTTAAGAAAAACTCAAGTTATTAATGAAAGCTTTGCCGACATCATAAAAGAAATACGAAAGACATTTCGAATCGAAGAAATATAACACACAAGTTTGCAAGCGGAGACAAAGAAACCTAACGTAACCAGACTGAAGACGAATCGTTTACCGCGTAGCGATCAAGGTCAAGCTGTTTTCGAGGTCGAGTTTCGAGTTGAGTCGAGTTTGATAATGGCTCGCTCGCTCGTTCAGCTCGTTTTAGCTCGTTTTGAAATAATGGCCTGATTAGACTGGAAAGCGAAAGCCATGAGAAATGTAAGCAGTAATGTGGAATACTTTTAGTGTAGCTCACGACAGGGGTGCGTCTCGTCTCGTAATTTTAGTGCATCTCGTGGTTCAATATCAGTGTATCTCGTCTCGTAATTTTAGTGCATCTCGTGGGGCAATTTCAGTGTATCTCGTCTCGTCTAGATAACGAGAAGACAAGAGTTTTTTTTATTATTATTACGAGACAACTTCAAATGTCGTAATCACCAATATAAGTATATACTGTAGTTCTTAAAATTAAGGCTGAGACCTGCACGGTCGAATTCTTGAGCCCAAGCAGAAGACCAACTCGGTTAGTGATATCAACCGGCTCGGCTCGTATCAACTGAGCGAACAGCTCGAGTCGGCTCGTTTGGGATGAGCCGATGCCCTGAGCCGGCTCAGTTGGAACGAGCCATCGACTCAGCTCAATTGAGCCGATGGCTCGAGCTTTCTCGGTTGGGATGGGTCCCCTACTCGGCTCATGTGAACCGGTTCAAGCCAGCTAAGTTGAAACTAGTCCATCGGCACGTTTCGATTCAGCTCAACTAAGCCGATGGCTCAAATCGGCTCGGTTGGGTGACCTGTTGGCTCGGCTCACTTCTCGGTTCGGTTCGATAGTGAATGAGCTGTAAGCCGAGCCGCTCGAGCCGTTGAGAGGCCTAAACCCGGTCCCAGCTGTTTTGAATATGTTTGGCTGAAGCCTATAACTTTTAACAATTTTTGGCTCGAGCCCAAATACTTGCCCCTTCGGAACTCAAACCCAGAACGTGACCAATGTCCTTCCCTCCTGAAGACTTCTCGACGACCGAGATCGACAGTCAATTAGCTTTTAATATTCAGATACAAACCGCATATCTTTTAAAGATTATACACGGTGTTGATATAATAATAATAATAATAATAATAATAATAATAATAATAATAATAATAATAATAATAATAATAATAATAATTATAATAATAATAATAAAAGTTTTAAACTTGCCCTGAAATTTGGCAAAACTTACTTAAAAGTAGATTTCGGGGAAAGGGTTCCGTACCTTCAACACACACCTCTGCTGCTACCAACATTTTAAACTAGAACGTTAGATTGAAGTTTCATGTAGGAAGTATTCTACTGTATATTTTAAGGAAAATAACTGTAATAAATATAACTGAATATCACGCAACAGTAAGGCATATAATAAACTAATTTTTAGGATATGCAGAGGTAAATATAAAAGCATTGCTACAAAATACCTACACAGAGCATAATTCAATGAGCTCTGAAATATAATGTAACGAAATAGCCTATGAGATTCAGTCTACAGAGCAATTGTTACTTAAAGAATGGACATACACTATTTCGAGAATCGAGACAAGAGGGGAAATGTTTACGATACTTTTCGTCTCGTCTCGATTCTCATCTCCAAAGAAAGACAAAAATTTTGAGTTAGCCTTGACCCGTCTCGAATGTAAAATGTTAATTCTCATGTTATTTTATTTGTTTTAGAAACGAGATGAGAAACTCCTCTTCTCGTGAGCAACATTAATCCAAACCGAAATATTCTTTCCAAATGTCACGTTTCTGCTTGTAATGGTATGACCTGAGCGATAATTAGCTACTAGCTTTTAATCTTCTACGAGATAATAATAATTATTATTAGTTTATAATTATTACTATTATTATTCCTGAAGATTTGATAGTTCAAGTATTGAAACATCCGAGTATTCAAATATCTGAATATAATAAAACGTATGTTATCGCCGATCAATCGCCATCAAAAATCCTAAAGTAAAAAAGAATTACAATATACATTCGCACAAGCACCTTGACCACTGAACCGCGATCGCTACGCGGTAAAAGATTCGGTTTTAGTCTGGTTACGTTAGGTTTCTTTGTCTCCGCTTGCAAATTTGTATGTTATATTTCTTCGATTCAAAATGTCTTTCATATTTCTTTTATGAAGTCGGAAAAGTTTACATTAATAACTTGAGTTGTTCTTAAACTGCTGGTTCACAAGTTTGTTTTTTCTCCACACGAAACTACAAATATTTCAGATTGAACTCTCATACACCCCATTTCTTTCAAAGCAGTCGCAATTACCTGGTCAAAGACTTATTTCCGCCACGATTCATATTAACCAAAATAAATTCATTTTTCGGAAGCGGAACTTTCACTTTCCGGATTTCGGAAAACTATGGAATTCAGTAATTTCTAAATTCCGGATTTTTCCGAATTCCGGAATTATTCCAAAATCGGAATTTTCCGAATTCCGGAATTTTCCGGTTTTACTTTCGGGAGTCCGAAAAGTAATAATTCCGGAATTGGCTATCTCTAGTTTATACAGAACCTTTCAGAACACTAAGCTAGTAGCTGTCTACAAACAAACAAGTAATGCAAAGCATTTTGTATCCTGCAATACGTCATGTATTAAAATCCAACAGCAGTTTCAGTATCTATCCAGAAATTGCATGTATCTAGTTACTGGAAGCTGAGGTATGAAGAATTGTATTGTGTCTTATCTTTTTGTGTCTTATACTACCCTGCAAACCACTGAATATCTAAACGGCTTTCGTTAAATCCAAGTTGTAGTACTCACAGTTATATCCATTTGTGTCTATATGATCGTGTTACTAAAGCTTACGACATGACAGCGTTAGTAAGTCTTTCTTTGCTCCTCTGTAAAATTGTGATACGATCTACTACAGAATAAAGAACCAATTATCAATTTAACCAAGCTGTTGTATTACTACACATCTGCTTTCGCCTCTGTCAACTCTGATCGGTCTCGTTGACGCGAAATATTTGCTTTTTTATACCCCTTTCTTCGTTTACTGAACTAAACAGTAACTATTCTGAAATATGCTACTGCGCATGCCTCGTAGGTAAATATTTCTGATGCCAATAGTTTCCGTTTTGTCCAAGGAATGTTCTTTTTCTTATTCCCAGCATGACCCTTTTATTACATTATATGAAGAGCATGTAGGCCTAAATACCTCATGTATTACATAGAATGTAGGTTTAACTCTTCCAGCAAAGAAGAAACATGTGATCATAGTATACAACCCACAGAAGTGATAGCTGGCAATACAGTGGTCGTAATCCCAAACGACACAGAGGGTGAGCCGTGCTCTCCCCGCTGGTCTAGTGGCTAGCACGTGCGCCTTTGGTATATGGTGTCCCGGGTTCGATTCCCGGCGGGAGAGCATCTATGTTTTTAACTGTCGTCGATGTTTCTGTGTTCGTGTCCCTGTCGTTATAAGTTATTAGAAAAAGCAAGTTCAACGAGTGAAGCAAGTAAAATTAGCAATAAGTAAGTTACTAAAACACGTTCAGTGAGTCAGTTAAAATAAAAGGTGGACAATGAACTGGCTTTTCGCGCCGTCCATGCAAGTTCGAATCTATCTCTGCTTATTTTTTTATTCATTTGAGAGAAAGTATTGTTTATTTTCGCTACAGGTAGACACTCTTTTTGTATTTTTCGGCATCGTTCACAGTTAAAGTAACTGACTATTCTTATTCTTTCTACGAATGATGGATCTTCTCTTTGGCTTCATGTCAAACATGCACACGTAATGAAAAGACACTGTCAAAATAATAATAATAATAATAATAATAATAATAATAATAATAATAATAATAATAATAATAACAATAATAATAATAATAATAATAATAATAATAATAATATGAAATATCACTAGGTAACTCGTGTGTGTATTTCGACAATATAATTTTATGTTATTATGTGGAAATAAGTAAGGCTGGCTTCCCCCCCCCTAATTTTTTCGATGCGCCTTATGGGTCCACGGTGTCCTACGTTAATGCCATCTCACTATCACCTCCTGTTCTCTCGATATAAGTTATTGACATTTTGCGTAAAGACGGCTCTGCCGTGGCTACATGACTATCCATGACAATGACTCTTCGTTCATTTTGCATTGAAATCGCTTATTTTTCTGAGTACTATGAGTGCTTACTATCCAACGTTGCTCCCATCACTCTACAATTTCCCGTTCTCTCGATATAAACTGCTAATATTTTGTTCGTAAGGGAGATATGGCGTTACAATCATTACGTTTGAGGACGAATTGAGGAAGATATTGCCTTGCCACAAACAACAACTATTATTATTATTATTATTATTATTATTATTATTATTATTACTGTTGTTGTTGTTGTTTTACTTACCACTAATATTGCCTACCTTTATTTGCAATGCAATGTGTTACTAAAAAGCAAATCAAATAACACTCCTCGCCATTCACGCCCCAGAACTCGAAATACATGATTTACAGTTCTCTGTGTTAGAGGAAAGCATATTTATTATATTATTCTTTCAAATAACACGTTTCACAAGTTACTTCACTTTCAATGTGTAATTTCTTATCATCACTAACAATCATCTTGTTCCGATACGAAAATAACCCCCTCCTGCAAAAAAAAATCCTGACCGTAGCAAAATGGCGTGAACCTTCTTTATGCGATTAATCGGGTCCAATATTTCAATAAGTCTCTGCACACAAGTTTTTAAGAGTTTGAAAGGCCGCCATTTTGAACATTTTCGTCTGATTATTCTGGTTAACGAACTCATCAAGATATTTGAACAATTAATGTTTGTGCCAAGTTTCGTCTCAATCCGCTGAAAATTAGGGTGGTTATGGGATTCACAAGTAGCGTTACAGATAGATAGATAAATAGACACACAGAGGGAGAGAGAAAAAGTGTTTTGCTCCCTTTTCGCACCCGAAGTGCGTCAGAGCTAAACCGGGCCCCTTTGCAAAACTATTGACCAGCCTAACCTAAACAGAAACATCTTACTTGCTAACGTAGAAACGTGGTCGGGAGGTGTAAGGCATGTAGAAATTGTATTTTTAATAACCATGAGTATGGTCCACTTCCATGTTTTTCTTTTTACTTTTTGCAGCTACATCGGAACGTTCAATTTTTATTCTTTACTAATTGCAAATGGTGTTTACATTCAAAATATGAGGAATTTTGGTGGCATTTGTTCGGATATTCTCTTTTGAAATGAAGAAAAGAATAAAAGCAATACGCAAAGACAAAAAGTATTATCAGTACTAAACATTACCAATAATAATTGCTACGAAAAACTAAATACGACCTCTTTTAGCATCTCTCATGAACTGCATGTATTATTAACAAAAATTTTTTAAAAAGTCCTCGCCGAAGATTCGAACTGGCGACCTTTGCATTTGTAAGCCAGCACCTTAACTACTACTCCAAGGTCGTGGCATGGTGAACGCTTAGTTGTCAGTGTCTTTGTTATGTTTGTGTTTTATGTTCTCACTTCGACAATTTTTACTCTTTTTTTCTAAGTTTAACAGCTGTTTCTGGCTTTCTCTTTCGATGTCGTCCTTTATTTACACTATGCACTATTCGTATTCACAGCTTGTGCCCTCTGCAATGTCTTATTGAGATTAAACTTTTCTTTTTGTCCCTCAGTAAACATTTGATTGATTTAATTCTCATACTCTCCACGGATGGAGCGCAGGAATGCCAGACTCGAAAAATAGGTGTACATTTACTTTCCTGACAGATAATACCTTTTGCTATTTTGCATTGGAGTTCAAAGGTTGGTCATAGTATTTCTTATGTAGAAGTTGAAAAATAATTCATTATGTTTTATTAGCTCTGCTATGTTACATAGGGTTAAAAAAAAGAAGTGCTAGTAGTCTTTGGTAATAGTTTTTTTATAACTTTTGCTATGTTAAATATGTTCATAGTCTGCTGCTGCTTCTGCTGTGTTGTGTATTCGGAAGCGGAACTGGTACTGGAACTTGAGTTGGAGTCGAAACCGGAGCAGGAATCGGAACTGCAACAGTTTACGAATGCGCATTAGGAGAAAAAGTGTATCAAGTGCCACCACCCTACTGTATATTTTGGAAAATTGACATTTCTGACTTGATGGTACTTTTGAGTCACTGGAGGAACTGGAATAGGAATTGAAAATACTCCACTAAGTTCTCCGTAAACAATGTGTATGTGTGTGAGCTGAAATGGAATTTTGAAGCTTTACGTACCACGCATATGCCAAATAACTTCTGATGAAAAAGTGGGAATGAAACCCACGCCCACCCACATGTGAGTTGAAGTGTGTAATTGGAACAGGAATCGAACTTTGGAGTGAGCACTTAGCCACTGTTGCCCCAGACTTATGGTGTTGTTATTATTTAATTAATCCTAGACTATGTTAAATAAGGGTGTCATAGTCTTTTTTCACACCAAAAGCGAGTAATACAAGTAGATATTATATACTATGTCATAGTCTCCTATAATTGTTGAAAAAAGTGGTCGTTAAAAGCTACAAAAATTCCGCCGCCAATGACATGCTCGTTCTGCTGTGTTCATAGTCTTCTAGATTAAAATGGAGTTGCGAAAATATGTTCGTAGTTTGCTGCTGTGTTCAATGCTTGTGTGTAATTGGAACCAGAACCAGAACTGAACATACGCCACCACTTGCTTTTTAAGCCATTTGTATATATATATATATATATATATATATATATATATATATATATATATATATATATATATATGTGTGTGTGTGTGTGTTTGTATGTGTGTGTGTGTATGAAAACCGAAATGCATTTTTTTAAGTATGGCAAATAGAGTAATTAAGACAGTAATAAAAAAAGTGTTAATGAAACCTACGCACACGGCATTTATTCACTGGTACTGCAATCGGAACTCTACATATGTCACTAAGTGCTCCGTAAACCATTTCGGTGTGTGTGTGTGTGTGTGAGAGAGAGAGAGAGAGAGAGAGAGAGAGCTGGAATGCAATTTTTAAGTTTTACGTTCCACAGTTGTGCCAAATAGGCTAAAGGAGGAAGCCCACGCACACGGTGTTTATTCACCACACTCGAGCTGAGCTATGTAATTGGAACCGGGATTGGCACTGGAATCGGAACTGTACATGTCACTAAGTGCTCTGTTAAAACTATGTGTGTGTGTGTGTCAGTGAGGTGAATAACCAAACTTATAATGTTGTTATTTTTAATAAATAAGTGTGGCATAGTCTTTTTTTTACACCAAAAACGAGTAATACGGGTAGACATTGTATGTTATTTACTGTTATTGTCCTTTGTTGAAAAAACGCCACCGCCAATGTCATAGCCTTTCTACATGAATATGTGTCCATAGTCCTCTCTAAGGGTTGCGAAATATGCTATAGCCTTTGTAGTCTGTGTATTTTTTGCATTTCTAGACTGAGTGTAATTTCTGCTATGTTCAATAGAAGTTCTGTATGGGGTTGCTGCTATGCCGTAGCTTTTCTTGTGTAATGTCTGCAATAGGATATCGTCTTAAAAAGTGGTCGTAAAAGGTTACAGCGTTCTGGAAGCCCAAGTATTCCATTGCAAAGAAGGTACTCGAATTGGTGCTTCCAAGGAATGGAGCAGGTGCAATTATCCCCGAGAAAACCGACGAGCACGGTTTTTGTCCACTACAAGGTCCACACGGCGGAGCTGGGATCGAACCAAGGATCCCAGGCACCAGAGGTGAACGCTCTACCACTGGGCGACCGAGCCCCAGTTATATGATTGAGTACAAGGTCCAGGAGAGGGGTACATGAACGCACCCTCATCTCTTTCTTTTTTACGGTATAAAATTTTGGAGGTTTTTAAACTCTTTGCTAATGTTTCATTGCGTTATGAATTACTATATTCGGATCGATCACGTTGATGACGTCATGAGGTCACATTATTTTAGTCCATACCCTTGCGGGTAATTTAAATTTAGCCCCACCCTCAATCGTATGATGTCGTTAAATCGGAATTTTTGAGTTAGACGCTATGGTGGTCTATCTCGTTTCCTGTTATTAGTATAAAATTATTAAATATAGGTTTCTGACCTCTCTGACGAATCTTTTTTACCTTATATGGGTACAAGGTGTACATGGGTTCAAGACTCAGGTACATTGATCATTTCTCCTAAATTTTGAAGACGGGGTTAAAATTACCAAAAATTCAAATTTAGGATTTTTCTACCTATGTTCGATTAATTTCAGGAGTATCACTGCCCCGGGCCAAACTTTGGAGGTCAAGGGTCAAAGTCATTTTTTTCAGAATCAAATTCATGGTCCAAGACGTTTCTTTCCTTTGGATAGGTATAAAATTTCCAGAAATATAAATTGGGAAATTTTTTAACCTCTTTAACCTCTTTATTATGTTGTATGCGCATTGTCTTCCACATTGGGCGTTGTAGAATAGGGTTACGTCATCATGACTTCACATTTACTCTGCTAAATTTTTACTATTAATTTTCAAATATGTTTGGCTAATTGTAACAATGACTAAACACATCATCCAACGAGCAACAATGAGGTGTTATTCATTACGATGCTTGTATGGGAGTTATTTTATTTATCTAATGGACATTCTAAGATGTGGCTTTATTACACTATGGGTAAGTGATGGATTAATTTGCTATTATGGAAACAGATTTTCTAAGATGATCTTGATTCTCTCTTGAAATGTTAGGTGGAATTACGACGCCACATTCTGTCTTATATTATTATTTACTGAAAAAAGGTAACTATTGCCCAAATCTGATGTCTTCTCCAGTAGGAACGCCGCTACTTCTACACCCGAAAGGAAAAATGTTAGCGGCACCTTACGTAATAATTATGTTATTACATCGTCTTTTAATGGATGTGTCGCCAGACGGTCTGTTAGGTCATTAGGGGTTGTTGACCTGAGCGTTATGTGGTTGGTATCGTTTGGAAAGTTCGTGTCCTCTTTTTTGAGTCTGTATACGTGTATGTAGAGGTAATGTACTGGATATTTTTAAAAATAATAATGGAAATTTAAATTTGAATTTTAATTGATTCGATTTGAATTAAATCTTTTGATATGTTAGTTAATTAGAATATTGGTACATATGATGAAACGTTATTTTCGTATCAGTGATTAGTTCCGTATCAGTGATTAAATTAATAATAATAATATTGAATATATTTACATTATTGACATTGAGATGAAGATCCCCAGTTCGAATCTCGTATTAATAGAAACTCACAATGAGATCAAGACCCGTGTTCGAATCTCGTATTATACAGATGGTTTTTTGACTAATAGAAACTTACAATGAGATCAAGACTCGTGTTCGAATCTCGTATTATACAGATGGTTTTTTGACTAATAGAAACTTACAATGAGATGAAGATCCCGGTTTGAATCACGTATTATACAGAAAAATGGAGACTTGTTGTTGTTGTTGTTAATTATTTTATTCTCTCACATGTATAAGATGTTCGAACAGTATGTGACTATACTAATTATTTATACTCTCCTAATAAATTAGTCGTAGCAACTTATTTTGGGAGGAAACCATTTTATAAAAGGTATTGAAAAATATATATATTATAAAAGTTTATGTGGTGGATGCTGGGAATGAACCCGGGACCCTTAGCACCAGAGGTGAACGCTGTATGATGGGTGGGAAATATTTATTCATGCGGGAGATAGGAAATGTGTTTGATTTGTTCATGGCTTATAGTTAACTCAGTTCTTACACCATGTTTCTAAGTTTGAAATGCGGAGAGATTGAATTGTTCTTTCTTCTCTCTTAGAAATGAACACTCAGTTTTATTTTTGCAAAAGGACCTGCTTCCGGGTAGTTGACTTATACACGCTTTCCCTTGCTCCCGTTAGAAGTCTGAGTGGCGACACACATAGTTATAGAGTGTCATTGCACTTTCTACTTTTATTTCCGCTTCCAATATGTACTGAAATAACGTCCATTAACTATGATTGACATTGAGTTATTTATCTGCAGTGATGAAGATAGATAGATAGATATTTAATGTTTCCTTCTTTACAAGCTGTTATGGACAAACACATAAATGTATTTTTGGCGATATCTGATTTTGGCAACGTGAAAGTTTTACTTGTAACCATTTTCTTAATTAGTTGAGAAAGTGTGTATATTTCAGAACCGTACACTACTTTGTACATGCGGGATTACGACAACATGTCCTGATTGAGGAAAAGTGGTAGATTTTCCTTGAAAGGTCATTTACTGTTAAGATGCCTACCTCGGTTGATGAACTTGTAAATAAAAATTTTTAGATTTCTTCTTGAAGGACTGAACACTAAATAAATTTGATTGTATCGATTTTTAAACATGATGAGCGACGTTATCGGACATGTTGACTTTATTTATAATTAATGAAAAACGGTTTTTGAAACGTGACGAAAAGATGATAGAGGGGGAACACACTGAAATGGTTTATAAATATTACCCAAATAAAGATGAATATTATTAATATTTACCTAGTACACGAGTGCATATTGAAAAGTTTATTTGTTCTTGTGTCTGTATTGAAGTTTTTTGGATTTTTTTCGGTCTTTGATTCTGACAGAAGGAAGTTCGATTTTTAAGGTGAGAATCATTTAACTTTTTTAAAATGCTAAAGTTGCTTGTATTACCCACTTAATTATAATGGAAGTTTTCTGACTAATTATTGGCGAACCACACGAGTTGCTTTTGAGAAATTGAACTCAGGACTATTTGTATTGTAGATCTATCAGGAAATAAACCTAGGATCATTTTGTAATAAAGGGAAGAGGGATAGGATTTGTGACAAATCGGGACCAGTGGAAATGTAATCTGATATTTTTTTAATGCTTAAGTTGATTATATTACTCACTTAATTATAATGGAAGTTTTCTGACTATTTTTGAATCGTACTGTAGTTGTACTACGAAATAAATTTGGGATTATTTGTGTTGTAAGTCTATCGGGAAATAAACCTAGGACCATTTTGTAATAAAGGCAAGAGAGTTATGATTTGTGACAGACCGGGACCAGTGGAAATGTAATTTCGATTTTTTATTACTAGTTATTATTATTATTATTATTATTATTATTATTATTATTATTATTATTATTATTATTATTATTATTATTATTATTGTAGGAATACATATTTTGGGGGAGTTGAGATATTTTACTTAAGAATATATGAATGAACATTTGTAAAATGAATATACGTGCCTTTTTTCCTTAAGAACCGCTACTGTGATTTTACCAAGGGCTAAAGACGTACCATTTACCTGTAGAGTTTTATTTGCTTAATTACAATATGTTTGATTGATTTGTTACGAATTTTAACTGTAATACATATTGTTACACCGATTTTGTACTGAAATATGATCACTTTACACTTTAAAATTACTTATATTCGATATATTTTTCCACTACAGACGGGCTTGAACTGAACGAGGATGTAATTTAGAATTTTGCCGATAGATGTCATACAAGTACGCTTGGTAACATAATGATAATCTTTTAGGAAAGCAAATGTTTGAAGACATTTATATATGTACTAGGACTAGTATTTGAAGAAAGAAAGAAAAAAGTTCCAGTTTTGGGAGAAGGAGGGAGTGCACTGTCCTAGTGTTTTTGTATCTTATACGTGGATGGCTAGTACTTTTTTTACTTTCGTGTTTTAATAGTAAATGTTACTGGATGTTAGTTATTGCGGGGTGGTAGCCCCATAACGCACACAATAGCTTTAATGTTAAGAAAGAGAGAGAGGATGAAAATTTTACGGGTGGAGCCCTCCCCTAAATAAAATACATTGGTTATTGAAGATTGTCTTTTGATCTTGAAAACTTGTTGTGTATTCTTGAAGTAAAAGAGAATTATGTACGGGTATCCGTATCATGTCCCTCCAACGGATGGGGCTTTTGCCCCTTAGTTAGGGTTGCCACTTAGATTTTAACACTATTAAAAATAAATTGAACACATATTATATTATAGCAAAAGGAAATTATGTATGGCTATCCGTAGTATGTTCGTCAACTGAGGGGCTCTTGCCCCTTAGTTAGGGTTTCCCCTTAGATTTTAACACTATTAAAAATAAATTGAACATGTATTATAGTATAGCAAAATGGAATTATGTACGGCTATTCGTAGCATGTCCCTACAACTGATGGGGGCTTTTGCCCCTGAGTTAGGGACCCCTTAGATTTTAACATTATTAAAAAATAGAATGAACATATATTATAGCAAAAGGAAATTATGTACGGCTATCCCTAGCATGTTCCTCAACTGAGGGGCTTTTACCCCTTAGTTAGGGTTTCCCCTTAGATTTTAACAGTATTAAAAATAAATTGAACACAAATTATATTATAGCAAAAGGAAATTATGTACGGCTATTCCTACCATGTTTTCCAACTGATGGGGGCTTTTGCCCCTTAGTTAGGGTCCCCATTAGATTTTAACAGTATTAAAAATAAATTGAACATGTATTATATTATAGCGAAATGAAATTATGTACGGCTATCTGTAGCATGTTCCTACAACTGAGGACGTGTTTCCCATTAGTAAGGTAACCAACAATTGCGGGGCTTTTTTTCTGAATAGGTAATCGTATACTGTAATAACATGATGATAATTATGTTCAACTGAAGGGCCCTATGTGTTGGTAGGTAGGTAGGTCCCCCTAGGGTTTTGTAACACATTGAACGTGTGGTGGATTACTGATAGAAGAAGCTATCCCCCACAAAGTATGTTTTATTAACGGAACACAAATGCGAGAAAGGTTCATGGTACTTATTTAATGCTATCAGTAGTATTTTTAAGGATAAACAGAAATATAGCATACCTTACCTTTAAAATATATATATATATATATATATATATATATATATATATATATATATATATATATATATATATATATTCGGGACCATCGACGAAATACGTCAACACGGCACACGAGCTAAACTAAACTAAGGTTTAATTTAAAATTCTTCCACCTGGTGTCACTGTCAGTGGTGGTGGGAGAACACTTGATAGAACATGATAAAACCTGCATTTGATGTGTACGCTTATCATTTTTTCTTACGTCAGCGTGCGTTAAAGATCACAGAGAAAGCTTTCCTGATTATTAAACCTATTTTAATAGTATTAAATAAAGTACATTATATTATCACTATATTTATTGAAGCCTGTTTTATTACAGACATTGAAGCTTTGCTAATCATTGAGTGGTGGTAGCAAGCGCATTGAAACACCCAGACATTAAAAGTACCGACACAGAGTCGACATTTCTTCTTTTTTTGTGGATTTGTGAACGAATAACTAAGGCTTGAAAGGTGTGTATTTCTTATAGTTATTGTGATTTTTTAAAATTGTACTTGAGTTGTATTTAACCAATATTAATGAACAGAGAGAGACTTTTGTGTGTGTGTTTGTGTGCGTGGATATTTTAATTGAATAGATTACAACTCAATATAAGTGAATATATTTACTGATTTTTCATAAATTAAACAGATTGGTTTCTATTTACATATCAATAATTAACTAAAGATGATTATTTTTTCTTTTATATGATATTATTATGTGACCGTTGCTTAAAAAGAAGTATTTATTTGATCTTTTTATTAAAGTGGAGTTGATTACTCAAAATAGTTTTTCTTTGTTTTATTTCTTAGATGGATTTCTTCTGCCCAGCTGAAGAATTAAACATGATAGATGAAATTTATCTTCAGGAATTGGTGCGCGGTCTCAACGAGTACCCGAGGGTTTTTAGTACCTGAAAAGCCATTATGGAATTGAACAGGCTTTTCCATCGGGGATCGGGGAGATACGACGCCATATTGCGGACCCTTCGTGCCTTTGAAGGTAATGATACACCACTTCTCCAGCACTGCGTAAGCAGTGCTGACATAATAGATTTATTTGTGTATGGGTTTTTCCGTACCTATGATACTTACGATGTGGCGCAGGCAAAACTCTTTTATTTATTATCATGTGGGGAAGGTCAGGTGGATAGGATAAAAGATACAGAGTTATCTGACTTTTTTGATTTTGGCTCGCGATTTGTTTTGGAACCAAGCTTAATCCCATCTGAAAATAATGTCATAGTCATTACCCTTCAAGAAACTCATAAATTGAGTCCTAATAATTTACATCAATTAACGAATCAAGATTTAGCTTTTCTAAATGATAAAGCAGATGGGATTGGCAATCTAAATTCCGTTGAAATACCAATTGAAGAAGAATTGAGGAGATTGGTTGAAAATGATGACAATGCTGTGGTTATACCCACGCAACAGGTCTAGGGAGAAAATCCTGTTTTGTCTCCTCAGCCTGGCCCATCATATGCTAGTGTTCCACCAATGGTTGGACATGGCAACATGAACAAGAATAGTACAAGTAGTACTACTGGTAGTCCTAATAGTGTTAGTACAAGTGGTAGTAGTAGTGATAATAATAATGGCGGGGATAATCAAAGAAATAGTAATTTCGAAGTTGTAAGACAAAGCAGACAAAGGTTTCGTAAGTTTTATCTTACGGGCCATGAAATTGCCGTCAGACCTGTGGGTGGTGAAAGGAATATTACTAACCCAGAGGCCTATATCGAAAGTTTAATTGATTTTGCGTTGGAACATGTGATCTCCAATGCACGCCCCACGGACTACATTGGTTTATACATAGAAAGTAGTAATAGTACTAATAACAAACCAGTGTATCTGCCATTTAGAAGAAAGGTCAATTTCTCTGCTAGAACAGTCCTCACTTCAATCGAACGTGTATTAAATTCGAATGAAGTGTTCCTTTTGGGCCAAGAAGTTTTGTTTCGATTTCACATAGCTGAGAACTTGCACGGTCAGGGAAGAAATACTACAGCGAGTGCCGTTGACAAGTATGGAAAATACCAAGATTACTTGGAAAAGCGATTAATTCGCATTGAAAATAAAAATATGTACTGTCTCCCCATGGGCATGGTATATGGGAGAACAAAATATACCTCAAGTAGTCAAGTTTTATGTAATTTAAGAACAAGAGACTATGATAGCTGGCTTTTTAAAACAGAAGTTCTCTACGGGATGGCAGGTGTTGACGTTCAAACTAAGCAAGTTTGTGACTTTTCCGATTTGGAATCCTTTCAAGCATATTTGAAAGGAGAGTATCAAATCGTGTTTTAGAGGAGATTGAAAAGAATAATCGGGAATATATAGTACGTTACCCGGCAGAACATGCAGAAAATAAGATTTTTATCCTGTATCAAAGAGGTAACACTATTGGTCATTTCGAACCCATTCGTAATATTATAACTTTTCTCAAGGCACGGAAGTATTGTTATTATTGTTTGGAAGCTTATGATGAGAGATATTGGACACACAACTGTAAAATTCGTTGTACTTTTTGCGAACATACTCACGAACGGGACTATATTGCAAGCAGAATTAAATGTAATGCATGCAATAGAGAGTTTGCTGAGGGTATATGTTTTGACAACCATGTGACACGTAATAAAGTGGCTAAATTCGTATGTGATAATGGAAAGCTCTGCATCGATTGTGGTATCATCTTTGATAAGAGAGGGCAAAAATCTGATCACATGTGTGGTGAACATTTTTGTTCAACGTGCCGTGCGTATGTTGATACAAGCCATACATGTTTTGTTCAGAGACAGCGACCTGTTCATACGAAAAGGTTTATGTACATCACCTATGATGTAGAGACGATGTTGAAGACACCGAATGAGCGCGGTGAAAGGGAACATAAAGTTGTACTGGTGTGTTGTCATCATGTTTGTCACGCCTGTATAAGGAAAGGTATCGATGAGCCTTGTAAAACGTGCGGTGACAATATTGGAAATCGTTCGTTTTCTTTTAAGACAATGACGGATTTTATTAACCACGTGTTAGTAGAACGTCCTGTCTTTCAGAAGATCGTCGCGATCGCCCATAATGGAAGCCGATACGATGGCCTCTTCTGTCTTAGAACTCTAATAGAAGACCAGCATATTGTACCTAGTGTTCTTATCCAGGGTCAAAAAATTTTTAATATTAACATCGGTAACCGTATCTTTTTTCGCGACTCTTTCCTTTATATTGGTGTGAAATTATCTAAATTACCGAAAACGTTAGGCCTTAGTCAAAATTTAAAGAAGGGAGATTTCCCATATTTGTTTAATACTGAAGAGAATCAAAATTATGTCGGTTGCTACCCTCCGCTTGAGTACTATGACCCTGAGGGGCGAAGCACGGAAGAAAGAAAACAGCTGGAAGCCTGGCACCAAGAACGTGCGGAAAGTGGCAAGGAGTTTAACCTGCAGAAGGATATGCTGGATTATTGTGAAAATGACGTTAGAATTCTAACAGAAGCGGTCATTAAATTTAGCGATATCATTGAAGAGAAAACGGAGGGTTTGCAATGTTTCATAACATCATCCACCATTGCAAGTCTTGCAATCCGTACATATCGTACCTTGCACTTACCGGAAAATACTATTCCTATCATTCCCGCGTTGGGATTTCATCATAAGACCAAGTATAGTACAAAAGCTATGCAATGACTTATGTATATGGAAGACCAATTAGGGATAGAATTCCAGCATGCTAGGAGAGGTGGGGAAAAGTATATTGGTAGGTACAAGGTCGATGGATGGCACGAAGGACTCAACGCTGCCTTCGACTATTACGGGTGCTATTTCCATGCTTGTCCACTTTGTTTTCCCTTTAATCGTGACGCGGTTTTGCACGATGTTCAAGACTCGTACAATACAATGGAGAAACGATATGTGTAAACCTATATGAAATATGGGAATGTTCTTGGGACAATAAGGTAAAGGCGGACAAGGAAGTGCAAAAGTTTGTTCAAGAACGTTGTACTAATCTGCCTGATTTTCTTATTTCTAAGAACTGTTACAATGGTGGTCGCACGGAGGTCTTTCGTTCTTACGTCAATTGTGCGAGTGATGAGCGAATTTACTATGCCGATGTAACTAGTCTTTACCCATGGGTAATGGCGCATAAACCTATGCCGGTTAAATCACCTAAGATTTACACGGGGCCGGACTTTCCAGATGTGGAAAGTGTTCACGGTGTAGTTAAATGCACAATCCTGCCCTCAAAGGACCTCTATTTTCCGGTGCTCCCATACGTTGCGGGAGGTCGGTTACTTTTCGGTCTTTCCCGCACATGTATGGAAGAAGAAAACACTAACGAATGTACCCATAGTGACGCTGAGTGTGCTCTCACAGGAACATTTTGCACTCCAGAGTTACACCTTGCTCTTAAAAAGGTTACAAAATAATCGATATACATGAAATATGGGAATTTGAAATCTTAGATCCTGAAGAGGGGAATTCAGGAGGGCTGTTCGGGACCTATGTGAATTCCTTCCTTCAGATGAAGCAGGAAGCCTCTGGTTTTCCTGCTTACTGTACCACTGAAGAAGACAAACATAAATATATCGATGAATATTATGCCCATGAAGGTATACGATTAAATTATGATAATATTAGGATGAACACGGGATTGAGGCAATGTGCGAAACTATACCTCAATTCATTGTATGGAAAGTGGGGGCAACGCACAGACATGTCACAGAGTATAATCGTTAGTGATGAGGTCACATTTCTTAGGTATTTAACTACGGCAAGGTATGAGATTCAAAGTGTGGTACCAATTGATGATGACCATCTCATTCTCACATACAGACACATTGAAAATGAAAACGTTCCGTTAGAGTTTTCCAATGTGATACTAGCCGCATTTATTACTTCGTGGGCTAGACTTAGACTTTACGAACTACTGACGACTGTAGGACCTGACAGAGTAATCTACTGTGACACTGACAGTATCATGTACCTACAAAAAAAAGATGAGGAACCCTTGTTACCGCTCGGAAACTATTTGGGTGATCTGACAAATAAAATTCCTGAAGGTTGGGAGTTTACAACCTTTATAGGTCTAGGCTGTAAAAATTATGCTATGCGCCTAACAAAAGCCCAAGGGGATGTTCGGCATATAATCAAAATTAGGGGGATAACACTAAATGATAGAACCTCTCAAAAAATTAACTTTGAGAGTTTCTATAAATTAGTGTCTGGACAATTAGAGTCCACAGTAATAGAAAACCCAATTAGCATCGTTCGTAGACCGGGGTTCCGTATCTTTAGTTGTAGAGAGACAAAGACACACCGTGAGGTCAAAAAAAAACGAAAACGTATTGACGAACCTGACATAACTGACGATGAACCAATACAAAAACGTGCAAGTGTACCTTACGGTTATAGACCCACGAATGAGTGAATGTGAGTTGTATGAATGTCTCTTTGTCCAATGAAACCCCAAACAATCATCGAATGTAAAAAATATTTATTTCTAATTTATTTTAATTTATTCCTAATTTATTTTTTATATTTTCGTTTGCTGTGCAAACAATATATATAAACTAGTCATTTCAAGCTTTAATTTTATATCCCAGTGATTTTTTATTCATTTCGTTTGCTGTGCAAACAATATATATAAGCTAGTCATTTCAAGCTTTAATCTTATATCCCAGTGATTTTTTTATTCATTTTGTTTACTGTGTAAACTTTGCCTTTGTATTCTTTCGTTTCATTTCATTTCTCCTTCATAAAATTGATTGTGAAAATATTTAATGTATGAGTGTGAGTGTGTATATAAAGCAGAGTCTCTATTGTATGCATTCATTTGATTACAAGATGTTGAAGTTTCAACATCCCTCTACTATTTTAATTGCTGGTCCTTCAAGGACTGGTAAAACTTGTTTTACAAAACGTTTACTTAATGAATGTGATCAAATGTTTAGTATACAATTTAATGATATATTTTGGTGTTATGGTGCAGTAATACCAAAATTAGATGCAAATGCAAAAATACGTTTTGTAGAGGGAATACCTGACATTAATAATTTTGAAATTAAAGAAAATTCATTATTAATACTTGATGATTTAATGTCGGAAACTAATGGCGATGTTGCTAATTTATTTACAAAGTATCCACATCATAAAAAGTTAACTAATATTTATTATTCAAAATTTATTTCCAAAAGGAAAACATGCACGTGATATTAGTTTAAATGCACATTATATTATAGTATTTAAAAATCCACGTGATAAATTACAAATACAATATTTACAAAGGCAAATTATGCCTCGGTATAGTAAAGAAGTCGTGAGTGTGTTCAAAGAAGTAACACGGGAGCCTCACACTTATTTGTTATTTGACTTGACACAAAAAACAAACGATGTGTTGCGAATACGTACAAATATTTTCCCGAATGAAATCATGTATGTGTACGCTAAGGTAAAAGAGATGCATACAGAAATTTTTGTTTAGTCCGCATCAAGATGTTGAAGGTGAAACAACACTACAGCACGCTCCGTGCTCTGTGCAAATGCAAAAATGCATAACGAAAACAAATTTTACAAAATGCTTCAGGGGATATAATAGGAACAATATCTCAAGTAGCTAAAAACACAATAAAAGGAAACATTCCTTTAAATTCTCGTCAGAAGCAACGTTTACGTAGACATAAAAAGATCTTACGTGCTCTATCTCAGCAACGTACTGCATTGAATAAAAAGAAGAAGTTGTTACTACAGAAAGGTGGTGCGCTTCTACCGTTAATCTTGGGACTACTTCTTGCAGCAGTAGGAAGTAGTATTTTCAGTCGTTAAATATGTCAGAATTACGTAAAATGATTTTAGTTCCTGAAAATGCTGTACATGAAATTCAATCAAATCTTAAATCCATAGATTCACATCAGTCACGTTTAGATGAAGAAATGAATAATATCTTAAAACGTCGTGATCTTAGTGTACAACAAAAGTGGAAATTATATCAACAAGCTTTGCATCGTTATTTACAGTATACATCTTCTTCACATAAACCTATTGCTTTACCTATCATTCAAGAAGAAGAAGAAGAATCATCATCATCAAGTTCCAAACAAGATAGCAATACTTCTATTTTACCATTTGTATCAGACATTTTACAATCAGTACCGAAAACACTCCGTAGGAAAACAGATCTATTATTAAAACAGTTGATAAGTTCTGAAAAAATTCAGTGGGATAAGTCTGGCATTGTACGTATTTAAGGAAAAACAATACCAGGTTCAAATATTATAGATTTAATAAATGATGTTGTTCGTACAAGAAAATATTCAAGAAATCCTGTAGGTATTCATGAATTTAAAAATTTATTAGAAGATCTTAATGTTCCTAAAGAATTTATTGGTACACCTATTAGCACACCAGCATCAAAAGTGAATAGTAGTAGTAGTAGTAGTGGTAGTTATAGACAACGTATTCGTAAAGTAAGAAAATCTACTAGTCCTGCAGTAGTTGCTAATTTATTTAAACACTGGAAAGAATATAGTATGTAAAAATGACAAAATTATCAAAAATATATTATAATTATTCAAATCCTGATTCTTTATCAAGTATACAAACATTACAACGCAAAACAGTTATCTAAAAAGAAAATTAAAAATTGGTTAGCTTCTCAAGATGCTTATACATTACATGCACCAGCTCGTAAAGTTTTTGAACGTAGAAGTATTATGTTAGTGCACCAAATGAAACATTACAAATGGATATAGCAGATATGAAAAATATTGCAAAGTATAATAATAATTATAAATATATAATATGTTGTATTGATATTTTTTCACGATATGCATATTGTGTTCCATTAAAAACAAAGAAAGGTCCTGAAATGGAAAAAGCAATAACACAGATTTTTAAAAATTTCAAGTTACTTGTGTTTAACGTACAAACAGATTTAGGCGGTGGATTTTATGTTCGTCATGTAAAACAATTGTTTAAAGAATATGAAATTAATCATTATAGTGTTCATTCCGAAATTAAATGCGCGTTAGCAGAACGTTTTATACATACATTAAAAGAAAGATTGTATCGTTATTTTACTGCAAAAAAATACTTATCGTTATATTAATGTATTAGATCAAATTGTAAAAAATTATAATGATTCATACCATTCAAGTATTAAAATGGCACCTGCACAAGTAAATGATTCCAATGTGAACCAAGTGTGGGAAACATTATACGGGAATAAAAAGAATAAAAAGAATATAACATGTAAATTTAGTCCGGGTGATTATGTACGTGTTAGTAAGTATAAACATATATTAGAAAAAGGATATTTACCTAAATGGTCACAAGAAATATTTATTGTTGACAAATGTATTAAGTCAGGTCCTGTCACTTACAAATTAAAAGATTGGAACGGTGAAGGAATTAAAGGAATATTTTATGCACAAGAATTACAAAAAGTAATTATAAATTCAAAGAAAACATATCTCATTGAAAAAGTATTAAAACGTAAAAAAGAGCGGATGTATGTAAAATGGTTAGGATATCCATCAAATATGAATTCGTGGATTAGATCAGATTCTTTTCAGTCTGCAAAATGAATTCGAACTTTACACACGACTTTTACGTTACTCTTCCTTCAAATGCAAGTAGCAATCTTTTTGATAATAATACATCATCATCATTTCGAGTTAAATTGGCACAACCTATTGATTTAAGTGATGGGGAATGGGCTGTTGCATTAACACAAATTAATATTCCGTGGAGTTTTTACAATGTTGGTGAAAATGAATAAATTATAATTACTAGTGTTATCGATGATAAAGTTGAACGCCACCATGTTCGAATAACACCTGGATATTATTCATCAATTGAATCGATTCTACAATTAATTCCTGAAAATGTTCGTCTGTTACACTATTTACAAAATAAAAATCAAATTGTTATTAAACATTCTTTAAAAAAGAAGATCAATGTATGATTGGTGTTACACCAGGATTACAACAGATTTTTGGATTTATTAATGAAAATATGCTTGATGTTAAAAATGTTATATACATAAAGTTAAAAATGTTGATTTAATATTAGCATGTGATTTAGATTATAATATTTCCAATACAATTAATGTTTACATTGATATTGTAAAACATCAACAAAATATAGGGCCATTACTTCGAAAACTTAGTGTATATAATGTACAACACGGTCATGTAAAATATTTTGTGTTTCACACACCACATTATGTTAAAGTTGAAAAGAAATATTTTGATACGATAGGAGTAAACTTAAACGATGAACACGGGTTAAAATTACCATTTCGTTTTGGAACTTCAAACCTAACACTTCACTTTAAACGAAAATGATTTCTGAAAGTATTGATGATAGTTTTTACATTACATTAGTTTCAAATGCTAGTGCTGATGTATATCCTACAAATAGTCCAACACATTTTATTAATCAATTAAAAATAATATTCGTTTATCAGAATCCGATTGGCATGTAGGATTAAGTGAAGTACATATTCCATTAACATGTCATAATGTTACCGCGGTTGAAAACGTTATATGATACAAATTTAAAAATGGAGAACCTATGAAAAGTAAAATTCTTGTTGGATATTATCCATCCATTCATCATTTAATAGAAGAATTAAACCCAATATCGAGTTATAAGATTTAGTTTTTCAAATGTTGTACATGTTGAATGTGATGATCGTGTAGAATCAGTTACATTGTCGCCTACATTAGCTTTACAATTAGGTTTTACTGAAAAATCAGATCTTGTAAAAGAATCTCATGGATTCAAACAACCATACATAGATATCGGATATCCACATCATTTTTTATTTATACAGATATTATACAATATCAATTTTTAGGTGATACAAAAGCACCATTATTACGTATAGCAACAATCTCTGATATTAAATACGGAAAAGTTCAAACAATTACATTTGAAGATATTCATTATATGCCACTTGCAAAATTTTGTTTTAACACAATTGAAATACTATTAAAAGATCATGCAGGGCGAAATTTGCCATTTCGTTCTGGGACACTGACCGAAACACTACATTTTAAACGCTCTCCTGCATCTTCTAAATAATAATAATAGTAAAAAATGAGTGCAAGACGTGTTACTTACCACCGTGGACGTGGAATACCATATTTTTATGGACCTGTATATCAAAGGGGACATGGTATAGGTAGTTTCTTTAAAGGATTATTTCGTTTTGCTTTACCATTTCTTAAACAATTTGCAAAAACTGTAGGACGTCAAGCATTACAAACCGGTATGCAAGTTGCGGGTGATGTATTAATCGACCATTTAAAGAATCGGTTCGTGCGCGTGTAAAAGAAGCTGGTAATAGTTTAAAGACAAAAGCAATTAATAAAGTTGGTCAGTTGCTAACTGGTAGCGGCAAGAGACGGTCACGCAAGAGGAAAGCTCCTTCAATTGTAAAGTTTTGACCACCAACAAAACGTAAACATATACACGATATCTTTTCATAATGGCGCTCCTAAATTCAAGTAGTTTTTAATGTTGTATCAATGAATTTGATTTATTTTCTATACCAAGGCCACAAACAGCTATTGAAGCAACTACAAATGCTGAATATCATCCTATTTCCACATTAACCTCAGAAGGACCTATTGAATTTGTTATTCCTGGAGAAACAGGAGAATTTATTCATCTTGTATATCCATATCTTTGTGTACGTTGTAAAATTACTAAAGCTGATGGTACAACTTTAGCCAATGATGATATTGTTGCACCCGTAAATAATTTCTTACACTCTTTATTTAGTCAAATTGATATTTCGTTAAATGATAAATTAATTAGTTCTTCATCAGGATCTTATCCTTATCGTGCATACATTGAAACATTATTAAATTATTCTTATGATGCTTCTCAAACACATTTAGCATGTGCCATGTGGCATAAAGATACTGCAAAAAATTTTAATAAATTAGATAATACAAATGATGGTTTTCAAAAACGTGCGAATAAGGTAAAAAATAGTAAATCTTTTGAAATGTATGGACGTCTTCATACTGATATTGTAAGTTTAGATCGTATGCTCCCTAACAAAGTAAGTTTACGTGTAAAACTACATCGTAGTAAAGATAATTTTTGCTTAATGTCTCCTGAAAATACAAGTTATAAAGTTGCACCTGAAGAAATTATTCTTCATGTACGACGTACTGATGTAGCTAGCAATTAGCTATGCAATTAGATACACGAATGGGTTCGGAAACAGCCAAGTTACCTCTGACGAGAGTGGAAACAAGATCTTATACTATACCTGCACAAGTAAAGTCTTACAACATTGATAATCTTTTCCTGGGTAATGTTCCTAAAGGCCTGATTATTGGTTTCATCTCCAACACAGCCTTCAATGGGAAATCACATCTTAATCCCTTTGAATTTCGAAACTTTAACGTTAACAAACTGCAATTACAAGTCGGTTCAAAATCATTTCCTCTTAACCCCCTCACTCTTGATTTTAATAATAATTTATACCGTCTAAGTTACTATACTTTGATTTCAGGTACTGGTATATATTATCAAAATTATTCACATACTGTTACTTTTGATGAGTATCCAAACGGATATGCTCTGTATGCTTCTATTCTATATCCAACAGGAACTTTAGACGATAACACGTGGAATGTAGTACGCGATTCCCCTGTAAATTTAAAAGTATCATTTTTAGAAACTTTAACTGAGCCTGTTACATGCATTGTGTACGCGCAATTCGATTCTTTAGCACAAGTAGACAAAGACAGAAATATTTATACTGATAACACCTTCTAATTTATTCAGTTGAGTACAATGCGGGTTGTTGTTCACTTCTCGGCGTATCATGATAACGAAGATGACTTTATTATAAAAGAGCTAGCCATTGTAAATCCTGACGTTCCCTTTTTCCAAAATTGGGTTTTTAAACCACCATTTCCTTTAAATAAGTTAGCTGAGCCAATCGTAAGTACAAACAAATATCTAGGTGAAAATGTGTATGGCATTACCTGGCACGAAGGGGATGTAGAATATTCACATCTTAAGGAAATACTTCAAACCTATTGTTCAAATACTACAACCATATACACATACGGAATAAATAGAAAGTATTTTCTTCAAGAAATTCTTCAAAGAGAAGTTACAAATTTAGAAGAAATAAACTGGCCAAAGTATACTGCATTAAGTTTTCACGTTCATCGGTGTGCACATAATAGGCATCGTTTCGGACAATATAGGTGTACTGTTCATGAAGCATTACTGTATAGTGAATATGTGAAAGTGTATGACTATGTGTTACATGTGAATAACAGTGATAATTACATACCTACTACAATTAAAAATAATAATAATAATCTTCATCATGTATAGTGACGAATTATTAAAAGTGTTACTAAGTGATAAAGTAACTGGTGCAAGTGTTACTGGAATTTACCCTATTGACAAACTTCCTGTAACGGTAAAACCTCCTGCGGCACTTGTGATTAGTCTTGATACATCTGATTCTGCTGGTTCCCACTGGGTTGCAGTGTACATCAGTAAGAAAAAACATGGATTCTACTTTGATAGTCTTGCTATGGACATTCCCAAGGAAATAAAAAACTTTTTGTCGGAAAATACTAAAATGTACTTTACAAATATTCAACAATATCAACATGATAATTCTGTGTTATGTGGCTATTTTGTTTTATATTTTCTGCATCATATTATTCGCACTCAATCATTTGAAAAGTGTTTAAAGTTATTTAACAAGAAAAATTTGAAAAAGAATGATGATATCGTTTATAAACATGTAAACAAAATTTTAAAAAGAAAACACAAATAATTTTTTATTTTTATTATATATTTACAATATTTTTTTTAAAACTTACACCCATGCATTTTATTTACAATTCCAAAATCGTGATGTTCTTGATAATACAACTGGAGATGATGGTGGTGGTGTAGAAAATGTTAGCACCGGTGAATCTATTGCGTCAAAATCAAATTCTTCATCTGATGATGATTCGTATATTTCTGTTTCAGCATCAGATATTGCTCCAATATTGCTATTGCAATGATCCTTTTTCTCATACGACTGCATAATGTATCTTTATATATTTTGTCTATTATAACCTGTATTTAAAGTATTTTCATAGCCACAAGGTAATCACGTGTTCAGCATTCCCAACAGCAAAGTTCTTTTCTATTCTCAAATACCATACGGACATGTTTCAACATGTTCACCTACCGCGTCCCCAATTTTTCTTTCTTTTCTATTTTCACCGAGAATGTCTTTTGTTCACCTACCGCGGAACCAAAGTTATTTCTATTAGTCTGGCTCCAATCTGTGACGTTTATCTTCCACGTCCGCAATCTTTCTTTTGTGTTTTTCACCGACAATGTCTTTTGTTCACCTACCGCGGCACCAAAGTTACTTCTATTAGTCTGGCGGTATTCTGTGATGTTTACCAAACGTGTCAACGTTCTTCCATTGTATTTGAATTCTAGTTTTAACACCGCCCTGCAAACACACATCATCATCATCACTCCTACCCAACCGGTTTTCTAAAAGCGCGCAAACTTTCAGTTTGTCTCTTGAGTTCACCAGCAAAAGAAGTACGGAAACCACGCTCTGTATACGTATATTTACCAATACGCTTCTAATAAATAATTACCAACAAGTTCTTCAAAAAATCATACTGTTCAAGTAATCAATACGAAAAATTAAAATAAAAATAAGGTCCCGCATGAATAAATATTTCCCACCCATCATACAGCGTTCACCTCGGGAGCGAAGGGTCCCGGGTTCATTCCCAGTATCCACCACATACACTTTTATAATATATGTATTTTTCAATACCTTTTATAAAATGGTTTCCTCCCAAAATAAGTTGCTACGACTAATTTATTAGGAGAGTATAAATAATTAGTATAGTCACATATTGTTCGAACATCTTATACATGTGAGAGAATAAAATAATTAACAACAACAACAACAAGTCTCCATTTTTCTGTATAATACGTGATTCAAACCGGGATCTTCATCTCATTGTAAGTTTCTATTAGTCGAAAACGATCAGTATAATACGAGATTCGAACACGAGTCTTGATCTCATTGTAAGTTTCTATTAGTCAAAAAAACATCTGTATAATACGAGATTTGAACACGGGTCTTGATCTCATTGTGAGTTTCTATTAATACGAGATTCGAACTGGGGATCTTCCTCTCAATGTCAATAATGTAAATTTATTCAATATTATTATTATTAATTTAATCACTGATACGGAACTAATCACTGATACGAAAATAACGTTTCATCATATGTACCAATATTCTAATTAACTAACATATCAACAGATTTAATTCAAATCGAACCAATTAAAATTCAAATTTAAATTTCCATTATTATTTTTAAAAATATCCAGTATACTACCTCTACATACACGTATACAGACTCAAAAAAGAGGACACGAACTTTCCAAACGATACCAACCACATAACGCTCAGGTCAACAACCCCTAATGACCTAACAGACCGTCTGGCGACACATCCATTAAAGGACGATGTAATAACATAATTATTACGTAATGTACCGCTAACATTCTTCCTTTCGGATGTAGAAGTAGCGGCGTTCCTACTTTCTCCCTCTAAATTGTTTACGTTTAACTATTTTTTATTCCTTGAATAGGTGTAAAATTCTCTTTTGGTAGATTTTTCTCTAATTTTTTCAGGGTGCATGGCTGTAAAACGATTTATGGGGGAATCTATGAATTTCACTCTTTTGATATTAAAGTTCACTGTTACATATTTTGGTTATGATTAGTGCACGAAGACCCTGAGTTCAAATCTCAGGGAGAGCTTATATAGCTTGGATATTAAATTAAATACTTGTGTATTTAGGATTATGTTCTACTTAGACATCGTGTTGAGATCCTCGCTGTCACTTTATTCAAACATAATGATGACATAGACACCTTTAGTGCACTCCTCTGAATATTTTGACAAGAGGGCACCATCAGAACTATATGATTTATGAAAGTTTAAGATCATATCTCTGGTCCTAATGTTATCTCGTATGATTCAAATTTTAGATTTGTATCTTAACCTTGACGTTGTAGTTTAAATTTTCAACTTAAAATATTTTAGTCAGTACGTGCCAAAATTTTTCAGTAAATGCTAAACCACTGAAATTATAAATGGTAAATATTTTACGGTTAACCGCTAAACTTTATCCGGTTTTCATCTAATCGATTAGGAAAGGAAGTTATTTTCTAACTATTCGATTAAACTGTGAGTCGCGACAAATTACCAGTTATTGCAAAACTCAGCTGAAAATTTGAAACCAAAATTTTCAAACCAAATTTTATATCAAACTAAAATTTTCGAACTCAGTAAGTTTCAAAGAAACACTTCATACTGAAAATTTTCATACTAAAAATTAAAAAAAAAAATATTTAGAACCAAAGCTTTGGAACTGAATGTGTTCAAAATCAAATTTTCAAACTAAAATGTTCACACCAAATGTTTTCAAATTAAAATTCAAGTTAAAATCAAATTAAAGTGGTTTGTTTATATGGACGTACAGTGGAACTTGGTGTAGGGCTAAAGAAGTTTTTCTGTTTGATTTTCAAGGCGTCGGATTATTTTAAGAGATGAGAAAAAATTTAGTCCGGACGAGAGAACGTCTACTTATACTTGGTTTGCATCACTGTCGTAAGTTGAAATAAACAAACCTTTCGTACTTACCGATATCTCAAGTTCTTCTTAGTAAAAACAATGTATTGCAAAACAATGGAGTAGTAGTCCCCCCCGTTGGCGCGAATGACTCATCCTCACTCTCTTTTATGACCGGGGTGAAAGGTCAATGACCTGGCCCGGGGTCAATGACCTAGGGGTACCTAGGACCACCCCCTCTAAATTTTGGCAGGGGTACCTTGGCCCACCCCCTAAATTTTGGCAGGGGTACATAGGACCACCCCCCTTAAATTTTGGAAATTGCCAAATCTAAAAATTGGGTGTGGTAGCCTAGGACCATAGTATGTACCTCTATCAGTATTGGGTGTCTATGTCGTTCCCTTTTATGGGTAAAAAATTGCCAAAAATTCAAATTTCGGGGTTTTTTGACCTAATTTATCCCCTTTGATGAGGTGTTATTACCCTATATAGTTATATGGGCGTATACAGGGGTCCATTACCTTTCATAACATATGGGTATATTAATGCACCCCTTGAAAAATTTGGGAGGGGTACCTTGGCCCACCCCTTAAATTTTGGAAATTGCCCAATTTCAACATTGGGTATTATAGTATAGGACCCTAATATGTATTAGGTTAAATTTGGGCGGTCCACCTCATTCCCTTTTAGGGGTACAAAATTGCCAAAATATAAACGTAAGCAATACGTTATACCACGTGTTTGGTTTTTGGTCGATTTTATCCCCTTTGATGAGGTGTTATTATCCTATATAGTTATATGGTCATGTATAGGGGTCCATTACCTTTCATAAGATATGGGTATATTTGTGCACCCCGGGAGGGGTACTTTGGCCCACCCCTTAAATTTTGGAAATTGCCCAATTTAAACATTTGGTATTATAGTACCGGATCCTAACATGTATTATGATAAATTTGGGTGGTCCACCTCGTTCCCTTCTAGGGGTACAAAATTGTCAAAATATAAACGTAAGCAATACGTTATACCACGTGTTTGGTTTTTGGTCGATTTTATCCCCTTTGATGAGGTGTTATTATCCTATATAGTTATATGGGCGTATACAGGGGTCCATTACCTTTCATAAGACATGGGTATATTAATGCACCCCTTGAAAAATTTGGGAGGGGTACCTTGGCCCACCCCTTAAATTTTGGAAATTGCCCAATTTAAATATTTGGTATTATAGTACTGGACCCTAACATGTATTATGATAAATTTGGGTGGTCCACCTCGTTCCCTTCTAGGGGTACAAAATTGTCAAAATATAAACGTAAGCATTACGTTGTACCACGTGTTTGGTCTTTTGGCCCAATTTATCCTCTTGGATGAGGGCCTATTACCTTATATGGTTATATGGTTATGTATAGGGATCTATTCCCTATCATAAGACATAGGTACATTTGTGCACCGGGAGGGATACTTTGGCCCACCCCTTAAATTTTGGAAATTGCCCAATTTAAACATTTGGTATTATAGTACTGGACCCTAACATGTATTATGATAAATTTGGGTGGTCCACCTCGTTCCCTTCTAGGGGTACAAAATTGTCAAAATATAAACGTAAAAATACGTAGTACCACGTGTTTGTTTTTTTTTGTCGATTTTATTTCCTTTGATGAGGTGTTATTATCCTATATAGTTATATGGTCATATATAGGAGTCCATTACATTTCATAAGATATGGGTATGTTTGTACACTCCTTTAAAAATTTGGGAGCGGTACTTTGGCCCACCCCTTAAATTTTGGAAATTGCCCAATTTAAACATTTGGTATTATAGTACTGGACCCTAACATGTATTATGATAAATTTGGGTGGTCCACCTCGTTCCCTTCTAGGGGTACAAAATTGCCAAAATATAAACGTAAGCATTACGTTGTACCACGTGTTTGGTTTTTGACCTAATTTATTCCTTTGGATGAGGTCCTATTACCTTATATGGTAATGTATAGGTGTTCATTCCCTATCATAAGACATAGGTACATTGATGCACCCCGGGAGGGGATTCGGTATCATAGTACATGACTCAACATGTATTATGATAAATTTGGGTGGTCCACATCGTTCTCTTTTAGGGGTACAAAATTGCTAAAATATAAACATAAGCAATATGTTGTACCATGTGTTTGGTTTTTGGCCCAATTTCTCCCCTTTGAGGAGGTTCTATTACCTTATATGGTTATATGGTCATGTATATAGGTTCATTTCCTATCATAAGATATGGGTACATTGATGCATCCTTTAAAAATTTGGGAGGGGTATCTTGGCTCATCCACTCGGTTTTAGAAATTGTTTAATATAAGCATTTGGTATCATAGTACAGGTCTCCAATATGTACCACTATAAATTTGGATGGTCCACATCGTTCCCTTTTCATAGGTAAAGAACTACCAAAAATCAAATTTCGGAGGTTATTGACCTCTATTTAGCATGTTATATGGATATGTACAGAGGTTTATTACCTTTATATGTTTATGTTCCCTTTTAAATTTGGGAATTATCAAATAACAAAATTCGGTAAACGTTTTCTAAGCCCCATTGTAGATGTTGATGTTCCTCTTATGGCCAAATATTCAAAATTTAAATGTTATTGACCGGCTTTATTATTGAATAAGTACAGGATTTATTACTTTTTCATAAGACACAGGTGTATTTGTGTACCAATCTTAAATTTTGGAAGGGGTACATTTCTTATTGTCGTATCAATAATTGGTAATTGGATAGTATTTCATTCATTGGGTAAATCATTAGGATCACGTGATCGGTTATTGACCTATGATGGGATTAGGAGTCCAGGACATTGGTACATTGAAACTTTGTAGGATAATTTGATAATGCGTCATTGGTTTTGATTATTCCCGCCAAATATAAACGTAAGCAAGACGTTGTACCACGTGATTGTTCTTGATGAGGTAGTGTACAGGGATTCATTTCCTTTGTTGTGGTACTTCTTAAGTTTGAGTACACACACACACTTCTAGAAAACAGTTGGTTCTACTCAGGTAAACAATTGACGGACATTATTGACCTTATTGAACATATAATGATATGATTAACTCTAAGACTTAGGTATATCAAGAGAAGTATTCTTTAAATTTGGGAATGGTGATAAACAGAATTTTAACATAAGGTGTGAAATTTGAAACAATACATTGAACTTTAGTCACAGCTCATAGTCTAAGATCATTGGTGGTGATTGATTTGAAATCTGATAGCTAACCTTATTGAATCTTATGACTCATAGACGAAAGGCAATACATGCTACAACAGTTTAAAATTTAATCATAAGGTGATGTAATCTGACACTAGCAAAGTTATTGTGTATGCAATTTGATTGGATGATCACTATCTTTCCTGCAATCTGATTGGTTGATCACTATCGTGCAATCTGATTGGTTGATGATTTTCAAATCTTTGCTGTATTCAGTTTTAAGTTTTGTTTAACATTTAGAAATCTTGGTTTCGTTCAACATTTTGCACTCACTGATAAATATGATCAAAACCGTTTATTTGTTAATCGAATAGTTAAAAACCGGATAAAGTTTGACGGTTAACCGTGAAACGTAAAATTTTTTTAGTTTGAAATTTTTTTGCTTGAAATTTTTTGTTTGAAACTTTTCGTTTGAAATTTTTGTTTGAAAAAATTTTTGTTTGAAAATTTTGTTTGAAATTTTTTTGTTTGTAAATTTTTGTTTCAAAATTTTTTTTGTTTAAAATTTTTTCGTTTGAAATTTTTCGTTTCCAAAATTTTTTTCTGTTTAAAAAATTTTTGTTTGAACAGTTTTGTTTGGAAAATTTTGTTTCAAATTTTTTTTGAAAATTTTTGTTTGAAATTTTTTTTGAAATTTTTGTTTGACATTTTAAAAGTTTGTGCACTCATTAGTAAAGAACTGGAACTGTTTAGAACTAAAACCTCTGGCAACATTGTGGTGCACGTCAGAACATGATAATGCAACGTCATCAGTTTTGCATCATCGTTCGAGTTAGTATTCATGATAACGTCATCATGGCTACTTGTCTGCAGTTTCTAAACACGCGTGATGTGATGAAATCATTTACCAAAATTACCGATTTACAACAGAATGTACCTTATAGAATCTTAGCTAGCCAAATGATCCCTACAAAGTTTGGATTAAGAATCGTAGTGAAGCTTGAAAATGATAAGAATATAATTTTACCAGCAAGATATTTACCCATGGAAGCATCAAAACAAGAAGAACTGCTGCGTTTCTTAAATACTGGATCTGTATCTTTATGTTACAAAGGATTCTTGGGTCGAAGTCATCAACTTGAATTTAGTACACAGTCAGATTCGTCAGCCATTGTGATGAAATCATGAATCAGCACATTTCTTTCCAATGACGTCAGCCGTAGTTGTATGAATTTGGTTGGTCGGCATAACGTCAGTAACTGTGATGAAACCATGAATTCAAACGTCAGCACATTCCTTACCAATGACGTCAGCAATAACTATAAACCAGCAAATACAGTGTCATCCCACGAAATCATTTGAGCAAGTGCTTTTCAGGAGGAAAGATGTGTACTTCTAACGATAAAGAGTTCATCTTCGCAAGCTATTATCCAATAAACAAAACATGTGATGATTGGTATCAGTGCTAAAACATTTGAACCTGTGATTCGATTGGGCAAAGCAGAACAATTTGGTGTACAACTGACCTGTGAAGAATGGCACGAATCGACCAAATGAACGATTATTTTCATGATGAGCTAAATGCGACCATAGTCAAATCATTAGGCTCAAATCATGAAGTGGTGCTGCGTACAGTCCTCGAAGAGAAGATGGTGCTGTTACGTAAAAAGAGTACATTTCATGTCCCTCGCAATATGGTGTATCTAACACAAACGGAATGGAACAAATTCATCAACGTATTTCAGTGTGTGAAACATGCAGTGGAAGTGTGCAACAAAACTAGTATATTCCTTCAAAAATGTGTTATGCATATTGTACAACATGTATCTAGATATTGTCAACATCGTTCGTGGGTGCATAACTGTATTGATAAACAGTTTATTTGTGATCAAATGGACATTGAGTTTCCACCAATTGATATTGCATTAGACCTTAAAAGACTTCAACTGGAATTAAAATTATATGCTAAAGACAAACTAGTGCAAGAAGTTCAAAATACATTGTATCGACAATATCCAGAACCACAATCTGGTATGGATGTATGTGGAGTGTAATAAAATGATCCATTTCAATGAATTGTGTTTTTTCATTTCAAGTACAACCCCATGTTCTGACGTGTACTATTGCACCACAATGTTGACAAAGGTTTTTGTTCTAAACAGTTCCAGTTCTTTACTAATAGGTGCACAAACTTTTGAAAATGTCAACTCAAACTTTGAAACAAAAATTTCAAACAAAAATCTTTGAAACAAAATTTTGAAACGAAAAAAATTCAAACAAAAAATTTTAAACAAAATATTTTCAAACAAAATTTTGAAACAAAAAATTTCAAACAAAAAATTTGGAAACGAAAAATTTTAAACAAAAAATTTTAAACAAAATTTTCGAACAAAAATTTTCAAACAAAAAATTTCAAACGAAAAATTTTTAAACAAAAAAAAAAAAATTTTGAAACAAAAAATTTGGAAACGAAAAATGTCAAACCAAAGTTTCAAACAAAAAAATTTAAAAACTTTTTAAATGTTAAAACAAAACTTAAAACTGAATACAGCAAAGATTTGAAAATCATCAACCAATCAGATTGCACGAAAGATAGTGATCAACCAATCAGATTGCAGGAAAGATAGTGATCATCCAATCAAATTGCATACACAATAACTTTGCTAGTGTCAGATTACATCACCTTATGATTAAATTTTAAACTGTTGTAGCATGTATTGCCTTTCGTCTATGAGTCATAAGATTCAATAAGGTTAGCTATCAGATTTCAAATCAATCACCACCAATGATCTTAGACTATGAGCTGTGACTAAAGTTCAATGTATTGTTTCAAATTTAAAGAATACTTCTCTTGATATACCTAAGTCTTAGAGTTAATCATATCATTATATGTTCAATAAGGTCAATAATGTCCGTCAATTGTTTACCTGAGTAGAACCAACTGTTTTCTAGAAGTGTGTGTGTGTACTCAAACTTAAGAAGTACCACAACAAAGGAAATGAATCCCTGTACACTACCTCATCAAGAACAATCACGTGGTACAACGTCTTGCTTACGTTTATATTTGGCGGGAATAATCAAAACCAATGACGCATTATCAAATTATCCTACAAAGTTTCAATGTACCAATGTCCTGGACTCCTAATCCCATCATAGGTCAATAACCGATCACGTGATCCTAATGATTTACCCAATGAATGAAATACTATCCAATTACCAATTATTGATACGACAATAAGAAATGTACCCCTTCCAAAATTTAAGATTGGTACACAAATACACCTGTGTCTTATGAAAAAGTAATAAATCCTGTACTTATTCAATAATAAAGCCGGTCAATAACATTTAAATTTTGAATATTTGGCCATAAGAGGAACATCAACATCTACAATGGGGCTTAGAAAACGTTTACCGAATTTTGTTATTTGATAATTCCCAAATTTAAAAGGGAACATAAACATATAAAGGTAATAAACCTCTGTACATATCCATATAACATGCTAAATAGAGGTCAATAACCTCCGAAATTTGATTTTTGGTAGTTCTTTACCTATGAAAAGGGAACGATGTGGACCATCCAAATTTATAGTGGTACATATTGGAGACCTGTACTATGATACCAAATGCTTATATTAAACAATTTCTAAAACCGAGTGGATGAGCCAAGATACCCCTCCCAAATTTTTAAAGGATGCATCAATGTACCCATATCTTATGATAGGAAATGAACCTATATACATGACCATATAACCATATAAGGTAATAGAACCTCCTCAAAGGGGAGAAATTGGGCCAAAAACCAAACACATGGTACAACATATTGCTTATGTTTATATTTTAGCAATTTTGTACCCCTAAAAGAGAACGATGTGGACCACCCAAATTTATCATAATACATGTTGAGTCATGTACTATGATACCGAATCCCCTCCCGGGGTGCATCAATGTACCTATGTCTTATGATAGGGAATGAACACCTATACATTACCATATAAGGTAATAGGACCTCATCCAAAGGAATAAATTAGGTCAAAAACCAAACACGTGGTACAACGTAATGCTTACGTTTATATTTTGGCAATTTTGTACCCCTAGAAGGGAACGAGGTGGACCACCCAAATTTATCATAATACATGTTAGGGTCCAGTACTATAATACCAAATGTTTAAATTGGGCAATTTCCAAAATTTAAGGGGTGGGCCAAAGTACCGCTCCCAAATTTTTAAAGGAGTGTACAAACATACCCATATCTTATGAAATGTAATGGACTCCTATATATGACCATATAACTATATAGGATAATAACACCTCATCAAAGGAAATAAAATCGACAAAAAACAAACAAACACGTGGTACTACGTATTGCTTACGTTTATATTTTGACAATTTTGTACCCCTAGAAGGGAACGAGGTGGACCACCCAAATTTATCATAATACATGTTAGGGTCCAGTACTATAATACCAAATGTTTAAATTGGGCAATTTCCAAAATTTAAGGGGTGGGCCAAAGTATCCCTCCCGGTGCACAAATGTACCTATGTCTTATGATAGGGAATAGATCCCTATACATAACCATATAACCATATAAGGTAATAGGCCCTCATCCAAGAGGATAAATTGGGCCAAAAGACCAAACACGTGGTACAACGTAATGCTTACGTTTATATTTTGACAATTTTGTACCCCTAGAAGGGAACGAGGTGGACCACCCAAATTTATCATAATACATGTTAGGGTCCAGTACTATAATACCAAATATTTAAATTGGGCAATTTCCAAAATTTAAGGGGTGGGCCAAGGTACCCCTCCCAAATTTTTCAAGGGGTGCATTAATATACCCATGTCTTATGAAAGGTAATGGACCCCTGTATACGCCCATATAACTATATAGGATAATAACACCTCATCAAAGGGGATAAAATCGACCAAAAACCAAACACGTGGTATAACGTATTGCTTACGTTTATATTTTGACAATTTTGTACCCCTAGAAGGGAACGAGGTGGACCACCCAAATTTATCATAATACACGTTAGGATCCGGTACTATAATACCAAATGTTTAAATTGGGCAATTTCCAAAATTTAAGGGGTGGGCCAAAGTACCCCTCCCGGGGTGCACAAATATACCCATATCTTATGAAAGGTAATGGACCCCTATACATGACCATATAACTATATAGGATAATAACACCTCATCAAAGGGGATAAAATCGACCAAAAACCAAACACGTGGTATAACGTATTGCTTACGTTTATATTTTGGCAATTTTGTACCCCTAAAAGGGAATGAGGTGGACCGCCCAAATTTAACCTAATACATATTAGGGTCCTATACTATAATACCCAATGTTGAAATTGGGCAATTTCCAAAATTTAAGGGGTGGGCCAAGGTACCCCTCCCAAATTTTTCAAGGGGTGCATTAATATACCCATATGTTATGAAAGATAATGGACCCCTGTATACGCCCATATAACTATATAGGGTAATAACACCTCATCAAAGGGGATAAATTAGGTCAAAAAACCCCGAAATTTGAATTTTTGGCAATTTTTTACCCATAAAAGGGAACGACATAGACACCCAATACTGATAGAGGTACATACTATGGTCCTAGGCTACCACACCCAATTTTTAGATTTGGCAATTTCCAAAATTTAAGGGGGGTGGTCCTATGTACCCCTGCCAAAATTTAGGGGGTGGGCCATGGTACCCCTGCAAAAATTTAGAGGGGGTGGTCCTAGGTACCCCTAGGTCATTGACCCCGGGCCAGGTCATTGACCTTTTACCCCGGTCATAAAAGAGAGTGAGGATGAGTCATTCGCGCCAACGGGGGGGACTACTACTAATAACTAACTAACTAACTCTATGGCCTATGGAACCCGGAGGTTCAGTACCGCGTTCACAAAAGCTCTCCACTGACTTCTATCCTTAGCCAATTGGATCCAGTTTCTACTTTGTATTCCTATCTCTGCGAGATCCATCTTAATATTATCCTCCCATCTGCGCCTAGGTCTTCCTAATGGTCGTTTTCCTATGGGTCTACCAGTCAAGACTTTGAAAGCGTTTCTACTTTCTTCCATTCTAGCTACATGACCTGCCCACCTAAGCCTCCTAGACTTGACGACCCTAACAATGTTGGGTAAACCGTATAAACTATGTAGTTCCTCGTTATGAAGCTTCCGCCATTCCCCATTCTCGTTCCTCTTGGGTCCGAATATTCTTCTCAGGATCCTGTTCTCAAATACTTTCAGTCTATGTTCTTCCCTCAGAGTAAGCGACCATGTTTCGCAACCATACAGAACAACAGGCATGATTATCGTTTTATATATTTTAAGCTTCAAATTCCTCGACAGAATTCGCGACGACAAGAGATTTTGAACCGAATAGTAACACGAATTCCCTGCTTTTAGTCGACATTTAATTTCTTCGTGAATATGAGTTTCGTCTGTTAATATTGATCCTAAATATTTGAAAGTATCTACTTTATCAAAAGTATTATTTAGTATTTTAACGCCTCCACAATTTGCCGTATTACGGTCCCGACGCACTTCCATGTATTTAGTTTTCTCTGCATTTACTTCTAAACCCATGTCCCTGCAAGCGTTTAATAAGATCTCTGCATTTATTTCTACTGTTCTCCTATCATCCCCTATTAAATTTACATCATCAGCATATGCCATAACCTGGTGAATGCCGTTCAGCTCTAGGCCCTGGTTGCTATCTTTGATTTTCCTTATGGCGTATTCCAGCACAAAGTTAAACAATAATGGCGACAACGCATCTCCTTGTTTCAGGCCGTTTTCGACGTGGAAGCTCGTGGACAAAAATTTTCCTACCCGGACTTTACTTTGGGATTCACTTAAACATATCTTAATTAGTCTAATTAGTTTTCTCGGTATTCCAAGCTCTGTAAGAACGTTGTATAATGTTTCTCTCCTAACCGAGTCGTAAGCCTTTCTAAAATCAATAAATAGTTGATGTACCGGGGTATTGTATTCCCACTTCTTTTCGAGTATTTGGCGAATGGTAAATATTTGGTCGATAGTTGATCGATTTCGTCTAAATCCGCACTGATAATCTCCAATAATTTCATCTGCGTATGGGGTCAATCTTGCTAACAGAATATTTGAAAGGATTTTATAGGATGTTGACAGAAGAGAAATGCCTCGATAATTATTACAGTCAGTTTTGTCGCCTTTCTTGTGAATTGGGACAATGATTGACTCTTTCCACTCTTGTGGCAATTCTTCCTTGTTCCAGATAAGAAGAATGAGTTTGTGTATCTTGTTCCACAATTTTTCGCCTCCAGCTAAAATTAACTCAGCCGGAATTTCATCTACACCCGGAGATTTGTGTTTCTTCAATTTCTTTATAGCGGCTTCCACTTCTATTCGATTGGGTTCTGGAATATACGGTTCTGCGGTGTGTATCTCCTTTTCTCCACGCACATTAGTTTTTGGCTGCGTGTTGAGCAAATCGTCAAAGAAATCTTTCCATCTATTTAAGAGGCTATCCGTATCAGTGAGAACTGTTCCGTCAGATTTCTTTAATATATAAGCACGAGGTTGATAGCCTTTCTTAAATTCGCTGATCCCCTTATACATGTCCCGAATATTTTTATTTTTACTATTATCTTCAAGTTCCTTGATTTTAGCTTTCAAAAAATCCCGTTTCTTTGTTCTAAAAGTTTTGGAAGTTTCCCGCCTGATATCTGCGAAATTTTGTGTAGTTATTTCATTCGGATTTTGTAGCCACCGTAATTTTGCCTGTTTTCTCCTCTCTGCTAGTTTAATGCATTCTTGGTCGAACCATGGTTTGTTCCTACGTATTTCCGCGTGTCCCAATTTTTCTATTGCTGAACTTTTAATGCTATCTCTAATCTCAATCCAAGTATCCTCAACACTAGTGCACTCCGAGTCTTCTAAAACCGAGAATCTATTCGAAACTTCAATCTGGTATTCCTCTCTTACCTGGCTCTCTTCTAATTTCTTTAAATTAAATCTCTCCGTTTTCGGACATTGAGTATTACCTTTATTCAACGATAATCTCTCCCGTATTATCGCTGCTACCAGGTAGTGATCAGTGTCACAATCAGCCCCTCTAAACGACCGGACATCAATTATGCTAGATTGTCTTCTTCTATCTACTAAAACGTGATCAATTTGATTATGTGTTTTTCCGTCTGGTGATGTCCACGTGTATTTATGAACGTCGCGATGTGGGAATTTTGTACTCTTCACGATTAGGTTTTTGGATGTTGCAAAGTTCACGAGTCTAACACCGTTGTCATTACTTACCTTATGCAAACTTTCGTTCCCTATAATCGGTTTGAAAATATCCTCTCGTCCTACCTTCGCATTGAAATCCCCTAATAGAATCTTCATATGGTATCGCGGGAGTTGGTCAAATATCCGTTCCACTTCTTCGTAAAAACTATCTTTTATATCGTCACCCTTATCTTCAGTTGGAGCATGTACATTTAAAACAATAATATCGCACCACCGTCCCTTAAGAGTAATAAAAGAAAGTCTGTCAGTAACAAATTCAACCCGTTTAATTGCTGGTAATATTCGTTTGTGAACGAAAAACCCTGTTCCTAACTGGTGATTTTTATTTCCTTCCCCGTAAAAGAACGTAAAATTTCCGGAATTCTCAGATCCATTTCCTTCCCACCTAACTTCCTGAACTCCTACTAAGTCCATCCTGTATTTCTCTAACTCACTCGTTACAGATTTTAACGCGCCTGCCCTATAAAGACTTCTAATATTCCATGTTCCAAATCTCATGTCCATTTTCTTTTGCTGATGTCGTGCCAAGTTATCAGTCCTTGTCCGAGGCTTTTGTGAATGTTTCTGAACAAGTACCTTTTTTTACAGGATGAGGGTGTTAGCCTTACCCAAACCCCCAAGCTGGAGGACCACTCCTAGTCGTCTGTCCGCGACTGCTTATTCAGTATATTCGCAGCTAACCTCTATATCTAGAGGCCTTCTCCTCGATCCGCAACCTGAGGACGCGCCATGCCGTGGTGACAGGAACCCACGTTACACGGACTACTACTAATGGTTTGTTAATTGTTCTCTTTCCCTAATGTTTTGAGGAGTTTTAAAGAAAACACAGCGGTTCATCATTCAGGAAAAGAGTTTCTGTGATTCAGAATATTGTGTATAAGGAATGAAACATTAAAATACTGCAAATAAGTTAACTCAGGACAGTTTTTCTAAAAAGAACATCTCCCGACTTACAGGCGCTTTCGGCAACACGCTGGACAACTCTTTGTAAAACAGTACTGTACTGCGAAAATCATTTCGTCTGTTCAGCCTTTTAAAACGCAAATTTTGTTTCAGGGACTTTTCGGAATGAGACCTTAAAGTAGAAAGTTTTCTCATGCTAATGTGAAATTTGACTTGAAGAGGGCCATCTCATACAAGTTTCCGTAAAATTCTGCGTATAGCAGTGCAACGCAATGTAAAATGTCTGTTATAACTCCAATGCCGATTATCGTGAATTAAATTGAAAATATTACGTTGTTTTGACGGAAAGAGTTACGGAATGTACTCTATGGAGAATTTTTTTAAGAGAGGGAAACTCGAGGGAATTTTAGGCTGTATCTGTATGTTCTCATGGGTTGAAGAATAAAGTATAACTAGTAGTAAGACACTTTTTTGCTTTTATATTTGTTTGTTTTGCATAATAAGATATAAACACTATTTTTGTGGTTTTTATGGTTCTTCGTGGCTTATTTTTTCGTTCGAGGGCTGGGTAAACCGTAATGCGATTTTCTTTTTAGTTGATATACATTCAATTAATCCAGTAAGGTTTAATATTTTCTCCTAATTCTTTGAAGGTAAATGTTAGACAGGGTTTTGACATAACTGTATATCATTATTTTTGTAAAACTTTTATCAGGAAAATTACCGCTACTGAGCTTAATAACTTGAAATTGCAAGTGGAGTAAGTGTTCCAATCCATTTCATAAGGAGTTCAAAGTTCGGAGTTTGAACTTCATTGTTGATGGTGATTGGCTACTTGGTAGTACGAGTAGGCGAATTGCAATGAAATGTCAATATGCCACAGCTAAAGTGTATGTTGGTACTCTGACTAAATAATTCATATTATTAACAAAGGGTTATACATTTCTTATATTTTCCATGATACAGTGAACAAACATAAGCAGTGATTTTGTCCTCCATAGATAGTGTGGACATGTTGTGGTGAGGTTTATCAGAAAGGCCTGAAAAATACAAATATCCGGTAAAGTGTGAACAAGCGTTGTTGGCAGCGGGTGGAGTCGAGAGAAGCAACAAGTGCCAAAGGAAACGAAATGGGGTGTGCTGTAAGTACAACCGGTGAAAAAGAAGCTGCAGAAAGATCAAAGAAAATTGATAAAGATCTACGAGCAGATCATGAGCGAGCAAGAAGTGAAGTCAAATTATTACTTCTGGGTAAGTAGGGAGTATCTATATGACTCATGTACACCGACTTAACAGTAGAAATCTAATTGCATATTCAATAGCTAGATTTGTTCTAGGGGAAGTGTACGTTTTTTAAGGGACAACATTCAGATACGCTTTGATTGGAGTGTGAAAATTTACCGTATGGTCTATAATATTATTTAGTAATGGAATTATAGTTGAAAGTATGTAAGACGTATTTTGTGCTTTTCATGTTTCTTTACCCACTATTAGGTACAAGGGAATACTTTACCGTAATCCTCAAAGATCGTGTGTTTTCGCTGAAATAATCTCCATAGTTTTCCTGCTTGCAGGTCAAGAATCTGGGATCATACATTAATTTATTATATATTTACTTCTTTCAGAAAATGTACACTTGGTATCTTTAAACGTGGTTTTGTATAAGAGTTGTTGCACTCCTGTGTGCAGATTGACTTTAGTAGGGCTTAACCGTTACAGGCACAAATAATGCGTCCGGACGTGGGCCAGAAAACCGATTGTGCAAAAAGATTAATCGACATTTGTTAAGTGGTCACTAAAAGCAAGAAGTGTATATAACCGAATCACAGCAGGGAGAAGGTAGTGAGTCCTGTGGAAGTGTCTCCCTAGGGAGCGGGCGCGTCAGCGCCGGTGAGTTTATACGCAAACGAAGATAGTAAAAATGCATCATATTCTATAAATTTTGAAAGGCGATAGTCGCATAGACAGGGTTTTGAAACATTGCCCTGCATCTCCATTGGGTCGTAGTAAAGAAAGTAATTAGCTTGGCTACTATCCCACCTTCAACTAGTCGGCATTACATTGTGAGATGAGTATTGAGCTTTGGTGACGAAGGAGCCAACCTGACTACCAAACCACCTTCACATATATGTACGGGCCTACATTTTAGGATCTTCCCAGTTACACATCAGCAGAAATTAAGAATTGGATTGATTTTGAGTTTAACGTCCCTTTCAGCAGCGAGGCAATGTGAAACGTGGAGCTACTGATTAACGTGGTATCCGAATCACATGGGCTCCCGCAGGGAATCGAACCCGGGTCCACTGTGCGAGAAGCGCGTACGCTAATCGCTTAGCCATGAAGCAGTTCATGAAAGTAAGGAATTACGGTTTTTGTTCCGCACATGAGACCCAGAACTAACTTGACATAATCTAACCTAACCTATCCTATCCTATCCTATCCTACCTTAAAAGCATTCACTCGCATGTGCGGAATATATCCCGAATTTAACGCAACCTTCTCATACCTCAGTAGTTCATTATGGCTTATTTATGAAGTAATGGTTGGTTAGAAGCATACATTTTGCATTAGTTATTTCCACTGTTTTACGCATGTGACAGGTAAGATTTCTGTGTTTTGATTACCTATATATTTCTCTTTTTAAAACACAATAGATGTTTCCTCTGTAAATGTATAGATCTATAATCCCAGATTGTTGACCTGCACCTTTTTCTGTGTCTTATTTGAGGAAAACTGATGAATATTGATATCTAATTTTCGCAGTTAGCGTTTGTGTTTGAGACTTGACTAGCCAGTAGGCATATAGGGCGACCCCATTAAATTAGGTTTTGGGTGAGGACCTTGTACTTAGAAAGTAACGGATTGTAAACTTAGAACAGGTTTAGGCTGTGAATTACAGGAATGAAAGTTAGTGTCGTTACTATAGAAGTTCATAAAACAATAATCCACCGAGGTCCGTCATTTTGAAAGGACTTATTACTGGACAGACATATTCTGGGTGGCTTACCGTGATCGTGACTATAGTTTTTATAATGCTATTCATCAGAAAGTCCTGCTGGGGTATTCTATACTGTATCATCTAGGAAATAAGTTCAGTTTTGATTTTTTTTTTCAACACATCAAGAGCTATACTTGATTAATTTTGCTATAATAAAATAATAATATGTTTATAGTAATCAGAGTTATTCCAAATTTTTTTTCTTTTCTCGACTGCATGCAAGTGATGGTCTTCTCAAGCAGTTTTCTTTGTTTTGTATATGAGAAATGATTGCATAGAAATGATTTACATAACCACGCTTGTTTCTTGAAAAATGTGAAATATGCTTGTGGTGATATTTATATTAACATCAACCAACAAAAGTGATCACAATGGTCATATGTATGGATATGGTTTCAATTTTTAGCCTCGCAATTTTAATCTACTTTCGAAAGCATGGAGAACGAGTTCACCTTTAAATCCAAGTATATCAACATTGCGTTTGTTAGCAACTCTTCATTTGCGCCTTGTGTAAGTTCCAAGGAAACAATTGAAGCGAGAGACGGACAATGGACGCACGTTGCGAGAATTTCCAACAGAAATCTCTACACACCTAGAACAGTAGGTTGTAGCTTCAGAATGGTTTGGTTAATTGAAATTTGCTGAGTTTTGTGTTGTTGAAGGGAAAGACACTTAACCTCTTCTTAACAGCCGGAGCGGGTGTTCGTTTAATTAGTATCTTTCAGTTCCTAGAATATTCCTTTTATGAAAAAAAACTTAAGTTCATCATAGACAAGCTGTGAAAGATAACTTGCAATGCTCTTTGTTAATAAGTGCCTTGAAAAGAAAATATATCTGGTGTTAATTTTATTAATGTTTTGCATATGTCATTCAGAAGTATCACACTCGTTTCTCCTTTCAATTATATCCATCTGTTGTAGTATAGACAAAAATCAGTAAATTGTTAAGTACACCAGAAAGGAGAGGGAAGGAGAAAAGTACTTATTGACAAAGATAGGGTAAAAGCTAGACCATGTGATGACTGAAATAGTCATGTTACTTGGTTTTGAAATGTTCAAGATTATGTTTAACCAAAAGTTAAATTTTTATTAGGCTAGAGTTTAAATCTGCCTTTGTATGTTCTGTACCCAATTCCCGTATTGTCATATTCTACTTGACAGCATGGAAATTTGCTAGAGTCTGATGTCACCATATTAGGCCAGGTATACACTACGAGATAAATCGTAGGAAATATCTTAAGATTTATCTTTGGAAAAATGTTATAACATATCTCGTAGGAAATCCTACTGTTTTGTACCATACACGTGAGAAGTTTTCCTGTCTGACCGAATGACGTTTTGCAATACTGTGAAATAGTTCTACTTAATAAAAGTACAAAATCGATGAATTCCAATGCTAACTACACTGCACATCCTACTAATAATACCAGTCACTATATTGTTAAATTGGATACCTCTAAAAAAGCATAAAAATGAGAAGGGTGCTTCAGTACTTTTGGCGCACCACATTTTAGAAGATTTATGGGTAAAATTCAATACTTTGCATGAAAAGCCATATTTATAATGAACAAATTTCTGTACGCAATAGAATTAAATACAAAGTAATATATCTATATTTTACGATTACAAGTGTAGGTTTACTGGTGTACATTCATTATAATTGTTTTACGACGGATAAAATAAGTGAGGGACAATGTTTAGCAGAAGTGGTCCAGCTATTTTTTCTAAGGAATGTTACAATTTTTGTAGTTTCGGTTCACATTAGTTTAGGTTAGTTACTGTTAGGTTAGGTTATGTTAGATTATATTTGTGTAGGAGTCCGGCATAATTTTCAAAAAAAGATGGAATTTCGCTTTTTTCTGTTAATATTAGATTAGTTTAGTTTCATTAAGTTAGATTTGGGTAGGTTGTGTTAGTTCTGAGTGCTTGCATCTTCCATCTCTCCCGTAAATTTTGTATTTTTTATGTTCTCCTAGACCCCTTCTGCGAAGCATTTACCTAAGTGAGTGAATATAAAAGATGACCGGTGATACTGTTTTCCACCATCGGTGTATTTCTTCATAGTTTACAGAAGCTGTAATTTATGTTTACAAGTGGAGCGCTACTAGTATGATACCATAACAGATGGTATTCAAACTCGTATCATTGCCAAAACCCACTCATTTTCACTTCCTTCGCTGACGCGCCTGCTCCCTTCGGACGCACCCCCTCGCTAACGCTCGAACCCCTGCTTCGCCCTGCCCTGACGCGGTTAGATAGCATTCGTGCTTTTCAGTAGCCTCAGCACAGGTTGATTTGTGTTTTTTGCACCATAGTTTTTATACTATACATGCTGATGCTGTATTTATAGGCATGTCGTAAAAGGATTCTAGTTTTTCAATAATTGCTTTTGTTGTTCCCCTTGAATTTTATCTATGCCATGTGAGATATTTTCATGTCGCTCAGCGCAAATCATTTAGGAAACAATAATTAGGAAATGAATAACAAATTATAATTTTTCAATAATTATTTCGAGTGGTGCACGAAAACTAAACCTGCACGATTAGAAGATAAATTAACAAAACATACCGCATCAGTTGTTTGTTTTCTCTTGTTTTGTTTTCATTTCCTCTCGCCTGATGTCGCTTAAATCGAAATCTTACGAATTTTCTTTCCGAAATAGATCGTGCTCTAAACAAGAGAAATCTCATAGGATCGTTCAGAACACAGGAAATGGACATGCGATCTGATGCCATACACGTTGAGATTTTGACTCTAGGACAAATCGTAAGAGATTTCCTAGGATCTATCCTATAGTGTACAGCGGACCTTACTGTACTACAATAATTGCAACGTGACATTTATAATTTTTTCTCACCTTTGTTTTCAAGAATTAAAATAGCAGTGGGACATTAGGAAAAATATTTCTTATAAATTCTTTTATTAGCAAAAAAGTTGAATGGAAAAAAATAACATTTATGTCTTTAACATGTGAATTAAGTTACTTACAACATTCATCGACTGGGCTATGATTTACCAAGCTTTGGGAATATCATCCTGGTTATGATATCGTAAATTTCAGGCATAGCTCGGGCAAGTACTATGAGTTTATACAGTTCAACTTTGGCACCTGCCAAACTCTTACTATTCTCTATTCTCCATGTCGAATTTTTCAGACGTACCGTTAACCATTACAGTTCACCACTCTAAACATGTAATGTAATCCACAGTAAAACACAAAATCACACGACAGGGATTCAGGTTTCGGTCTGCGCATGTGATGATCGAAATTCTCCCGCAATTTTGATGCACAGCAAAGAAATAATGGTAGGCCTCCGTACTGCTGTAAGTGCCGTGCGTCGTTCCAAATGACCCTGAATCGCACGCCCACTCAGCGTACAGCCGGCTTCTTGAATGCATGGAGAGCCTGTTTCCTTACAAACCGGAATGGAGTGGTAATGACGTGCAGCACTTGCTTCCAGCTATTTACTCAGTGTGCAGTCAGCCTAACAAAGAATTGGCTCCTTTTTTTTAAGTAGCAGTGTCACGTGAAGAAGTTTGGTTTGTATGGCGTGATATTTTCTCATCTACCACTTCCGGTTTTAGAATAGGGATTAGAGGGGAGATGGGGCATATCCTTGGGACGCTTAAGTGATTATAAAAATCAGCATCTTGTTATTAGTTTTTATTTCACACCGATCAATGTTAAAACCCGTAGTGGTACAGTTCTTCAACTTCCGTTTTAAATACAGGTGTAATAGAAAGGATGGTACACATTTTTAGAACGCTAAATGTATTAAAGAAAGAAAGACATTTTTATTGCTCTATATAGAACAACATTGAAACAGGAAGTTGCAGTGTATTTCTGTCACTTCCAGTTTCAGTAGAGAGCAGGGTTGGCTGGTTTAAACCAATTTTTTTTTTTTTTTTTTTTTTAATAAAAATCAACTGGTTTAAGCCAAAAAAAAAAAAGCTTTAAATTGTGTTAACTTCATGGTGTCGTTTTCACATATCAAACCATCTGCATTAGTTATATCCTTTTCACCGTTTAATCAAGGCGTCCCGTGTTCAATTCTTGGTCGAACCACAACAACCCTTCTTTGAATTGTAAACCAAGTAATGGTTCGCATGTCACTTTAAGCAAAAGTCTTCTCCTTAATAACCCAGATATTCCATAAGGATGTTAAGCGTAATCATACGAAACGAAACCAAATTGTATATTTCTGCATGCCTGAATGCTTGTTGTTTTATAAAGAAGCCAAGGTTGCTTAAATATATTGATAGAAATTGGCAAAATTTATCGACTGCCTACGTAGCTTCCAACATTAGCTTGGATTGGACTTTCAGTTTTAATTTAATTGAATAATATCAACATTCTAAATTTGTAATTTAAATATCTCAGTTTTAACGTGCTGATTATGATACGTTGACCATAAAATTTTACACGGCAAGCAATAACGGGATTTTCTCGTTATTTCTTGCATTTAAAGTAACAGGATTTTTCCAATGGCTAAGGCGGGAGTTTCCCGGTTTATATGTAATTCTGTATAATGGTTTCATTTCTGCAACTGTTTATTTTTTTGTCCTTCTGAAATGACTCTTGACAATTATATTAACGAGTATGTAAAGATCAGTACAACGTATTTTTATCAGGAGTTCTTCGTGAGTGAGTCGGCAGACTCATCGCATTTGTGGCCAGTTAGTCCCGGTTTCGAGTCCAAATGGAGAACCGTTTCTTTCGGCTGTGAACCGAGAAGTGTTTGGATTCCGCTTTAAGCTTATGTGATCCCTTCCAGCATAATCATGTTGTTGCATAATAACATCAAGGCGAAACAAACCTATTTCTGTCCGTATGTAATATAAATACATAGGGCAAATTATTAAAAAAAAGAAAAAAAAAAAAACTGGTTTAAACCAAAAAACTTGGTTTTTGGGTTTTTTCATTAAAAACCATGGTTTTTGCCAACCCTGGTAGAGAGTTAAGGATGGAGATGAAATGTATTCTTTCAAGCGTTAATCAATTATAAGAAACTGCTTCTCGCTATTTATTACCGTTTTTGCTCTATAGTCATCAACATAAAAACCGGATGGGATTTATTTCTACAACTTCCGGTTTGTGCTTCACCTCCATCGTGCTTTACATCTTAGCCAAATTTGATGGTGATCCATAGAGTGGTTCTTGACTTTTTTTTTTTTTTTTATCCAACAGAGGACAGATACTCATTGTCAGAGTAAATACATATAAATTAGTTATGGTAAAACGAATTCCTAAATAATATGAAATAGGAATAAAATCCTCTGTTCCACTCACGATTCAAATCCTTGGACTAGCCGTCCTAACTGAAGGTTCTTTGACTTCCCTGAAATCACGCTAAGGAAATACTTATTTCAGCATTATCCAAATGTGTTGAGATAGCAGAAGTATATCTTTTGTAATTTCCCGTTTTAACTGAAGCATTTTCCATTTGATATTAACTGACATACGGAAAAAGACATTTTATTATTTATTTGTGCTGATACGCGAGTAGTATGTATTACAAAAACAAAGGGAATGGAGTCTCATTACTATTCTATTCCAGATCACAGTTGGTCACCGTTACAGCGAATTTGATCGAGCGCGAACAAAATCTTTATGCATGTTTTTTTTTTTTTTTTTTTTTTTTTTTTTTTAGAAAATGACATTCTGACCTAGAGATTTCTTCATGAAAAATACGTAGTTTAAACCAATTCTTAAACTATAGCTGTGTACTGAGAAACACGATTGGGGGCCACGGTGGCTTAGTGGTAGTGTTCACCTCTAGTGCATGGTGTGCCTGTTTCGATCCCAGATCCCGCCAAGTGAACTTTGTGGTGGACAAACAACGTGTGCGTGCGTTTTCTCGTGGCTCACCCTTTTCTTTCCACTGTCCGATCGTACGCACTCCGACATTTCGTTCATTTCTCATCATCACCGTCTCCTTTAGGCTAAACGGCATAATCATGGGACGTAAAACTTAAAGATTAAGAAACAGGAGTGAACGAAGTAATTATGCATATTAAATCAAAGTTTTCAAATATATTTTTGGAGGTGGATTTGTTTGGGTTTTATTCTCCCACCAAAAAGAAAGAGAAAAGAAAGTATTTTGGGTTGCGGAAATTTCCAACAACCCTGGATCCAACAAATACAAGTTAAGAAAAGAAAATGACAGAGAAGATATAGTCGGAAAGAGGAGGTGTTCCTTCTCATCAGCTTTTGATGCATTATCTATTCAGAGATTTTTGAAGGTACTGGTCTTCTGTTCAGTTTGCGGATAATATGGGTCATCTACCGAAACCTGAATCGAAAATCATGACAAAGATTTTCTAGTCAAGTCTACCCGACTATCGACGTGTATCAAGGGCGTTACGTGTGCTACAAATTTTAGAGGAAGACCACAGACTGATTGTGACGACATCTTATATAATGAAAGAGTTCCTAATATATCCGCTCAATGAATTATGTCTGATCACTTGCGAAAGCGTCGAAGTGTTTTGCCATTTCTTGTTTTTTAACTGCATTAATTTCGGTGCGTTTGCTTTAAAAGGAAATAAACTGATTAGAGCGCTAACTGAAAATATACTTTAATCTTAGAGACGTTTTGTGAGATGTAATGGAAAGAAAAACACGGTAGGAAAAGACCGATTGCCGGTGATGGATGGTATTAAATGAGAAAGTATGTCAGAATAAGAGTTTGCTTGGATTTGTTTCTTACGGATGCTTTTCACTTGGTGACAAGTGATGGTAGAATTCTTAATGTTTACGAGGTAGAGTGCCTTTAGTAACCTGGAGGAAAGAGGGAACGTAACCAGAAGCGATGCTGGCTAGGTAGTACAGTGCTAATTTCTTGCATTCAGTTGAACAACCTGAGCATTGGTTGCTCCAGGGATTTTTTGTTGGTCATATGCCAAGTTTTCTCACCACCCTTAATCTTCCCATAATTGTTATTACTTTTTGTTTATTTTTATTTCGTAATTTCTAGAACATTGAACTCATTTTGGTTTCGAGTATGCTGGGCTCAGGAAAATAATTAAAAGGAAACATTAATATTCTCAAAAGATTCGGTGATCGTTTCTTGAATTTTATGAAATATAACACGAATATTTTGTATACATCCGATGCTCAACATTGAATTCAAAACAGTGAATACATAGGTAGAGGACTGATGGATGTGTATTTAAAATGTACGTAGAGCAAAAGTAAATATGGTAAATTTTCGTCAGTACAGTTTACTTACAAACTGAACTCGTTATTTTAAGACTGTTGTGATCCGATTTTGCTTTGTTCTAAATAATTTTTATTTTATATGTCATTTTCTATCAGTTTTTAAAACAAACTGATCAGAAAAAAAGAGTTCATGCTACCACACTTAAATTTGTTAGAAACTAATTTATTCCAAACCCAAAATGAACTTGGTAAAAGGAATAAGTATTGTTTCCTTTCTTTTAGGTTATAAAATGGTTTCTCTCTCTTTTTCTTTTGCTTATGATAATAATGAAGGGTGTGTCATTTGAAGTTAGAAATTGTTGATTTATTTCAAATATACTAAGGTATGCAACCAAATGGTGTTCGGTAATTGGACTCAAATGTTTCAATGATTGTCATCTTCCTCAATGTGTGTTCCTTAAGTGTGGCACGCGTAGCGTAGTCGCTAACGCTCTCGCCCTCGGTGCGAGTGGCCCCGGGTTCGATTCCCGGTGGGGTCACTCGGTCGAAAAATGTACAACGCTTTTTCAGCCCCGCCACCCTGAATGAGGTTTTCCTCATTCACACCAGGCAAATGCTGGGGTGGTACCTAAAGGTCCCTGGCCGCTTTCTTCCTTCCCTTTCCCCGGATTGTGTGCTCACCGAGGGACGTCATCCCTCAAATTGTGACGGGCTAAATGGCCTTAGATGCCGAAAGCCTAGAAATCTAAAATCCTAAATCCGTTTTCCTTAAGAAATTGTGTTGCTTTTAGAATTACATATTTTGATCAGTCCCTCTGCTGTAGAGATAATGTTCTGAGTATTTTAGCGCCATGTTTTATTCTTCTTGAGTGTTATTTTTAAATTTGTATTCAAAATAGGTATCTACCAGATAAAAATACGTATTTCAGCAGACAGTGTTATTTCTTGAGGAAGACATATTGAGGAAAACGATAATTGATTGTTGAAACGTTTTATGTCGAATTACCAAATTCTATTTTGGTCTTTGCATCCTATTACGTCATTAAGTAATTTTCGAACTGATAAGTTTAGAAGTGACATAGTAGATCACGTTTCATTAAGCTTGTTCATGAAATCTCGTCTGAATTGTTTTTACGGTTAAGGCAGTATGTGTATGAAAATTCTAAAATGAATTACTTTATTGAATGTGATTTTCTTTTTCCTTCCTTTCAATTTTAGGGGCTGGTGAATCTGGCAAAAGTACCATTGTTAAGCAGATGAAAATAATTCATGAGACTGGTTATTCAAGAGAAGAATGTGAGCAGTACAGACCTGTTGTTTATAGTAATACTATTCAAAGTTTAATGGCAATTATTAGAGCAATGGGACAGCTGAGAATTGACTTTGCGGATCCTGCAAGAGCGGTACGTTAATAGTATTATTTCTTTATTTAATATATTTTTTACTTAATGAAAACTACCAATTGCAGCAGCGTATCTCCATGGTGTTCAATATTTTACAACCCCTCCTACCTGTGACCTCCATCTTCATGTGCCATAAGCATGCGCAAATATATATATATTATAATGAAGCCGTAATTATTTAGTTCTTGTATGCGTGGTATTCATTCTATGGGACAAGAAATAACTACACTATCGCTAACTGGGTTACAACCTGTTCTCTGGTAGAACACGGGCAAGACAGACTTACTACAATTTACCCTTTTATTATTAATAAGCAGTATAGTCATTTTAGAAAATAGATGAAAGTGAATCAATCACCTGTTTTTATAATGCTAGATTTTTTTTTTCTAACTATGCTTGAGAAGCAAAATGTGTTGCTGTTTTCTTTCGTTCTTCCTTTATTAATTTTCAAGGACTGATTGTTACTTTCTGAGCTTGGGTCTGATACGGATTTTTTGATGCTTTCGATTTGTTTAAATAAATAATTGTGCAGTTAAGTAGTTGAAAGGGAGTTTCAAAAGAGTTTGAACATTTTCGTAAACTTGGGAAATGTTCAATTATTGTTGAAAGATTCGGCATCCAAATTTAATATCGAGAGAGATGAGTCGATAACATATGGAGTATTTTTTCATGTTTCGAAAGTGTATAAGCCTTTGATCTGTATAAGGAGAAAACAAAAGAGGAAAAAACACAACTTCGAAAGCTTTGGTTTAATTAGGTTCTCCCCTAAAAGTCTCTGTAGTTGTAAATTTAGAAAGAAAGAAAGAAAAAAAAAAAAAAAAAAAAGACGAATACAAAAAATCATAAGCTTTCGAAATTCCACTTTTGGAGACATTTGCAGTAATAACATATGTATGAGTCTAATATCACAGCTGTAAAACTTGCGCGAAGTTAATTTTAAGTCACACATTTAAGTGATTATTGTTTGTGCCTAGGACAATGCACGGCAGTTTTTCACGTTGGCGAGTGCAGCAGAAGAGGGTGAGCTAACTCCAGAACTTGCTACGCTGATGCAACGTTTATGGCAAGATGATGGAGTGCAATTGTGTTTCTCAAGATCAAGAGAGTACCAACTTAATGACTCTGCAGCTTATTACCTCAATGCTTTGGACCGTATTTCACAAGCTGGCTACGTTCCTACGCAACAAGATGTACTTCGTACGAGGGTGAAGACAACTGGAATCGTTGAAACACACTTCACATTTAAGGATTTACATTTCAAGTAAGTGCTGTTACGCAGGATTCATGTGGTAGGTACTGAAGTACAATGTTGATGAATATTTAGTGTTTGATCCTAAGGGAAATCGCAAAAATAAATAACTCACTTTTTATTTACAGTATACGGAATTATAATTTTTTTAGAATTTATCCATTGTGTGTGTTTCAATGAGTGCCTTTTATATATATATATATATATATATATATATATATATATATATATATATATATATATATATATATGCATTACTATTAAATATGAAACACAATGCCTGATACTGACAAATGGCTCTCATGATTCTTTTTCTTAAGAATTTTGGATTATAATTTCTGAAAGCAGCCTATTATGTGCCAAACCTCGGACAGAAGTTGTTGGAATTGGCGTATGCGTGAGACAAAAAGTTGGCCTAATTCATTTTTCAAACTTTCTCCACGTATGTAATGATTTCTTATAGCAATGATACTTGATTCGTGAGCACTTCATGAATCCTAATCGCAATATATCTCAGGACAGCTGCGACGATTTCAGTGCCGCCTAAACGACAGAACGAAAATGTTGCGCAATTAAAATCTTGCGCCTAATTGGGACACTATACTATTTCGCTGAATGTGAAGCCTTATTTGTCATCTTCAACTTACGAAATTGTGCATGCTAAGTGAAATTTCCTATATACAGTGTTTAAAATTAATGCCATTTATTTTAGAGATAATTGATAGTTTTTGTGATTCACTGAATGATGTGTAAGATTTTATGCCTCTGATTTTAAGTAGCGTTGCTCACATTTGTTATAACAAAAGTTTTGATTTTTGCTTTACTGACAGATGTGGGTAATAAGCAAGGTCCGTCGACCCCACTGTTCCTTTCCTCTTTTAAGGTCGCGTCATAACTGCCCTTCTTTGAAAACCGAAAATGCAGTAAAACTGTGACGCCACGGCGGGAGCAGAGACAGCTTTCATCCAAGGTCCTTGTCATTCACGCTTGTTTGCGCGTTTGATATTTGCAGTGAAGTGAGTCTTATTTTTCTGTATTCAGAGAAACTACTGTAGTGTTCCTGTTAGCCTGTATGCATGCCGCATTGTGTGGTAAGCTTGTCGGTATCATAGTAGAAATACGAAGGATTCCAAAATCCTAAATTGCGGAAAGTTTGGCAAAATAAATGCTGTCGAAAGGACATGTTTAAAGCTGAAAACGCTCGCGTGTGTTGCAGTCATATTATTCCCGATCCTTACGAACGTTATTTAAAATTTTTGCTTCTAAATATTCTACCCCAAAAAAAAGTTTAAATGAGATGGTGTGCCTTTACTGAACTTGCAAGTGTCATATGCGAACACTGTTCACGAAATAATAAAAGAAATAAATGTTCGGAGGCAAAGTGTTTAATATATATATATATAGACATTGGGGCACAGTCAGACGAAATAACTACTATGACCGAAAGAGAAAATAACTCGTTGTTTATGTTATCTATCATTTGTTCTGTGGAGAGTGTTAAACTTAAGATAGATATTTCCTTTTTTGCGTGAAGAGAACGAAGTGAAGTCTGACATTAGTATGTACACTCATGTCCAAAATGATGATCCCATATCTGCAACTGTCTTCTTGTAAGAATATAATTTGATAATGATTTTGCAGGGTACTTTTAATACTGATACCATGTGTATAATCAGGAAATCTATATTTGTGGTAAATTTCATAGGAATGGAATTACAAATACGAAAATTAGAGTGAGTAAAACAAAATGTTGCCAAATGGACAAGAAAGTTCTATTTTTATTTTATTGTTCTTATTTACTGTTGTTTTGACATGAAATTTGCCACATACATGTCTTTGCCGATTATACACATACTGACATTATAAGAAATACCGGGCGAATTCGTTATCAAATTAATTTCTACATCATCATATTTATAGACATGCGACAATAATTTTGGACATGAGTGTACAACGCCAAAATAATAGATTTACAAAGTTTTAAAAAATGGAAAGCAAATACAACAAAGAATTAATTTCAAATGTCAGTTCTAAAATAAAATATCGTGGTCGTTTCAATAGAATGATTAATAACCGGTGGTGGATATATTACGAAAAAGTTTTACACCGGGCCAAATAAATATGCTAATAAATGGTAAGAAAAAATTAAGATGGATTGGTTAAGATAACATTCCTGTATCAACACAACGCGCCGTCAATGATAAATTATACAATCTTCTGCGGTTACAAGTTTGAATCCTCCTACTAAGTGTCAACACTTCGACGTTGGGTGTAAAAGTTACCGTTTTCTCCTGGCATTCTTACCCTAGTTTTGAAACTTTTGACGGAGCAAGGGCCCTAAAAGAGTGTCGAGAAATTTTCAGTGCTTATGTTTGATGCAATGAACGTTAACGAGTGCGCGTGCTATGACCAAGAGATTGATTTTGTTTTAGGACCACACAGATGTGTCCATATGGCAATGATTGAGATTTGACAGGTGCGTGGAAACAGTCAGTGTATTATGATTTCTGTAAGACTGAGTAAAATTACTCTTTAAAATCATATCGAAAGTTGAAGTCTCAGGATTCAAGACAGTTGCAATTCTTTTCGAGTTGGGTGGTGGCAACAGGAGGCTGTGTGGTGGGCTCCTTTCACCTTCTAGGTGGATGGAAGCAGTAGAAGAATGTGAAGTTATGTTTCGAAAATTTTACAAGAAAACTGTGAATTGAAAGAAAAGGAATGTGATTGACCAACTACTTGATGTGCTCTAAGAAAGACACTTCCAAGTGAAGATCCAGCCATGTTGAAATTATTCGCCAAGGCTACGACATTCTTCAGAATTCGGTTTATATATATAAATATAAAAAGTGGAAGAGGAATGTTCTTAAGGGAAGACAGCAAAGCTGTTCTTCAAGTGCTGCACAATGCTAAGATGAGTACGTATTGTATCTGTATGAAGTTTTATTTATTTATTTATTTGTTTGCATCTTAAAAATTTGTTTTCCTTTGCGAGTCGCTATGCTGGACATTGGCGTAGCACACGATATTTGTCCCTGCTTCACAGCGGTGACGTCACACTACAGCTGTAGATAGTGGCTACGCAGAAACAACAAGTTATGAAGGGACCTGTAAAAGCGCAGAACAGTAGGGTCGATGGACCTTGGGTAATAAGTAACTGAAGGCTGGATTAAATGTAAAGGAAACTTTTTAAGTAGGGACGTAATAATTCACATTCATTAAAGCTACAGCAGTCAGCAGATTACCCAGACTTGTTCAATGCTGCGGGCTTGTCTTGCAGTCGTTTGTACTGGTTACTGCAATAAATGAACCGAAGATAATTGTGTCAGCTGCACAATGCATAACTAGCACAATCTTGTCCCCAAAACTGAATAAACCGTCAGAAATTTTGCAGATATTGAGTTAATAATTCAGCAATGGCACACATTCAAATTCTGAAGTGTACAAGTGAAAGTCTTATTTGTGAAGATCAGCAAGATGATGTTCTAATACTCGTTGACTCAATATAAGCAATATGAGAACATTCAACAAGTGCAAGATATAATCTGTTGCTACCAATAAATAAGGGTTCGTGAAATACGATTTGCAGCTGGAATAAGTTAGAAAAGGATAGAAACAATAGGCACCAAGGAATTACAATTGCAGGAAATCATTTCTAGATGAGTGCCATGGCAATTTTACAACATAGAAAAGGTTCAAAACTTTACAGTAATGTCGAATTAGCTATATAACATGCAGCATATTTTATAAAAAGGGAATAAGAAAAAAAAAATGTTATGAGGGGGGGGGGGACAGAAATGTGTTGACGTTGGCAGGTACTATGTAGAAAAGCAGATTTTTTTTTCACTTATTGTTTCAGTAGTCATTTAAGAAGTCTTGTTTATATTGAATCCACCCGCGAACCTTATGCAAACTTACATCAGTACGAGGAACATTAATGAGTTAAGTCTCGTAGGGTTCTGTTGTAATGGAAAATTTAGTAAATGCTTTACAATGGTTTACTGGCACTTTTTGTTGTTGCAAATATTAGGAAGGAAGATTTTGCTATATTTTTCTAGTAGTTAAAAGCTTTATTTATAAAAATACTTCTACATGCACCTGTCTGTGTTATTCGTCATCTAGATGTGTAGTATTGTAAATGATTTGATAACTGACGTTCAATAATGAAAGGTGTCTTGAAAACATTAAAAATTGGCAAATAGTATTTCTTCGTAGTAATTTGCAAATAGTAAGTATTCTGTCATTATTTGAAAATTACTTCTAGGATCCTACCTTCTATGTACTACGTCTCCCGCTGATCTTTTATTTTTTGTTTAAGAATTGCTTTTGTTAATATCATCCATCAATTACAAGCTTTTCTACTCATCCTTTACCTTCTGCCATACCCCGCCACACTATTAATAAGACAGTTTCTTCTCATAATGTTCTAAGCGGTTTCTCACATTTGGGGTCGTGGTGGTTCAGTGGTAGAGCGTTCACTTCTGGTGCGTGGTTCCTTGTTTCGATCCCGGCTCGCGCCAAGTGAGCTTTGTGGTGGACAAACACCGTGTGCATGGGCTATCTCAGCGTTCTCCCGTTTCCTTCCACTTTCTTTATTCCACCATTTTATTCATTTCTAATCATCACCGTCTCCTTTAGCGTAGCCGGCATAATCGTGGGACGTAAAACTCAAAGATTTCATTTCATTTTCACTCTACATGAAACGTTTAATGCTTTTCGATAATTGTTTAACGTTTCATATCTTACTAAAGATTTAGTTATACGTTATCTATTCTTGCATTTATTTCTTGTTCACTTTTCAGATCTTCACTCGTAATTCTACCTAGTGTCACATAAAATATAAAAGATTTAATTTATTTAATGTTATATTAACATTCACTGACAGAGATAGAAAGACTGATAAAATTAAATTATACACTATAGTATTGTATGACAGAAACAGTAATGTCATTTAAAATTCAGATAAGAAATTATATGTGAAGCTTACAGGAAGCTAACAAGTACTGAAAATAGTTAAACAATTACAATTACAATACTATTAACATGGTCTTAGTAGTGTTGTACAGTCAGCATCAAAAGTTCTTTCCGTTTGATGAAACTAGTTGCGTAAGTAGCTTGAGAATGAAAGGACAATTTGAGTATAGTTTTCAGTAAATTAAAATGAATTTATTTTTCTGTACGTTCCAGCCATACCACCGTTATTCCTAAAATGAATTTTACCAAATGGAAAGAAGACTGTACAAAAGAAAGAAAATAGTTTTATTTGGTTCCGCTTATTGCAAGAAACCTTTCTAAAATCGAGTTAATTATATTTAATATACGTGTTTCAAGATTTCTTATTTTATGTTAGGCCAGTCACGCCTACACACCTAAAAGTAGATACCACTCAACTGTATCCAAATTTTTATTTATTTATTTATTATTATACTTCACACAGTTACCTTTCTTTCAACTACTTTACTTTTTAAAAAAATACTTTTTCATCCCGTGGTCTTCACATATTTTTGAGTTGAGTTGATTTTGAGTTTAACGTCCCGTTTAGCAGCGAGTCTATATTAAGGGCGGGCCTGCTGATTAACGTCGAATCCGAACAACATGAGCTCCGCCGGGAATCGAACCCGGGTCTTCCACGCCAAATTCACATTTTTTAAATCAAATTGTCAATCGTTTTGTTAATTATTTCAGATTCCGCTCGAAGCTAATACTTAACTCTTTTACCGAAATGCCATCCACATGTAGAGTCTTCGGAACATGTATTGAGTACTGCTCATATGTAAGTTTCTTACGAGCCATTCCATCCCAACCCTCTTTTCGTAATATCCCATTTCACGTAGCTAAAAGGGTTTTCAACTTTTCACGTCTAACGCAGCTTCATTGTAGTAAATAAATGTTTAGCTCCAAACAGTAATTGTCTTATCCAAAGGAGGTTATGACTGGCGCAATAGGGTAAGATTTTTGTCTTTGTTACGCATTTAAAAACAATCTTGACCAAATGCATGAAAGCTACTCTATTAATCTTCTGAAGTTCTGCAAATAATTCCATATAAGATATCATTTCTGTACCTTCAAAACAAATGCGAAAACGTAGTACATTAAGTATGAACAAAATTATATAAAAATGATCATCAAGATTCATACAAGCAGTACTACGTAAATAATTCGAAAGTGATCACAGTAGTAAACTACATTGCTACCAATATGATAACAAAATATAACCTAAACCATGCTAGTCCTCAGAATTACAGTTTCGATCCAAATTATGACATTTCTATGGTTTAATCTCTTAACAGGCTTAAAATCTTAAACCTCTATGTTGGTATTGCCCTTCTTCTTAATTCAGTACCTAGCGTGTCTTCCTTTGGTGCCCGTGATCCCAGATTGGATTACCAGTGTGAGAGCATTGAATACACTTAATTGGTTCAAATACCGCTTTAAACTGTAGATCATGGTCTATAACCTCGCTGGTAACAAAGTAGTTAAATACAATTCAGCCAATTAATATTACCGGTGGTGCTGTGTTTTTATTCTATATCATAACGTTTATTCTTTTTCTTTCATAGGATGTTCGACGTTGGTGGTCAGCGCTCGGAGAGAAAGAAGTGGATCCATTGTTTCGAAGGAGTTACAGCTATCATATTTTGTGTCGCGTTGTCTGGTATGAGTATTTTTTATGTATTAATAAGTGCTTTTTATTCCTTTGACCACCTTAGATCTATTTATACGTGTATAATGTGGCGAAAAATTCGTGTTACTAGTCCTCGCGACTACTGTCGCAAGGATTTAAAATTAAAAATATGGAACAACGTGTGTTACAATTTCTAAATGCATAAAGTGGTCACTAATTTATAGGAGTGAATAGAGGCTGAGAATGTTTGGAGAGAAAGCCGTAAAGCGGATATTTATAGCAAGCTTAGGAGATCAAACGGGAGAATGTTATTGTTAGCGACCTGGATATTAAGCAAGGAAAGTGTGTAAAATAGGCAGCTAAATAGATACTTTAAATTCAAAATATAGGCGATATAATAGACACAAAAATATAACTCGAAATAATGAAGATATAAATCTTCAAGAACTGAAATGAAGTCATACATGGTACAAAAGGTTGATCCGTCTATGTGTATCTGATTTTATACCTTCACCTCTGTTCACAGAATCGACCGATCCGAATCATTGAGACAGCAGGAAAAAGCTAAAGGTCTATAGTATCACGTCAGTTTGCGTGTGTGTGTGCATCGTGGTTCCCAAGGCGAAGCAGTTTTGGAAAGGCTACGTTGTAGCTCTTTTCCACGCCAAGTTTTCCGTGATACAGACTCAAAAACAGTGCAAGGAAAATGGATGTGCATTGGGGTCTACGAAGAACATAATCAACATAAACACCACGGCGTTTCAACATTTCATTCACCCAATAAGGGGAGTAGAAAGCGACCGGGTACTGCGGTGACTCCACTTGTAACTTAGAAATTGTGGCGAATAGCCCTGCAGGAAATCTCCTACAGAACCTGTGGTGGCATGACAATTACACATGGTATAGTCAACTGTGAACCGAATCGTACGTGGCAAATTAAAGCTCTGGATGGTGTTTAAAAGTCGTGAACATGTTCTTACTGCGACCCATCGGAGGCAGAGAAAGACCCACTGCAGATGCCTCTTTCCGGAGAAGAATGGAAGTTTGTTGCCCCACACGATAAAACATGGATTTATGTATCAGATTGTGGCAAAATTCGAACCGTAACGTACACCTCACAAGAAGCAAAAATCCATCCTGACTTCATCTCTCAGTTCAAAAGCAAGTTTCTTAAATAGATTTCTGGTTGCCGCGGGTACTGTAATAAAGGAAAGTTGACAATTCGGCAGGTGCCTAAAAACTACAAAATCAAGTCTACACTTTATCAGCAACGTATTCTCATACCAATTTATATAGAAGATCCGGCCCGTTTGTATGGAAATGAAGTCCATGCGCATTTGGATAAGGCCTCATCACATACATCTAGGCTATTCCCTTCCGGGACATACCAGTGAAGTCACCTGATGCCAGTCCCATTAATTTTTGCGGGTTTGACCTATTGAAAAGAGCACTTGCCTCTCGTTGTGTCACCACGGTCCCTGGCGTCTGGAAAGCCTGCCAGGAATAGCAGCACAAGATTCCCATTCCTGTACTTAGTAAAACCTACAATGGAAGTTCTGCTGCAGGGCTATGCCAAGATACATGGTGCTTACATCGAGGGTAACCGATGGTGGCCCTATGATTTTTCCTATGATAGGTGGACGTCAAAATTGGACACACACAGACGTTTCAACCTTCCGTATTTAAATAATATGGAAACACCTGATCTTTGTTGAGAACATCTTTTAAAAGAAAGGGAAAAAAATTTTAATGTATTTTTAATAAATAAATTATTTGTAGCACGTTATCCTTCATACAGCAACCCAAAATCCCAGTCTGGAAACAAATCATTCATCATTTTCAAATGGGAAGATAAATTTTGTGTAATATATTTTGACATTCTACGACCAGAAATCATTAATTAACTCTTGTAGGCTCGCTTTTTCTTTTTTTCTTTTTTTAAGCACTTTAGGAACTCTATTTTTAAGTGATATCGTCTACTACGCGACTTGGTATGTTTCACTTTCGTACATTTTTTGACCAGTTACAAGTGGTTGAAAAGATATTGTCGTCAGTGGAAAACTTATTCTGCGCGCGCCTATTGTTAGTTTTGATCAATTTCTTGAATAGCTTGTATACTGGTATACGCATACAGACGTGGTAGCTGAAACGGTTTTAGGAGCCTTAGATAACTTAATTGTGAAGGAAGCCATGTTTTCTTTAATATGATGACCCTGTACTTATATAGTAATGATTCTAAATCAGTACAGAGACCAGAAAGTGACCTGAATGACATAGTGTTGGAAGACGAGGACACCACTACATCGGAAAGTCTCTGTGAAGACGACATTCTTCTTACCTTACGTCCCCACGTCGAAAAAGGGTAATCTGGAACCAAGAACCACCAAATGTAAAATGCAGAACGGAACATTGTAACGGAGCAATCTAGTTTAGGAGAAATAACGTAAAATCCGGCAGGCGATGTGATAAACGAATGAAATGAATTAAAATCTTTCAGTTTAACGTTCCCGATTATACCCTCTAGGGTAAGGGAGACGGATGATTAAAGCAAGTGAATAATCAGGGAAGAATTGGTGGAAAGCGAATGTGGAAGGAAACCCAGAGTACCCAGAGAAAACCTTGGAGACGATGTTGTCCACCGCAAAGTTATTTGGCCAGGGATCGAAGCACGAACTCTCTCTCTCTCTCTCTCTCTCTCTCTCTCTCTCTATATATATATATATATATATATATATATATATATATATATATATATATATATATATATATATATATATATATATATATATATACAGAAAGGTAAGCGTTCTACCACTGAACCACTGTGCACCCCGATATGATTAGATGAGGTAATAAAATAGTGAAAATATTCAGGTAAGCCTGATAAGACCACATGTTTGAACCAAGGAATATGACGCCACAACACTCGACGCAGAAGAGATGAAATAACTTTTAGGAATACTGTATATTTGTGATGCTATGAAATTTTCTCAACGAAACTCCGAAGATATCTGGAGTGAGGACGATAGAGATACAGAAGCTATATTTTGTACAATGCCACGGAATGCATATATTTTCTTATAAACTGGTGTAGATTTGAAGAAAATACATTTAGAAGTGAAAGAAAGTGTTGGTGACTCATATTCGAGGAATATTTAAAGATTTTGTAAGAAATTGTTAGACTGCATATGCAATATCTGAATATGCAGTTGTATGCAAAACTTAAGAATAATTTGGTAATTGCTCAATATTTATAAATCCATCACTTGAAAAGCTACATTTGTAGGAAATAATAATATCCCATATTACAATGTGTTGATATTCATGAACAAGTGCATTCTTGAGAGAACTAATTCTAAACCAGCAGAGAAGGAATTATTAGAGTTCCAAACTATGCTTTCATATGTGTCGGAAGTCTTATAAAACGGCTTAGTCAGTCCGTCTGTCGACAGGTATCAGAACAAAAACAGTAAGAGAGATGGATTTAGTGTCCCAAGAATAGGTTTCATTTCCTCCGTTAACTATCTATTCAAACCGGAAGTGTGGTTCAAATTGGAACAATTCAGCGTCTCAAGACAACACGACTATCTACAATACTACCAAACCGGAAGTAGTTAATTTACTGTTATTTGCACCTTCAATACTTATTTCTGTAGAGCTAAAACGATAACAGAAACCAAGAAACGGTTTTTGCAATCTATTCATCGTCTCAGCGATGATACCATCTTCTCTGTTGTATCTCTGTTCAAACCAAAAGTGGTTCAGGTAGCCATTTTCGGTTTCAGCATTTACCGCCAAAGAACGAAAACGATAGTGCGAGAAGCGGTTTTTTGCAAATGGTTCAGCGTCTCAAGCCAACATAACATGACTACCGTCTGCAACACACTACCAAAACCGGAAGTGGTTTGAATATACTATTACTTCCGGTGTCGATACAGAGTGCTATTCAGCGAAAAAGGTAAGAGATATCGAGATACTGTTTTTGCAATAGATTCAGCTTCCCAGGAATGGGTTCTGTCTATTGCATTAACCCTCTACTGAAACTGGAAATATTTCAAATTAACCATTTCCGGTTTCAACATTTATCGCCACAGAACAAAAATGGTAACACATAGCGACAAACACTTTCGTGCAGTCGAGTGTCTCAGGTGAACATATAATCACAATTCGTAACAATACCAAAACCAGAAGTGGTTATAGTTTACTACTACGTCCGTTTTTAATACTGATCTTCATAGAGCAAAACAATATAAGAGATACCGAGAAGCGTTGATTGATTTTAACGTCCCTTTTTAGCAGGGAGGATATATGAGACGTGGACCTACTGATTAACATGGAATCCGAACCACATGAGCTTCCGCCGGAATCGAATCCGGGTCTCCCACGCCAAAAACGTGCGTTAACACTAACCGCTTAGCCACGAAGGAGCTCATATACCGAGAAGCAGTTTTTGGCAATCGATTCAGCTTGCCGAAAATAGCTGTCATTTCCGTTCACCCTCTGTTCAAACCGGAAGTGGTTCGGATTACCCTTTTTAGTTTCAACATTCATCGCCATAGAACAAAAGTGCTAATAGCGACAAACTGTTTTCTGCAGTCGATTTAGGGTACAAGATATTATATAATCACAACCCGCAACACACTGCTAATGCTGAAAGTGGTTTAAATTTATTAGTACTTCTGGTTTTAATACTGATTTCCACAAAGCAAAATCTGTAAGAAACTGAGAAGCGATTTTCTTGCGTCGATTCAACGTCCAAAGAGTATGTTCCGTCTCCTCCCTTAAAACTCGATTCAAAGCAAAACTGGTTCAAATTAACGATTTTTGATTTCAACGTTTATTGCCATAGAACAAAAACAGTAAGGGATAGCGAGCATTTGTTTTCTAATATGGATTCAGCTTCCGAGGAACAGGTTCTATCTTTGATCTCATTAGTCTGTTACAGTCAGTATGATAGTTATAGATGTACTAGTTCAAGTTCGAGTACTTATTGTATTTGGATAGTTTGGAAATATACCGTAGTTTTCCACTGTGAAACGAAACACAAAAAATAAACCGTGTATATATTTTCATAGGAACAGACTGGAAAGTTAATTTTCATCTCTGCATTCAGAAATAATGAATATAGTTTTTAAAAGAATGTTTTAAGATGGTGTTTCAATACATGGCAATTAGTAAGACGAAATATACCCGCCCAAGTCCTAGTATAAGTCAAGTAGGTGCACGTCCTTAAAGATTAATTTAAATTCCTTATAAGTTTATTATACTTCTAAACTATGCTATGCATAAGTGTCGGAAGTCCTACAGAACGTCTTTGTCCCTCCGTGCATCTATCTGTCAACAGGCATCGAAGCTAAAGTTGTAAGAGATGTCGAGAAGTGGTTTTTCGTACTCGATTCTGCGTCCCCATAACAGGCTCCATGTCTTCCGTTAAGTCTCTGTTTAAACCGGAAGTGGTTCAAACGAGACATTTCAGGTTTCAACGTTTATTACCATAGAACAAAAATTGTAACAGATAGCGAGAAATGGTTTTTGAAAACTATTCAGCGTCTCAAGACAATCTAACATGACCATCCGCTGCATTGTACCAAAGTCGGAAGTGGTTCAAATTTACTATTACTTCCGATTTCATTGAGTAAAACGGTAAAGAGATATCGAGGTGCAGACTTTTGAAATTTTTTCAGAGTCCCAATAATAGGTTGTATCACTTCTATTAACCCTATACTCAAACTAAAATCGGTTGAAATTAACGATTTCCAGTTTCAGTCTTTATTGCAATAAAACAGAAACAGTAAAGCATAGGGAGTAATGCCTTTTCGATATGGATTCCACGTCCGAGGAACAGGTTATATCTTTGGTCTTATTGTTCTGTTGCAACCAGTAGCTATAGATGTTCTTCCTCAAGTTTGAATATTGAATTCTCATCGTTTGGGCGATTACCGTAGTTTCACACTGAAATGAAACTTGCTTTTTTCAATATGTTAATTGATAAATTATATCTTTTATTATAAACCATTTTTTTTTTTTTAAAGTTTAAAACCATCTTTCTATTTTCACAAATGTAATTGGGGCATATTTAGAGCACGCAGGAACATGTTGATTAAATTTGCTGGTGCATTTTTAGCATTTGTCCAATTGTTTAAATCCGTACTAGACGCAATATCTCGCTCACATTTCTCGCGGCAGTATTCTTTTCATATATAGTGGTGATTTTCTTGACCTGAACTTTTTAAGTTTGCTAGAACCGACATAAACCTTGATTGAAACAAGAGATCTATCTAGTTATTCCTATGAACTGCTGATTTTAAAGAAAACAAAGAAAGGCGATGCTTGGCATGTAAGCAATACCATAGCAAGATAAATTAGAGATTTAACGAGAGCAAAACAAAAGACTCCCCAAGCAAACTTCAGTGCGTTTATTTTTATCATGTCTCTAACATTAAGAAATAGATATTTTGCCTAACACCCGGTCTCTAGTTATTACACAACCTGGAACTTCATAAATGTTCATTACTGAATATATGGTATATTGCCATTAATTAGACCGATAGTTATAAAATGAACGGAAAATAGTCTTCATTGAATGTACAATTTTGGTTGGAATGCCGGTAAGAAAATGTCCTTTAAGTAGGTCAAGAAGGAGATGAATAGATAATATAAAGCAAGATCTAAAGGTGAGTAACTGAATTGTATTAACATAGGAAGAACTCAATTGTCGAGTTTTGTTTCTGTGCTGTTGAACTTCAAGATTCCTTAAGCCATAGAATAGTTAGCTCCAATGCTTCGAAATTAGCCTGTTTGTGGATTCGCTTTTTTTTTTTTTTCTTTAAATCAGTTTTTAAAGTAACAGAAAAGGAAGAGCAATGTATACTTATAAACTTTGTAGTGATCTACTGTGAAAGAAGATGTGAAAAGATGTGTATGTTCCTGTAATTTGATTGCTTTTCGAGCGATGATGTAATTGATTTAAAATTGAATCAGCTGGAAAACCAGCATCAAGGTTGAATTTATCTAGTTGGCTTTGAAGACAATACATAATTAAAAAGACACACATTTTAAAGTAATGAGCATATTGACCATATCTTCTTAAATCACCTTTTGCAGGGGCGAATGATTAATTTTGTACGCTTTCCATAGATTAGAGCTTTGAAAAACTAATTTTTCCACACTTTTCTCTTTTTTCCTTCTTTTTTCTTGTTTGGTCCACTGGAATAAAGCATTTGGTGTTTCCTTCATCATCTCGAATAACGGTATATATATATATATATATATTAATATGAATATGCTTAATAATAATAATACTAACTGTAGCGTGCGTGTTATGTTTATCTCTTGATATATTTTAAGAATTATTACTCCTGTTCTTCCCCCACGAAGCTGTTTCAGTTATACACTTATAAATTTAAGTGTTTTGAAGGTTTTTCTTCAAAGTGATTATTTTCTGTTTTCCTATATGATATAATTGTATTTTATATCTATTTAATATGGACAAACCGGTATGAGTTTTTAGCATTAGTTTTTCAGCGTATTTCGTGACTGAAGAAAAACTGAACGAATTTTAGAACTGTCTCATAGAAATAAACAAAACAGACATCATAAGTTTTGTAAAGTTAATGGTGACATCCCATACTTTTCACTGTTATGTACACAGAAAAAAAGAAGTTAAAAAAACGTACTTATACCAAGTCACGAACATGTTATTGCACGAGGTTTCTAGCACATAAGAAGAACAGATGACAGTTACAGAAAAACAGAACGTTATTCGTTATTTGGTATGAATGCCAAATATACTGTGTAAAAACTTAGGTTATAGAAAAAAAATGCAAATTCTCATTGCCAGTTACTAGTTATTTATGATATGCTCGGAAGGCGATGTCATTGGTGTTGAAATAACACGCAAGTGTCTCGCTACAGTGGTAGTCATTTTGAGTTATTTTAACACCTCGTCTTTTGCTGTGTATGTGATTTAGACATTAAATTCGCTAGAGCGAGTGTCATGTTTAAAGGATTTGTATAAGTACCAGATTGTGTCACTATAAATAATTGAGTAGAAAATTTAAAGTATCTGTATAATTCTTGAAGATATGCTGAATGATAACTAGAAACTATTCCTTACAATACAGTTTATGAGATGTTGGTATGATATACATGTATAATCACATGCTTGTTTTCACTGAATTGATATTGATGTATGTATGTGGTTTATTTTACAGGATACGATTTAGTGCTAGCTGAAGACGAAGAAATGAATCGGATGATAGAGTCTATGAAGCTCTTCGATTCAATTTGCAATAGTAAATGGTTTGTTGAAACTTCAATAATTCTGTTTCTGAACAAGAAAGATTTGTTTGAAGAGAAAATAACAAGAAGTCCTCTCACTATATGTTTTCCAGAATATGCCGGTAAGTAATATTTTGTAAATCGTCTAATTTATGAGTTAGCGACATGATTTGATTGAGTTTGACGCTAATCATATGGACAAGCATAACAATATAAGTGTGATAATTAAGATGGTTTCTGCCAATGTTAGGGATAAATTGTAGTATGGATGTTAAATTCGCAATCCTGGAAACATCCAATATCTTCTGTTAAATTTCGTAATGGCAGTATATAGTGATAATCTTATTCTAGCTTCCCAAGTTTACAAACTTTTGTTTAATTTCATAAGTTGGTATGTCCTGTTTGCATTTCTACATATTAAAAATAGTTTGACATAATTTTGCTTCTAGTTGTTTTGTGATTTATTTATGTTATTTAAAATATTGAAATAATTCTACATATTGAACGTTTATTAGTTCATGTTTGGCAAACGTTCATTTCCACATATGTATATATAATAGTTTTCATAAAATATATTTAACATAAAATAATATATTGATTATATTTTGGATATGTTTTGTTTAAAAATGTTATGTACGGTCCCGTAAGACTTCTGTACCGTTCTGAAATAAATTAATGTTTCTTTTCAGCTGATATTTCACAAATAATCAGACATTTTAAAATTATATTGTTCGGAAATGAGTGACAGTGCTTTGATATTTTAACGATTTGCTGTTAACAAACCCACTTCTAAGGCGAGAGTAAACAATCGTCAATCGTACCCTGCCTTCGTAGTTCATCTTTTAGAAAACAATAATTCAATCATACTTTAACACAGATTAAGTCTTCTATATTTTTGTTAGGGTTAAAAAGCACATATCTTTCTGTGTGTTCTTGGAATTCCAATCGGATGATTTCTTTCCTGGTATAGTTTCGGTAACCAATCCTGTTGCCACCAGCTATTCCTTTTTAGTGAATCCTACAACGAAGAAATGAGAGTTCTTAGGAGCAACAACACAATAGGCAGTGGAACAGCTGGCTGCTGGAGAAAGGGGAAACGCCAGTTTGGCAAGCAAAAATAACTAATAGGAAAATAGTATTAAACATTGTTTTCAGTTGCTTTAATTTGAATCCCTCTTAGGTTATTTGGAATTGACTCGAATTCTTTTTCCTTTTCGTGTATACAATATGATAACTGTTTTCATGGAAAAGCAGTCGACATACTTTTTAGTTTTTTTTTTTTTTTATATGATGGTATATTTTTGTTGTTATATGTTACAGAGGAATGGGGACTCAGCGACAAATTACTTGCTTCCGGTTCGATCCTTGGTCATGTAAATTCGTGGGTAACGACACCGTGTCAGTGGGATTTCTCGAGGTTCTTCTTTTGCTGCCACTTTTTTCTTCCACCAATTCTTCCTTATCATTCATTTTCAATAATCATAGTCTCCTTTAATCTATATGGCATGCCTGCGAAACGTTAACTAAAGATGTCCTTTCCTTTTTTCATGCATATGTTGGTGTATTAACAAAAAAGAAACCTAATAAGACCATCGTGCCGGCACAATAAATTGTGTACAAGATCCAACCCTGCCATCAGTTGTAATTCGTGCTCGAGTAGCAGACGTAGTCCGCTGTTCCAACGCTTCTGCACACCCCCACCATTTAAAATAATGAGCATACTTAAACTGAATTGACAGTTATATGTTAACCCGTTTTGATTACTCTGTATAAGATGTTAAGAACCAAGAAGTACGTACATGATAACATGAGAGTTTCAATCCGTTGTTTACACACTGTTTTTTTAAAAGTATCTACATAGCGAATGGGGACTTGCATTACTAAAGAGAACAGCAACACAGCCCCCGCATGAAACAGTAGACAGCTAACAGATGGGTGGTAGGGATATAAGTTCCTATCAACTTGGCTGAGATAGACTTTAATGTTTTTTCTAATAATATTAATGTCCTTCAAGTTGTATTTTGGTAAGTCAGAAACTGGAGAATCATGATCTTTTGCGTCTATTATATGTTCCTTCATTCTAGTTTCTATATTTCTCGTAGTTATCGCAGTGTAATAACTGTCGCATTGACAAATGGCCTGATAGACCCCCAGCATTTACAGAGTTGTTCACAAAATATTCTTTGTAATCTGTAAAACGCTGTTACCTATTTATGGACGATTTGCAGCTAAATTGAAACCTAATTTTCGTCATGTCTTTGTTCAGAGTGAATGACAGTTTAAGCCAATATGGAAAAGAAATGCACTTATTCCTAGACTATATGCGTGTAAAGGGTCTTTCTTAATTGTATAATCTACAACAGAAAAGCAAAAGCGGTAGTTAAATGAAGAGATTATGTTACATAAAGCGGAACTCCATTAGTTCTGCAAGAAACTGAGTTTTTTAAACTTATGTGCTTTGGATTCTACGTTAAGCTGTAGACCCCGTCTCATGTAACCTCTGTGCTGAATGGGACACTAACCACCAATCCAAACAGGCAAGAAGCCGGCTTTGTATTAGTAGAAAAGCTTCATCTTGGAGAAGCTTACTTATTTGCGTCTCTGCTTCACATAATCAACGAAACAGAGTATCAAAAACATACCATGATTATCCTTTATCGTGCATTCAGTTTGAGATCATTGCTTGTGCACTTTCAACATCCGTCTCTTGAAATTTACAGAATTCTTATGAATGTTACTCAGTAAAATTGAACTGCAGCGGAATGATAGGAGAAACACGCACCCATGTACCGGCAATTATTGTGTCTTTGCATTCACCTTAGAAAGTTTAAAAATGTACAAATAATTATCTAAATAATTAACCCCAGATTGTTACGGTGTTGGACCAGCATTAACTTTAGTACAGCTTATAGTGAACCATTCTTCATGTAGTGCAGCACTTAGATACATTAGGGATAATGGAGGAGGAAACCTACCCTGACATACTGCTCTAAAACTGGCCATAGACATTCAGTGATGTTGAAGTCCATTCTGATGTTCATCATCATGTTTGAACAGGTCTGACCGTACTGGTGCATTATCATTTGGAAAACTCCATCCTTGTTATGGAACGTTTTTACCATATGGTGCCCCTGGTCACCTAAAATGTCTACATATTCACTGGCTGTAACTCTTCCTTTGAGAGAATAATAAATAGAACCAACGGAATACCTTGATATTGCAGCCTACACCAACGCAGAACCATCGATGTGTTTAACGCAGCAAAGAAGCAGTTCGGAGCATACGCATCTCTAGGCGTTCGCTATACGTAAACACGGCCTGCTGTTAGAAATAGGATTGTGCAAACATACCTTTCCAGATGATGATCGAGTTCTTTAGTGAATCGTGTTGCATTAGCCTCACAATTCGATGTGGGAATGTTCATTATTATTGTGCGATCCTCCTCACCTAGTCTTGCTTTCCGTCCATGATTCGTCTTTTCTGGTAGTGTCTTGCCCGAGGTTTGTATTCCGGCATCACTTTGGATATATTTGGTTTAACTAACCAACATTTGCAGTTTACTTTCTTCGAAAACCGGAGAGGTCTCCCATTTTCCACCACCAACATCTGGCCTGTTGCATATACCGTACGAATTTTTACTACTTTCTCATGTACTACTCACTGTCACCGGAAACAGCACAAAAAAGACAGGCGAAGTACACGAATGTTGAGTGTTAGTAATTCAAAATGTTTTCGTGTTACACTACAGGTGTGCTTCCATTATTTTGATAACTATTTGTATGTTCCAAAATTATCCTACACTGTCTTCTTTATCTCCACTTGTTAAAGTTATGAATCGCTGATTTTGTGTTATAGAAATATTTAATGCACCAGCTAGCTTGAACAGCTTTTACACTGGCGTATTTTACATTCGGTGAAACTCAGACACTTTTTTAGCCTTCAATTTATTGTTACTTGATAACACTGAAATGTGTCATTGCACTTCTTCAGATAATGTATAATTCTGTTTCAATTAAAGTAAATTACAAACTCAGCCTACTTACCGAAAATCGTATGACTAGGAACCTATGGCGTGGTCCTGTAGGAAGCCACACCTTTTGAGTGCGAGATATTGTTCTTGGTACTGCCACGTGGAATGTTCCTGTACAATGGTCTCTACAGTGCCAACTACACTCAGTTTGTAAGTCTTGATGTGGTTCGAGGCCTATGTAAATGTCCCGCTCTTCATTACTTCGGTTATATAAGAATTTATGGAATATTCATTAGTGAATTTTGCTGAAGATTTCGTGCTCTAGCAACATCTGTAAGTTCATTAAACCTGTTTATTGAATTTTCTGCAATTGTTTATATAAAACCCTTTTTGAAAAATGAAATATTTGGTAATGCAATAACAGTAACTGTCTCTTTAGTTAGGAATGGTCCTAAAAGTACATGTGTAGTACGCGAACGAACAAAAACAGTAAGAGAACTGAATATCTTATCCATTGCTTTTGGTACTATAATCAACGTCCTCTGCTCAATTTGACCAATAGCTTTTTTAGAGTGTCGTTTATCTTCGATTTTGATTTCATTTGATTTTGAGTTTAGCATCTCTATCAGCAGCGAGGCTATATTGTATGAGACGTGAACCTACAGCTTAACGTGGAATTGAACCCGGGTCTCCTTATTCAGCTTTCAAGACTGCGTTAACAGATATGACATTCCATCTGGTTCGAGCGAGTTCCTCTGTTTACTTCACTAATACAAACATGTTTTACGGCAATACTATGTAAAAACGCGCGTACTGTGGAAAATTAAGTCAAGTTAATGCATGTTGTCTGTGGGTAACATCGAGCTACAAACTGATTCACAGGTCCGCTGACGCTTCCCAGCATGCAGCGTTAAGCCTTAAACTTAGCGGTTTTTCTTCAAGAGCTACACTTTCGAACACCTTAATTATTACAGTTTTTATTCAGCGTCGTGTGCAGGCGCGTTACCATTAGCTACTAGTATTTAAGCATCTAGCAGCGATCAGCTTGAGATCTACTGAAGCCAGAGGTTCTTACGGCCTTAGAGATAAGTGAGAACAATGGACTGTTGTTCATATAAATTAAATAATAATAATAATAATAATAATAATAATAATAATAATAATAATAATAATAATAATAATAATAATAATAGAAAAAGCGTTTCACTGCACAGAAAATTGTTCCAAGGAGCTAATTTCACTAAAATTGAAGTAATATTCAAATTAACATAAAATAAAAATATTATAAAATGGCGCACAACAGGACGAATGACTATGTTCAGGAATAATACTTTTCATTCTCAACTCTGTGATAAAATATAAAACACAAATATTCAAATATCATGTTGTAAACACTGAAAAGAAAATAATTTGGTAATTTTTCATAACTGTTTGTTAAGTTCACTTCTGCAATCGTGACTTAATATCATAATAAAAGAAAATATCACCAAACACACGAATACTGAAAATTATCATAAAATTGTGCAAACATTGATAATAAACCAAATAAATCTTCAACTTAGATACTCGTTAAAGAATTGTATACTGTATAAAATTTTGTAAAATACACACAAACAAAATGATTTATATTGAACGTTAGAATGATTATTTATTTGTAATATATTTCAGTTGCAGTTCAGGGCAGAGGGCACGATGGCTCAGTGGTAGAGCGCTTACCTCTGGTGCGTAGAGTCCCTAGTTATATTCCCGGCCAAGTAAGCTTGTGGTGAACAACAATGTGTTCGTGCGTTTTCTCAGGGTACGCCCGTTTCCTCACACATTCTCATTTCACCACTTCTTCCATCATCATTTACTTAGCCTAAATGGCATAAACGTGGGATATTAAACTGAAAGATTTTTTTTTTTTTTATTTCAGTTCAGTTCCACTTCAAATTTTGATGATAAATTGTTCGATGATGGTAGTTTGGATGAATAACCGAAAAATTGTTTACCAATTCACAGTTTACACACAACTGTTAAGGTGCAATTACACTCCAGTAGACCAAATCTGTACGATACTATTCTTCGTTCACTCTCTTTCCATTGAGTGAACATGGGAACAGATTCTTTCTTCTGCCTTGCACTTTTCTCATATGTGCAAGACGAATATTCCACAGTAGACGATCAAACTATAATTATGTCATAAACACGACTTGATGCATTGTTAGGCTTGCGATGCTTTTAAAAAGCATATAGCTGTTTCAGTTTGTCTGTTTGTTAATAAAATTTTGAACTTCGTAAAATTACTAAATTGTTGAGTACTATGCAGCAATAAGAACTGAATTTATAATGAAAAATATTGCTTCTTATTAGCTCAGTACACTAAAACTTTTAAATAATTTAGATACTGAACTCGGGAGTTGCCAATAATTGTGGCAATTATTATTATGTCAGTGACTCTGGGAGAGTGTGTGCGACCTTGTCACGGCCTCATCGAGGTAGGTAGTAAAAACTGCCGCCCCTGCCGGCGGAGGTGAGGTTTCGGCTATCCTCCGAGGTCGTACCCGTGGATCCGGGAGATAAGACCACGTGGTATCCAAACACGTATTAAAGGGATAGTTAGTGTGTCCGAAGAGGGGGGAGGGAGCGACGGCGGATCCAACGCCCTACTGGGAGAATGGCATAGGTACAGCCCTCAAAGAGTACTTCGTGCGTGCTCTTTGGTCCGGGATAGGGTACTTGTATCCTAACGCATACTTATATTTCAAAGAGTAAGAAAAGTAGCGGAAGTAATACTCCATTCCAGGTTTTTCTAGTATCGTACTGGTTGCAGGATCCACGACCCTACCAAGGAGCCGCCCCTCCCAAATGGCCATTGTCTTGATTGATTGCTTGAGGTTTAATGGGGACGTCAGTATCGAGGCTATTTGTCTGTCTCGAAACCATTGTGTTTAAAGGGAAACAGCCTACATCAACCATTGCTTCTGGTAATATACGGTGTATTTCTTCCATAAACAGAAGAAGTTCTGTATTGCTTGAACGGCCCTACCGAGTGAGGGTGTGATGGTCCATCCCAGTGGCTTACACATACCATTGGGTTCGTAAGGTAGCTTAGCTACAATGCGTACGCTGTACCTAAATACGTTAAAGATAAGCGGCTCCTTATTGCTTGGGCGAGCCTACAAGGTGAGATCTCCGATTCCCAAATGAACATGTCTGCTTGCAGACGGCTTACATTGGTCATTGGCTTTGGTAATGCATGTTGTACCACTACCGTAATTAGAGGAAGTCCTGTATTGCTTGGACGATCCTACCGGGAGGGGAATGTCAAGTTTATTGCCTGCAGGGGGACAGAACGGTGACTGGGAAAGAGTACCTATCCCAGGTATGTGCTAACGGTTTCTGATCCCAGTAGAAGTGAAGAAGCTCTGCAGGATGGAGGCTGGTATCAAGCTCAAATGATGACTTAACACGTACCATTGGATCTAGATGAGATACGGGAGTATCTCGACGTGTGCACAATACCTCTACGCGCACAGGGGTAACCAGTTAACGAATTATGGTAGACTCGGCCAGGATTGAACAAGCCCTCTTGATCATGCTTGGGGCTCCCGGATGGGTTGGACTCTTGCCGGACTGTGATCATAGCTTGTGTGAGGCGTGGGATTCGATAGCTTGTGTGAGCTTACCCCAGGAATCTGGGTAACGGCGAGCATGGGCGGGAGGTGAGCTTGCCTTGACGCTCTGGTAGGACCTGACTCGCTAGCAGGACTGCCTCGACCAGTAGGTTAACTGGTACGCACTTACGACTTCGGTTTGGCCGCGCAGTGGACGTATGACACTACTTTAGAAATAGGGGATACATCGCAACCTGCGAGTCAAGGTAAAGGGGGACACTTTGATGATGCACTGCGTGCACGAGAACAAAACATCCAAGGTCGGGGAACTACGGGCTGGATGCATCTAGCGGGACTGGTCCAAAACGTAAGCCGAACTACCGAAGCAGATTTCGTAAGGTGTGCGATGTTTGAGAGTAGATCATTTTCATCTAATATACTATGAGGGTTTGCGTCGATCCACATACGACTGTTCCGACTATTAATTACATCGTCTTGTAAAACAGACTTCGTCTTGGTAAACATATAACCATGATGCAAAGAGTCTGCCGAACAGCGCTACCCTAGCCATTCACAAAATACAATACCGTGTTCGAAGTCAGCTGGGCTAAGGTCTTGAGCTCTGTAGATGATAGGCGTATAGTTGCTGTTCATGTAATACTTTATAAACAGAACTTTGCACAACTCGCATTTCGTGTGCTAAGTTTAGAGTACTTGACGGTTATTTTGCAACACTATTAAGTGCTGCTTCTATGAAGTCGGGAATTCTGGTATTTTGTCTGCTTCTTTGGTCGTAAAAGTGATTACAAATGTCCTATTTTCGATAAACAGAGGAAAAGTCTAGAGAACATGGAGTACTTTGGATGTCTCCTATGCAGATTCCGGTTCCGATATACACTAACGACTGCGTTACTGTTTTCATTACCCTGTCCATACGTAAAAACTAAATCTGTGAGTTCTTCAAGAATACATTTCATTTTAGTGATGTAATCACTCTACTACAGACTACACAGAAGAGAACTTGTAGGTTAACCACTGAACTACCAAAACGCCTTTTTCCAGTGGCGAGAACGAGGTACCTCAGAATGTAACTGACAAGAAGAGGGCGTAAACTCTCACAATTGCAGTGAAGAGGGCGTGTTGACGCTGTTACTATGTTAAGTTTGTACACACGTGTTTAGGACCAGTGTTGTGTGTTTGGTCATACTCCAGACTAAATCCGTGATATGAACAATGGATAAGACAGTTGTTCATATATATTTTTTGACTTTCCATTACATAGGCCCAGCTTTTGAAATAAAATCTTTACAAGTTTAACGTCCCATGTGTATGCTTTGATTTTGTAAAGTACAAGTCTTTGGCAGCGGTTATACTAACCCAAAACTGTTTAGTGTCAATATTTCCCAGCAGGCTCATGCAGCTGTTTAGTATATCACATGTTCGCGGGACAGAAAACGTTCCTAACAAATAGCATTACGTAATGACAACAAAGTGAAATAAGGCAATTGTGGTTTGCAAGTCTAAAAATACCCTACTTTCTTGTGGACTGTCCTTGTGCAGCCCCTGTTCCTGATTCATATTTACGTTAACGATAACTACAGGCTCAACATTGTGTAATATTTTCTTTGACCGAACTTTTACCTGGCAATTTTTTTCCCAGTTATGGCTATTTCATTATCATTTGGCAAAATTTCGGCAGGCTATAGTCCGGAACTGACACATTTTCCGACAGTGGGTTTTCATCAGAAACTGACTCATCTGTCGTCCATCATCCCTGAAAGTAGTACCCTTATATCGTGCCTTCAAGGTGTTCTTTCTTTTCTAGCACGACGATTTTATCATTGTTGCCCGTGATGTACATGTTTCTACTTAAAATAATTACAGTGAATATCCTACTTTTGTATGAGATTAACTTTGTACCGCTCCTGTTCTCCGTCCAACTTTACATTCATGGAATCGTGATCCGGTAATTCTTTCTCGAATTATTGACATTTTTTGTATCATTCCTTCAAAGTTTCGGCTAACTTTAGCCCAAAATCGACGCATTTCCGGACAATGATTCTCTATCTGAGTATTCTTTTTTTATCATTGCCCATCGTCCTTGAAAATAGTATCCAATGTCATGACGCCTTTAACGTATCCATTCTTTTCCAGTTACACATTTTAACCATTTTTTTCCCACGATGTCGTACATGTTTCTGCTTGGAACAAGTACAGTAAATATAACGTATGCTTTCTCGTCGTATTTTTGTATGAAACAGGTGGAATATCATACTTTTGTTTGAGACTACCGTTGCGCCGGCTTTGCTCCTTATCTATTTTTACATTTATTGAATCTATAGGTCAAACAAAGAAATATTACCGTTAACCGCATCTTGATCCGACAGTTCTTTCTTTAGTTATAGACATTTTTGTATCATTCCATGAAAATTTCGGCGGGCTATAGCTCAAAACCGACACATTTCCGGGTAGTTGTTCTTTATCTCAAATGGCTTCTTTTGACGTATTCCATCACCTCTTATAGTCTTACCGAAGGGTGTTCTAAAAATGTCGCCCACGGACCACACAAGACTATTCTGCAGGTAAAAATAAAGTGAAAATGCTATATAATGGTATATCCTCCGGGGCGTACTACAACCACTATAGAGAACGAGAAATCTCACTATGTGGCAACGTCGTAGCTTGACTTTCAACTATTAGCATTGATCTGCAAACCTATCAAGCAGTTACATACATTCAGTTAAAGTCGGTAAACAATGATCGAAAGGAAATTGTATGAGTTATTGCATTAGTTGTATTTTAGAGTATCTGGGGATTATTTCGAATATATTGATTGGCTAATCGTTCGGATATGGAATACCATTCAAACTTATTAGGGGTCCGGGGGTCCTGCAAGCTGGGATCGAACAAGGGGTCCTGTGCTCTAGATACATGAAAATTGGTAGTTAAGAAGTAGGAATGGGGTAATAAAATAAGAATTAGGAATAAATGTAGCCTCTATAAAAGAATTGAATGTTCATAGCTTCATTACACATTCATTTGCACATGCCAGTTAATAAGGCATTTTTCATATAAAAGAAGCAAGTACTGGATATAGTAAGGCAGGGCTCATAGAAAGTCACTTTTTTAACTAAAAGTTACTTTTTTTTTTCAAGTTGGTCACTAAAAGTAACTTTAAAAAAAAAAAAAAATTGTCACTAAAAGTTACTTTTTTGGCAGGTAAAGTGACTTTTTCGTGTGATTTATGTTTTGCATTGGCAGTTTTCTAAGAAAAATATAAAAATAAATGGAAAAAGGCAGAAACTTGTTACTCATTACTCTTCTGAAAGTTTCAGTACTTCCTGCCATATGTAAAACTGTCAGCTTTATTCTCACTTCAGCGTTTATTCTTTGTAGAGCACAGTGCATGGTTGATGGATGCTTAAGCTCTCAAGGTGGGGTTGAGAACCCTTCTGTGTCTATTCTTTCTTCTATCATAATAGTCTATTAGTTTTCTCTCGTAATAGTTAACGCTCTGCTCAACGTTGTGTGTGTGTGTGTATTTGTGTGGTTATTATGTTCGTCTTGTTTTATGCTTCTTGTATGTTCTTCTTACGAGTAGGTGATGAATTTGAATATTTCATGACTTTGAGAACTCTCAGTGCTAAGTTAAATATAATGTGTGGGATGAAGAAATACGGAAATACGCCAGAACAGGTTCCACTTACTCAGAAGCTTCTTATATTTGCTAAGTCTGCTTACCGTAACTATAAAGCATACTTAGAAAACTTAAGAAAAGAGAAAGCTCAAAAAGCAGAAGTAAAGAAGAAACAAAACAAACAAAGAGAGAGGTGATGGAGAAACTGACAAAGGAAAAAAAGGGGCATGATGAGATTTTGGTCACTTTTTCGTGTGTTTTTGGTCACTTTTCAACTATTTACAAGAGACCAGACCAGTATGATCCTTGGTAAGGGGTAATATTAAGGGAAGACGAGAAACTACTGATATATTTCGTACATCAAAATTGAAACTGATACATCTGAAGAATTAATGTCTTGTTTATGCAGCAAAAGTTGATTTTTTCATGCATTAAGTATTTGGCGTAATTGTCGTCGTTATTTAAACTTATCTAATAACCTCAATTCGTGAATTTCCCTTCTCATCAAAGACGTGCTCAGAAAAAATAGAAAAGAAAAAAGAAGACCACAGATCTTGCCCATAAAATATACAATATAGCAAGTAGGGAAGTACAGTGGTGGTGGGCCCCGGAATTTTCGACTCCTCTCGAAATAAATTCCTGTACGTCTCTGATAGCAAGTATCCTTCTCGACAGCATTTAGTTGGATGATAAAGAGTCAACATTTGATCTTCGTCACCGTTATGTCTAAGTCTCCAGACTGCAGCTCACTGAGTCTTAGGTCTTATCTCCAGTTGATCTCCAATTGGGCTGCGGTGGCTCAGTGGTAGAGCGTTTTCCTCTAGTGCATGGGGTCCCTGGTTCGATCCCGGCTCGCGCCAAGTGAACTTTGTGGTGGACAAACACCGTGTGCGTGGGTTTTCTCGGTGTTCTCCCGTTTCCTCCCACTTTCATTCCACCATTTCATTCATTTCTCATAATCAGTCTCCTTTAGCCTATCCGGCATAACTGTGGGACGTAAAACTCAAAGATTTTATTTTTGAGATCTCATTTAATTTCATTTTTGGTCTTCAATTGTCTTAGGGTGGTGCGTTAACGCCAAAAATTTTATGCCTCATACTGGGACAGGAAGAGAGAATTATGCCACCTAAGACAACTTGCAAAAGAGCATAATGTAATGTGTGTAAAAACAAGTAGTAGTGTTGTGTACATCACGTGAAAGAATTTTGTTTATATGCCGTTAGATTTTCAATATTGAAACCGGAAATTGTAGTTTTCTACCACTTGGCGGCTATAGTAGAGAGTTCAATGTTATTTTAAGTTCTAATATGAGGAGCAACTAAGGTTTCTAAGAACATCTCAGTTCATGCATTCACCGACCGTCGCTTTGTGTCTCCTCCCTACTGCCGCATCTCCGCGCGTGCCCATCAGTTTCGTTCTGCTCTGAACTGGAATATATAGAATTATTGTTATACTGTAGCGACAAAATAGTACAGTTTGGGGCATATTTCTCACATCAATAATCGTTTTAAAGGCATATCTGTTTGCAGGCATATTATTAATCTGTACGCAAATATTTATACATGAGCCAAAGTAATAGCACTTTAGAATATATCACCGGGTTCGATTCCCGGCGGGAGCTCATGTGGTTCGGATTCCACGTTAATCAGTAAGTCCACGTCAAATATAGCCTCGCTGCTGAAAGGGACGTTAAGCTCAAAATCACCTCAAATCAAGTCTAAAATGTATCAGGGTATTTATTGTTTTAAGCAAGGGAGATGAAATAAATAATATTGTCAAGTAGACGACAGCTGAAGGCTATTCTGTTTAAATGGCGATTGAACAAAAACGATACTCTCCTGTTATTCTTGAAACTAAATTAATAAATAAAATGACAATATGATGTCAGCTTGCTACACCTAAATATGCAAATTACACGTTATTCTTTCACAAAAAGTACGAAACAATATATACTGTCTGTTCTCTTAATCTATGAGTTCGTAATGTATGCAAGTTACAATTTAAACACAAATTAGTATAAATTTATGTAAATAATAACATTATATCTATTTACTTTTATACATTTCAAAGCCTGTTTCAACTGGGCCGTCAAACATTTCAAAATTTGGAATGTCAAATATCCTGTTACTATACAAAGTGTATTTAAATTATCTTTTGAAAATATCATTTAATCTTTGCTGACTTAGCAAAAATTAATACTTTATTTACCAAAGACATCAATGAATAAAACAGCTGAAGCTGCTCATACGGATCATATAGAATACACTATCATCATCAAATTCTATAGTTAGTTTGGTAGCCGAGCGTGGCAAATCATGTTTAATGGGTACTTATTTTGTAAATTTGAGAGGTTACTTTTACCTGGCTCAAATATTATTGTATTCTACTTTTTATTTTATTTATTTATTTGGTCTAGGAATTAATTCGTGCGGTTGGTACGCACACATTGAAGCTGTAGTACAAACACAAACTACATAAATACCTTAAGAAAAATATTGTCCATCGCTAGCCACCACTTTCGCCCATCTGTCAGGCAATGTACGGATTCCGTGGCGAAAGAAGTCCTCATCCTTGGAAGCGATCCAGTCAGAGACACATGTTTCGATATCTTCTGAAGAAGTAAACCGCTGTCCAATCAAATCGTTATTCATGCAATCGAACAAGTAGTAGTCCGAAGGAGCAACGTCTGGTGAATACGGCGGGTGGGGTAAAACTTCCCATCCGACATTTTCTAAATAGGTTTTGACCGGTTTTGCGACATGTGGGCGAGCGTTATCATGTTGAACAATAAGTTTATCATGTCTGTTCTCCCATTCTGGTCGTGTTCTGGCCAGAGCTTGCTTCAAACGCATTAATTGTCGTCGATAACGTTCTCCATTCATAGTTTCAGCCGGTTGCAGCAGCTCATAGTACATCACACCTTTCATATCCCACCATATGCACAGCATAACCTTTGCACAGTGAATATCTCGTTTTGGTTGTGATGGACCTGGTTCACCTGGTTTCACCCAGGCCTTTTTTCGTTTAGGGTTCTCGTAATGGATCCACTTCTCATCACCCGTAATAATTCGATGCAGAAACCCCTTTCTGCTCTGTCGTTGAAGCAGCAATTCGCAAATGGTTTTTCGTCTTTCAACGTCTCTGTCTTTCAATTCATGTGGAACCCAATGTGACATCTTTTGAATCATTCCCATGGCTTTCAAGCGTTTGGAGACTGTTGTTTGATCAACGCCTAATGCTGCTTCAAGTTGTTCCTGCGTTTGACACGAATCCTGCTCGAGCAATGCTGTCAATTCTTCGTCTTGAAATTTTTTTGGCTGTCCAGCTCGCTCTTGGTCTGCCAAGCCGAAATCACCACTTCTAAACCGTGCAAACCACTTCTGACACGTTTGCTCAGCTAGAGCATGGTCACCATACACTTCCACCAAAATACGATGACTTTCAGTCGCACTTTTCTGCATGTTAAATAATGCAGCAGGACACCCCGCAAAAACACTTTATCAGGCACAAATTGCACCATGTTCACTTAACTACAAACTGGTGTTGTTGACGCTTTCATCCACTGCCCTATACTACGAACGATACGCGATGACAGGGGTTTGCAACACATGTGTGGATACACGGAACTGTGGGACGCTCTGTTCGTTGCGCCATCTCTTGTCCACCCTCACGAATTAATTCCTAGACCAAATCTTTATTTATTTATTGAACAAATCCCAGATACAGCATAACTTTGCCATTTTACACAGGGACATGCTAACAAAAGAAAGAAAAAACAAGACAACAATAACAATAACATAGAAAAAAGAGTGTAAAAGTAAAACTATTCCGTCAAATGTAGTTTAATTGCTCTTTCAAACACTGGGTAGCTCGAAAAAAATGTCCACATCAGTTGTTACTTGATTATAGCAGTTTGGTATTCTATAAAAAAGAGACCTCTGTATAATAGCCAACCTAGGACGGGCAAGATGGCATAGGTGGGTATTCCGGGTGATGCGGGAAGGGACACGTAAGGATAGTTCCTGAAGTAATATTTCCGATCGTAAGTTTCCATTAACTATTTTATGTAGATAATTCTGCGTACTTCAGGAGTCGGAATACTAAGATGTTGCAAGAGTTCCTTCTTAGATAATGATCGAAGTGCAGGAAGACGAAAGCGGACTATAGCGAGGAAGAAATTGAGAACAGAATCAAGTCTGGAGAGATGTGTAGGTGCTGCCATGGCCCATATGGGAGAGCAGTATTCGATCTTGGGCGCTGTTAAAGTTTTATAAAAAGTTGCTAATGAAGAAACAGTGCGTAGTTCGGTGAATCGATAAAGAAATCCCAACATGCGCATTGAATTCTTTAGTATTGAGGAGATGTGGTCAGAGAATGTGAGTTTTGAATCAAAGATGACACCAAGATCATTGTGACTAGCAGAATGTGTGATAGGGGAATCGTTGATATGGTATGTGGAGGGAACTGGAGACTTTTTCAAGGTAATAGTAATACTGTCACATTTCTTACTGTTGAGTTTCAAGTGCCACATTTCACACCAGCTTACAAGGTAATTTATGTCTTCCTGTAGAGTAATTGTGTCATGGAGACACGATATTTCTCTGTATAACTTACAATCGTCAGCAAAAAGCAGAAGGCCACTTGGTTGAGCTGATAAGTGCGTGTAGAGATCATCCATATACAGGACAAACAGCAGAGGCCCAAGTACACTCCCCTGAGGCACCTCTGAGATCACGGGTTGGGGGTTAGAAGTCGCCCCTGAAAGAACAACTCTCTGTTTACGGTCCTTCAAGTAGCTTGTGATTACAGAGAGAAATTTACCATGTACATTAAATCTGTTGGAGAGCTTATGAAGAAGATGAATGTGACTGACAGAATCAAAGGCCTTCGAGAGATCAAAGTAGATAACATCTAATTGAGTATTGTTATTCATACATTTGACTGCACAGGAGAGAAGAGTACTTAAATTTGAGAGACTTGAGCTTTTCGGTAGAAAGCCGTGCTGAGTACTGTGGATGTAAGGTGAGTTGAATTTAAGTAGCCTGTCTTTGATTATTTTTTCGCAGATAATTGATATTACAGAAAGAAGAGATATTGGCCTATAGGAGGATACATGATCTTTAAGTCCTGATTTATATATTGGGGTAACATGAGCTAGTTTCCAACTGGTGGGATAATACCCTTCCTTGAAGCATCTATTGAATAAGATAGATAGAGGAATCGTAATAACTGAAGCAGTTTTGTTGAGAAAGAGAGGACTAATTTTATCAGGTCCAAGTGATCTATGTGGAGATAACGATAGCAAGAGAGTCAGAACTTCGCCTGGGGTGGTAGAGACATTGGTTAAGGTTTCCGAACAGATTGGGCGGAGAGGGGGAGGATGGGTTGTAGAGGGAAGGGAAGTAAACGTTTTGATGAAGTAGTTATTGAAGAAGTCGGGTCTTTGATCATCACTCGCTTCAGTATTTTCATCTTGAACTGTTGCCGGTATCCCCGGAGATTTTGTTTTAGATTTAATTACAGACCAAAAGACTTTAGGGTTACTAACACTAAAATCACCAATTGAGTCCATGTATTCAAAATACTTACGCCGCTGTACCTTCTTGGCAAGACTTCTAATTTTAGCAAAGTTTTTGTATGTGTAGTCACTCGGATGTGATTTCCAAAGAGACCAAGCAAGCTTTTTGTTTTTAAGAAGTTCACGAAGTTCATTGTCATACCAGACCGGAAACCTGTTCGATTTTGATGCTTTCACCGGCACAAAGTCCTTTATGGCTGAGTGGACAACAGATGTAAATAAGTCCACAGCGTTGTCAACAGTTCCTACCTCTAACAAACACCAAGGAAACAATTCAATGGCACGGCAGATGTCACCCCAGGGGGCTTTCTTCCAAAGAAGTTGTGACCTATTTTTAAGGGGCTGGTTTGTAGTAGTGGAGGGGAGGAAATCGAAAGAAACATCCAAGGAATCGTGATCCGAGGGAAAATGATTTCTGCATGGGACAACACAACGAGGTTCTAAGTTAGAGAGAATATAGTCAAGATTGCTATTATTGCGGGTATTATGCATATTATGTTGACCTAGACCAAGTCCATGAATAAAATTGTCCATGAAATAACTGTCGTTTCCATCTTTAGCGACGCCATGTTTGCTGTCCTGCCACGTGATGGAAAGGTTGAAATCACCCAACAGGATGACGTCACCGTGTGACAACGCATGTAACAGTGAGTCATGGCAAGCTTCTAAGATGTGCTGGGGGGTGTTCTTGTGCGGCCTATAGAAGCACCCAATAAAGACAGAACGAAGCTTTGGAATAAACACTTCCACACAAATGAGTTCACAATCCCGTTCTAGATCCAGTCTTCTCTTGCTCTTCCACTTATTATTTACACAAATCATCACTCCACCTCCACGAGATATGCGGTCTTTACGATAAATGGTGAAATTATTACAAAAGCTAATTTCACTGTCGTTCACTGATTCATTCAGCCACGATTCCGTCACTGCGAAACAATCCAGTTCCCTTATCTCACCTAGGGAACATTTTTTTTTCTCCTACGATACTACTTGTCAACAAACTTAAAAAGTTCGTTACTGAATTCTTTGTCTGTGTGTCTGTCTGTTATTTGCGATTTGTTCAATTTTGAACCCTGCATTCGATAGAGCATCAAAAACTATCACAGAAAGTGATTAAATTTTTCGCGTCACTTTTACCGTTTCCGAGATATTGGCCAAAAAATTGCCGACTTCCAGAGATTCAAGGAGCCATAACTCGGGAACCTTAAGTCATAGAGAGATCATATTGGTGTTGATCAATATTTAAAAGGATGGTAAATATTTTGGTATCAAATAGTAACCGGTGGGCACTGGTTTGGTCAATGGCCAGCTGGCCAGTGGCCACCAATTAATATTGGTACCAAAATATTTAAGGTATTGATTAACACCATCATCATCTCCCTTTGAGTTATTGTTCCCGTGATATTGGCCAAAAAATGACCAATTTCTAGATGTTTAAGGAGCCATAGCTCGGGAACCATAAGTTGTAGAGAGATTATATTGATGTTGATCAATACCTAAGAGGATGGAAAATATTTTTTTTGTACCAAATAGTAGCTGGTGGCCACTGGCCAATTATATAGTAGCCATCTATTAATATCGGTTCGAAAATGTTTAACATTCTATTATGGATTGATTACCACTAATATAATCTCTCTATGACTTACCGTTCCCGTGATATTGGCCAAAAAACGGCCAATTTCTAGATATTTAAGGAGCCATAGCTCAGGAACCATAAGCTGTAGAGAGATTATATTGAATTTGATCAATACCTAAGACGATGGTAAATATTTTGTTACCAAATAGTAACCGGTAACCACTGTTCAACTGGCCACTGGTTTGGCCATTGGTCAGTTGTATAGTGTCCACCATTTATCGGTACCAACATGTTCACCATACTCTTAGGTATTGATTAACACTAATATCATATTTCTATGACTTACCGTTCCCGTGATATTTGCCAAAAATGACCAATTTCTAGATATTTAAGGAGCCATAGCTCGGGAACTATAAGTTGTAGAGAGATGATATTGATGTTGATCAATACCTAAGAGGATAGTAAATATTTTGGTACCAAATAGTAACCGGTGGCCACTGGTTTGGCCGCTCACCAGTTGTATAGTGACCATCAATTAATATCGGTACATTCTATTAGAGATTGTTTAACACCGATATCATCTCTCTCTATGACTTAGCTTTCGGTGATATTGGCCAAAAGATAGTTCCGATTTCGGGAGATTTAAGAAGCCAAATCTCGGGAACCGTAAATCACACAGAGATCATATTGGTGTCGATCAATACCTAAGAGGGTGGTAAACATTTTGGTACCAAATAGTAACCGGTTGCCACTAACTAACTGTCTACTGGCCAACTGACCACCGTTCCCCAGATATTGGGCAAAAAGTTCGAATTTCTAGATATTTAAGCAGCCATATCTCGAGAACTGTAATTCATAGAGAGATGATGTTTTGCTAAATTTTGTGAGAAAGAGAAGGTGCGGATAAAATGATTTAGCTTTACATCCAGGAGCAATGACAGTTATCATTCCCGCTCCATCTCTTCATTCTTTTTAAGTTCGTTCTGGCAATGCTCTTGAAGCATTCTCAACTGGTATAATTAATGTATTCATTTCTATATCATTTAATTTTGCCTGCTTTTTTAAAGGAATATTAAAAATCTGTGTGTATATTTTGTGATCTCACTAAGATATTGGCTTCCGGTGAGACTGCAGAAACATCTATGCAACGAAGCAGAATTTATTATTATTATTTGAATTTGACAAGTCATTTGGTCTTGAATCATTCCATTTTTGAATCAAAAGATCCAATATATTTCAGACAAAAGTTTTCTAGTAGGCCTTATATCTGGAGAACTACATATGAAGGGTAAGGGGAAAAAACAAGGAATGTCCATGCATGTGCTTTACCGGGTGCTTTGTCCTATTTGTTGGTGACCCTTGGTACTATTCGATTGTATATGCCATGCACGCGTAGATGTAGAAATATCCATGTAAAAAGGGGCGAAAGATTTAATAACCCTATTCTTTGTACGTGATTTTCAATATTAAAATGCCGTTTTCTCAAAAATGTAATTTTGTGACATTCCTTCTTTTTTTCCCTTACCCTTCATATAGTGTATCCAAACCCAAAATTACCACTTAACTCAGTATAATGTGCTTATTCCATAAGGAATACGAAAACTCGATTTAGGGGCCATTCAAAATTTTTGTGGCCCCTGATCCAAAAAGTGCAATATATTTAATTCAATCACAGATTTTCTTGTACACTTCATATCACGAGATCTACGTATAGTGTAGCCAAACTCAAATTACCACTTAACTCTGTATGATGTGCTTATTTCGTTATTAAAAAAAAAAAAAAAAAAAAAAAAAAAGCAGTTCAATCTAATTATTGACCAAAATCTAATTATTGACCAACATCGCAATCGTTTGATCCATTTTTAGATCATTCATAAAATGCTTGTTTAAAAAAAAAAAATCTTTATTTGCGATTCATTGCCAAACAGTAAAATTATATTGATATAGTTAGAATTGTATGATATTGATATAGTATTTTTGTAAGAACTGCTTGACTTAACCTGGTAAGCATGTGCTCCTCTGTTAGCAAGTGAATTGTTTTTATTCTTTGTACCGACGCTAATAGATGGCGCTAGTATCAACGTCTATCAACTGTATAGTCCTTTATTTAAAATACGATGTTGCCATGTAGTGGAAATCGCGTCTTTAGGCAATGACTCGAAAAGTATACAATTACGTATATTTTTGCTTTATTTTGACCTGTAGAATATATATATATATATATATATATATATATATATATATATATATATATAGTGTCTTCACCCTCACACCCTCGTATCCCTTACTTCAGCATTTGAAAAGTCTAATACAAAATTTCACGTCTCTAACTAACATTAAGGGATTACCTGATATGGCCATATTTTTTTCTTCCCTTGTAGAGGAAATATCTAAAAACACTGAAACACGAATTATTGTAAATGAAAAGTAAATACCAAATTTCATATCTCTAGTCTTAAAGGATTTCGAGATATGGTCATCCTGTTATAATAATTGTAACTCCACCCTTTTTCTTCCCCTCTAGAGGAATATCGTAAAACGGCGAAACGTTCGTCTAATTATTTTAAATGAGAAGTCCATAGACCAAGTTTCATGTCTACTCTTCAGAGATTCGGACCTTTTACTGTAACAATTATCCCCCCCCATTCCCCCCGACCTTCCCCGTCGAATTTCCAAAAGTCTTCGTTAGTGGTACTTTGCAAATCCTATGCACTGTCAAAATTTGAAGTTTGTAACCTAAGCGGTTTGGACTGGGCGTTGATCAGTCAAGTAAGGACTTTATATAGGTATATATTGGGTGCGTCAAAAAAATGTTTACTCATTTTGAACTATCATAGAAAATTTGTTTTCCAACTAGAAGGTTAAATTTCAGGGAAGCATTAATATTATGTTTCCCCAACAGGAGGCAGTTAGCAACAAGAGAGTGACATCAACATGACAGACGGACGTGACAGACGTAACAATTATACATCTACGATACAAATTCGAAGTTCATAAAACCGCATGTGATGTGTACGGAATTCAGTCAGGGCGTCCTCGCACGTCTACAAGTTCCGATTCCTCATTTGCGGTGCTGGAACTGTTTCAGCGTTCTGCATAAAAATTTTCAAGCCAAGAGTCACGTGAGAGCGGTGCAGGTGCTAGTAGTGTGCTACGCATACTGAGGAAAGATAGGTTGCGTGTGCACATTCCAAGGCTGGTGCAGCAATTATGTGACGACGATCCAGATCGGAGGATATAATTTTGTGAATTGATTCAGGAGATGATTACACGTTAACTGGGGTTTATGGGTAGCATTATTTGGTTGTATGAAGCACAATTCAAACTTAATGGAACTGTCAATAGGTATATTTGTGTGTACTGGGCTGAAGATGCTCCCTACATTAATTGAAAAGACTTCGAATTTACCTGGTGTAAATATGTGGTGTGATTTGTTTTCTAGTGGACTCATTGGGCCTTTCCGTTTTTATGGTACCGTAACTGGAGAAAAGTACTCAATAATGCTTACTGATTCCATTTTTCCTGCCATTCATGCAATGCACAGTAAAGACAGGTTTTATTACCAACAAGATGCCGCCCTATCGCACTATTATAGGGGTGTTCGAGCATACATGGATCAAAATGTATCAGGCCGTTGGATAGAACACAGGAGACCAACTGAGTTTCCTACACGCTCTTCAGACCTTAAATCACTCGTGTGTGTGTATATATATATTGCTTATTTTTTTATGAAGCACAGTAAAAGATGAATTGTAAACCACGTAACCTGGACACTTTTTGGGACGAGATTCAAACGTTGTGCGCAGAAATTTTATTGGACACTTTACTGCGTAGCAGAAGCAGTCGTGACTTTTTTCTCAGAAATGTATCGATACTCATGGCCACCATTTTGAACATTTAGTTTAAACACCGTTTGAAACATTTAGTTTGACCAGAAAGTACACTTATTTATCAAATTGGGCTATTGCATTACTTTTCCCAATAAAACTTGTATGTTGGAAAATGAATTTTCTGTGAGTGTTCAGTGTGTGTGTGTACGTTTTTTTGACGCACCTGGTATATATATATATGAAATTGATAGTCCCGCTTTGCGGATGTAGCGTGATCCCATGCGTCCGTGTAACTTCTTTCGTATTTTGTCTTCTACTAACAAGAAGCCCATTCGGCACACCGTTCCTTAAAGACATGACCCATTATAACACTCTTACTTTAAATAATCTACAATCTGGTCACTATCAGCGTGTAAAATTTAGCCATTGTACGTCAATCCGTCTCTAGATAAATGGCTTTAAAGATTATCTTAGGAAGAATTGATCCAAAATACTTTCTTGAAATGTTGAGATTTTGGTGTTAACTTCTGAAAGTTTTTGTAAAATTGATTTGCTTTTGTTTTGAATTAATATAATTAAGTCTGGGTCGATGGTCACCGCGTGCGTGCACTTACGTGATTTTTCAGTACATCTGTTTAATGAGTATTCGGAGAAGTCGAATATTTATGTTTAGTCTAATTGTATCACATAATTTGGCATTTCTTAGCTATTCCTTGTTTTTGGGAAGTAGGGAATTAAGAAAGTTCTCTGCGAAATAGGAACTGTATTGAGTGGAGGAACAGTTAATGTTTCCACTTTAAAACCTCACAGTCTCAAAGTAGTTCACTTAAAAATTTTCCTCATTCCCACAGTGCTAGTGACAGGCAGAATTGAATTTAACTGAATTAATGAAACTGCTCAATTGAATTTAACTCCCTTAGGTGCCCATTGACTGGGATATATATTCACAATATTTAAGTTCTACCAGGTTAATGTTACAATAGTAATTTAAATATATAGGACCTGACTGAATTCCTTCTTGCATTGTTATCGAGTGTACTGAAACTTTATTAGTAAATGTTTAAATTACTACCATATCTTCTATTAATTTGTGTTTCTGGCACGAGATGTGTGCTTGTCGAGGTTTCATGTCTCAAGCTGAATCCTCGCAGTTAATTTTATAAATACTATTTATTTTCCTGTGTGTTGCTAGTACAAAACTTAGTATTGAATTGCAAGGGTTTGTATGATCTATAGCTGGCATTAAAATCTACTTATTTTTAATCACGTTTACTTTCAGGATCTAATACTTACGAGGAAGCTGCAGCGTACATTCAAATGAAATTCGAGAATCTTAACAAGAGAAAAGATCAGAAGGAAATCTATACACATTTCACTTGTGCTACAGACACAAATAATATTCAGTTTGTATTTGATGCGGTTACAGATGTTATAATAAAAAATAATCTGAAAGATTGCGGTCTTTTCTAAATGCTTAACTTTGTGTGTGCAAGTAACTGTAAGAAGTCAAATTAACGTGGTTCAGTGTGCAATGTGGTACAGGAAAAAGTGCATATGTGAGTATTGAATATAGTGTGAAGTTCAAACAAATATATATATATTGAAGTTACTGTAGGGAAGTATCTGTATGGTTGCATTTGTCATCACGAATCTCATGGAAATTTTTAAATATGCATTTTCTTAGTTTTAAGAGAAGTAACTATTCTCTGTTTTAGAGATCTTACATTCAAATTGGCATTTATTTCCATCTGAAGATTTAATTTTTCGTAACAAGTAATTTTTTAGTGTGTAAATGGCATTGAGAAGTGTATTTTGCTTTTAGGTTTTAACATATTTTGACGTTACCGAACCAAGAATTCACAAACATATCCATCAAAGTGGAATCTAGATGAGTTAGTGCTCTTGTTTATTCCAGTAAATGCTTTTGCATCTATACAGCTTCTGCTTGCTAGTGTGAAGCAGCAGAACGAGTAGTCCAAAACATGCTTCCAGAGTTAATACAAAGCTTATGTATGCACAGTCCTGTTAAATTATGTTCATGAAAGATTAATGTTGCACAGTCTTTCATTTCTGTGTATTCTCTTAGCTTGGAGTGCTGAAGCAACTGAAATCAGTGCTGTTTCTTTTTCATATTTTTAGTATGTTTTTATATTGAAAGCGATATTTCAAGAAAATATTTATTTTTAATAAATTTTTATCCAGATTTTTACTAGAGTTAAAATTTTTCGCATTATCTGTATAACCATTAATTTGTATTTGTAATGTCATGTTTGTGCCGAATCTGAAGCGTGCCTTGCATGTCACAAACCAGATATTGTGACATTCCAAAATAGTTCGTAAGAACTACCTCAGGTGCTATATTAGAAGAATTTCTTTCGGTTTCTGTATTTCTTTTAAATTAATTAGTAAATCATCCAGTTAGACAGTAAAGACTGAGTTGGCCATTCAGGAACAACTTATAATATGATTTAGCAACAGGCTACATGTGGCGTATAAATCACGGTGCTTCCATTGATGTTCCAGGTACTAACTGCACAGATTGTGCCAGAAAGTAGCGTTCAGAAAAATAAAATAAATTAAAAATAAAGAATGAATCTTTTTTATATATATAATATATATACAAATAACGAGGAAAATGTATTTTCGTGACTGCTGTGTAACTTTTGTTCTATTTTAAAATTAGCGTAGTTCATTTCAAACTAAAATATATTTAACTATTGCAATCGAAGCTGTTAATACTATGGCTCTTGTGATGCCTATTTTGATATATTTACATCTTTTACCGAAAGGGACCATTTATCATAACCACACTAGCCCTGGTATAGTATATAGGGACCATTCGGTTATAACAGTTTTATTATAGTAATCTCAATTTTGTTAGATCTTCTTGCTGTATTTTTTCCGTACTGTGCCAAACCACCTCAGCAGATGTGTATTTTTATATAAAGCAATCTTATAATGAGAATGAGGCGTTATACGACAGACGTTGCGACGAGTCATTTGATCGCAATGTTTCAAGCATTGTTAAATGATATTTATATTGTTTAAAGCGCTATCAAATTATATTTTGATTTTGTATCTTCGGACAATACGTTCATCGATGTATGTAAATATATATATATAGATAGATAGATTATTGAATATATTCCAAAGATTTTAGATATCAGTACTCTTCTGGTGCAAAAGTAATGACTTTTCCTAGGATTAACATGGTCTTATTTTTCTTTCTTCGCAAACTTTCGTGATATTACAAGCAATTTCTTCTTTTCTGATAAAATTGTTTATGTATGCTCTGTTGCACGTAGAGTAAGTGTGCTTTCAGTAGTGTAGTCTGTTTGAGCGTGTGTTTTACATATTTACAGCTTACTATCGAGAATTTTTCTATTCTGTGTATTTTTATATATTGACAAGATATCTTGAACAGTACATAATGTCTTTTGTTGGTTATAAGTAATTTTATTTTTCGTTTTGAAATTCCAATTTATTGTTTAGTTCTGTACAGAATGTGTGTCTTAGACACGCCAAAAATTAAATAAATAAAAAGTGTGAATAGGTAGCAGGAAAAAGCACACAGTATTGAGTATGTCCAATGTTAATAGCACAAACATAGCAACTTCAGGCCCACGGTACAACATTGTGTTCGTGAGCCACAAATCTGGGTTCTAAAAGACTTGAAGAATGTGTCTGGTTAGAAAGGGTATGTGGTTTCCTGGTGATAAACAATCTGTAAAGTTTTGCGTGAGAACGTTTGAAATTAGAGCAAAGAGTGTGTGTGCAAGGTTCAATTTTAGAATATAGATACGGAATTTGTTATGCTTGTAAGTTTAATTTGTCGCTCAAAATATATGTATGTAACTTCTGCAGCTATTTTCCACATTTTAAAATAGCAAGCAAATATTAACACATGTATAGTAATGACAATAAGAAGGCTACATTTTTTAAACTTTTATTTTCTCTAATGAGTGAAGTGTATTGCATACGTATAAATGTGCGTGTGTATAATTTTCTTGTGTAGTATGAAACATGTTTGTAGTTCGTTTTCTCGACAACAGTGTAGTGTAATGCATCATCATTCTATGCAATACAGATACAAAGATGACGACGATGATATTTCATGCACTTGAAGTAATGTCAATTTATTCAGAAACATAGAAACTTTAACAAGCTTTTAGTGCTATTTTTATCTGTAATGTGCTTTCTCAAAATTTGTATCTGACACATTCATAATAAAACAAGAAGATTAAAAGTACACTGGATGTGCATATAGTGAGTTGTTTTAAACAAATTTTAAATCACCTGGAATTCTGGTATAATGTTTTTGCAGTTTGCCTTCTTAATACAAAAGAGTTGAACAAATTTAATTTTTGTTCAAGTTTCCACTGAACTGTAAATCCTGTCGCATTAGATATATTTTATTCGAGCTAAGTGCTATCTCAAACTAAGAGGAAAATGGAAATACTTTCTTTCCAATGCGTTCTTCTTACACCAAAATAAATTTTAACATTAGTAGAACATGAATAGATTAATCCTTTGTCCCAATTGTCATCGTGCACTTTGTACTAAACAGAGAGGTTTGTAAACAGAAAACGAAAAGTGTAAAGTTGGCTGACCTGTATGATCAGAACTTGGACCACCGTGGCAGATTCAGATTAGAGGTGGTGTACGTTGAATTACTGTCACTAGGTGGCTGCAATATGATGGTGATCCATAGTCCACACTAATATGTATTTACAAAGGAACATCTTCCAAGTATTGAGTAAAACACACTGAAGTGAACAACACAAAATAAGTGCATATGAAACTTACCGAGGTAAACTGAGTAACATGCTTTGTATATGTAATTGACCAAACCTAGAAGCATTTGATATATAAGATCTCGAGTGGTTCAAAACTCATGTACATGCTCGGTCATGGGGAGGGAGGGGAAAGGGTGATGCTAGAGGTAAAGAGAAGACGAAAACACAATGACCTTTGACCTCTGGGACCTTGTTTCGGCGGTAGGGCCCGGTAAAAATATGACTATGTGAGAACACTGCACGGCACGTGGCGAGATAACTGTCTAACAAAGAAGTAATACGAATACTTGGCGTGGAGTAGGGGTAACGTGTGCAATCGATAACCAGGGATCGGTGTTCAAATTTCACTATTTTTTTATTATTTATTTATAGTGTAAAACGTTATTGCAAAATAAATGTGAACGGAAATCATGAAAGAAATTGAAAATAATGTGCAGAAACAGAAATAAGCGGATTGATATCATATAAATGTCTGAACGTATTAACATCGGGACTGGAACCATGTTCACGCACATTAGAGATAAGTCTCCTAGCCGCTTGGTGTGTAAGAAATGTATGTAACTTTTTTTGTGTTTGTCAGAAAATCTACAAATGCATGTACAATTTATAGCACAAATGAAACACGTTCAGGCATTTACGAGGTGTGATCAATTTTATTAGAAATGGCGAATAATTTTATTAGAAACAAAGTAATAAGCTTTCAAGGAATTTGTTTTAATCTCCTTCAAAGTACTGTCCTTGACTAGCAATGCACTTATCCCAACGTTGAATCCATGTCTGGAAGCATTTCTCGAAGGGCGTTCAGCTGTTCTGTCGTGTCCCTCTCAATGTCCGGAATGGAGACAACATTTTTTTCTTTAAGCACGGTTATAGTTTCTGGGAAGAGCCAAAAGTTGCATGGTGCTATATCTGGAGATCACAGTGAATATGGACAGACAGAGGAATATTTTTTCGGCCAAAAACTCGCGGATCAAAAGCAAAGTGTGGTACGTCACATTTTCGTGGTGAAGGGGAAGCCATTTGCCCATTTAATCGGCAGTTAAAATGCTTTTCGTGGGCCCATACGAGATGTTTAGTTCTTTGGAGAGCTCGCGAATAGTCATTTGCCTGTTTGAACAAATGATTTGTGCCACTTTTTGCATGTTTTCATCTGTTGCTGACGTTGAAGGATGTCTCGAACTTTGCTTGTTTTCAGCCGATTCCTGCTGCTTTTGAATCGCTCATACTACTTGTAAGCAGTCTTTAGTGTCACCGCTTCATCGTCTTACACTAATTTTGACATTTCGTAAGCTACTTTAGGTTTTTTTTTTTTTTGTAGCTTAGAACAAAACTTAATGTTGGCTCGAGACATACTCTTAACACGTTTTCGCTGTTTGCTTGTGGAAGCCAACTAACATGTCACAACTTGTTCAAACTCGACACTGACGTGTTAAGTCACCATTTGAGTTTGGTACAAATGGTGACTTAACACTTACCATTGGGTCCGAGATGAGATACGGGAGTATCTCGACGTGTGCGTGGTACCTCTACACGACAAGGTGGTTGCCAGTTGAACGATAGAGGTAGGCAGGGCCGGGATTGAACAAGCCCCCTCGGGCATTGCCTGGGGCCCCGGATTTGGGTTGGGCTCTGCCGGGCTGTGGTCATACCGTGGGATTCGGTACCATGCGGGAGCTTATCCCAGGAATCTGGGTAATGGTGAGCGTATGGGGGAGGTGAGCTTGCCTTGAAACGCTCGGGCGCCATGCTTGCAGAGCATGGTAGGATTGACTCACTAGCAGTCTGCCTCAACTAGTAAGTTAACTGGTAAGCACTCAGGACTTCGGTCTGGCCGCGCAGTGGGCGTATCCCACTCCCTCAGAGAATGGGGGTTACATCGCTTCGGCGAGTCAGAATTAGGGGACAAATTCCGCCGGTGCACTTCGTGCACGAGAATACACAGCGTATTGAGGAACTACGGGCGGGGTGCATTACATTCTTGCGGAACCCGTCCATTAAATAGACCGAACGGTCGCGGGCATGCTCTCCATGTATGCAACTAAGCGTGGCATAGTAGACCACTAGCGAACAATGTACTTTGGAAGATCCTGCCGGGAGGGGAGAGTCGGATTCCTGCCTCCTAGGAGGACCAAACGGAAACGGGAAAGGTCCAATCCCAGATACCTGGGCAACGGTACTAATTCTGCGAAAGGGAGGTAACCCTGCAGGATATGGGCTGGCTCCAAACTCAAATGGTGACTTAACACGTACCATTGGATCCCGGATGAGATGCACAGCATCTCGACGTGTGTGTGGTACCTCTACACACGGCGGTTGCCAGTTGAACGATGGAGGTAGGCAGCGCCGGGACGCAAGCCCCCTCGGGCATTGCTCGGGGTTTCCGGATTGGGTTGGACTCTGCCGGGCTGTGGTCATACCGTGGGACTCGGATATGGGAACTAATCCCAGAAACCTGGGTAACTGAGAACATGTGCGGGAGGTGAGCTTGCCTTATAACGCTCGGGCACCATGCCTGCAGAGTATGGTAGGGCCTGACTCGCTAGCAGGACCGCCTCCACCAGTAGGTTAACTGGTAGGCATTCAGGACCATGGTCTGGCCGCGCAGTGGGTGAATTCTCCTGCCCCTGAGTGAATGGGGGTTATACACTTACGTGTCAAGATTAAGGGAGAAATCTTGGCGGTGCACTTGTGAACGATGAATTAAGTACAAGCACGAGAAACCACGGGCGGGGTGCGTTACATTCTCGCTGTATCCGTCCATCAAATAGACCGAACGGTCGCGGGCATGTTCTCCATGCATGCAGTTAAGTGTGGATTAGTAGACCACTAGCATCAACGTATACCAAAAGTTCAGGCTACTGGGTTTACTAGCTGAAATGGATACTACATCGATAGATGGCACTCTGCAACTACATTCACTGTACTTTTTGATCACACCTTGTACAGTCCGGGGCTTAGAAATTGTTACAAAAATTCTAAGTCAAAATTAATAACAAACTCTTGCCCCATTTTCTTATGCAATCCAGAAATACATGTCTCGATCGATTAGTTATTTCCTGTATTCAATCCAACACATCCCCCTCCTCCACCTCTCCTTGTCTAAAGCAGTGTGTGAGACGTAGTACACTCTTTTCATTCAGATGAAAAAAAAAAAAAAAAAAAGGAATCAAGTTTACAACGTTATAGCTCTAAAATAGCCTTTTTCATTCGTTTGTTCTGAAATATCTTTAGGAGCCTAAAAATAGTCACACAATGTCCCATAGCTTCATAAACATCTTTATTTTCATTCTTTCCCTTCTTCAAAGAATGCAAGCTAGTAAGATTGCAAGCTAGCAAGCTTCCTAAGAAATCCATGCAAATTGCCAATAACGGCAGTAGGTTTTGTGCTTTCTAAGTCTGTCATACACGCACAATGCTCTAAAATATCTACTGACAGAAACGAGTGTTATTCAATGCTTAACTTCATTTCTTTTCAGTAATTGCAAGCAAGCAAATGTTCCAGGGGCGTAATTTGGGCAGAACAGGAGGGTGTAATTCTCCCTCCCTTGACCTTCATAAATACGTATTGTTTGATCAAATGTATAGTAATAAACTGATAAAAAAGTGAAAATCTTATGTAGGCGGATAATCCCCCCCCCCCCCCCCGAATAAAATCTACAATGACTGCTTTCAGCGACAAACCTATAGATTTACTATAGCGCATTGCTAGAGACCTTACATTTGGTTTCAAGAGTCGAAAGTTTGATCTCCAGTCATATGAGCTCATACCGGACGACACTGAGAGAGAGGCATGAATTACATGTGAAAGTTTAGAATTGGAGAAAAAATTATCGGATAGCATCCATATTATGATGAAAATTGTGATTTTGTGAAACAGATTAAAGAAAGGTTCCGAACTGGGAGGATCACATTAAGCAGTTGTCGAATTAAGTTGGAGAACTCTTTTTAGAGCATCAGATGATTGTGAAGGGAGAGAAAGATCTTAAGATCTGTGGAATTAAGAATTTAAAAACGGGTTTCGAATCACGAACCTTTTAACTATCAAACCATGACTATTTAGCCACGGAGACCTCTTCAATATTTCATTTAGCTTAGTTACAGGTTGCATAACGAGTTTCCTCTTGTTAAAGAACACGTTTTGAGGCAATACAAGTTTGTTACTACTATGTTAATTGAGTTGATGAAGTAATGCCAAATATTCGGACATAATTCACCTTGAGCGAAGCTCTAGTGGAAAATGAAAAAAAAAATCTTCGCAAACATGTTAGAGTTTTGAAAAATAAAAGTTGAAAAAAAAATGGAAATGCGCATGAGTATGCCACTTCGGTACAAACATATAACTTTAAAACGTAGCGTGTTTGCAGCGGTGCTTGTTAGGTGAACGGTTAGTGTAAAGGATTCCTACGTGGATGGTCTTAGGTTCGAATCCCGCCCGTTGTTGTTTTTTTCTTTTAGCTACGCTCATACTGTGCATTCCAGAAGTTCAATTTTGATCTCGTAAGCCCCCTCTTCACCCGGCTCTGATTTATATATATATATTACAGTAACAATGGAATATTACTGTCCGATTGCCGCCGTTGTGCAAAAAGTCATCATGATATAACGTAGAGAAATGCATTAAAGTAAGGTTGTGAGATTTCATATCAAAGTTGAAACATCGCAAGTTAAAGAACAGCGTGTAGTAACAAATCACATATTTGAAAATAACTCCGGCTCAAACTAGCTGCAACTACGTTAAGGTCAAAATTGAACTTCTGGAATGCATAGTATGAGCATAGCTAAAAGAAAAAAACAACGGGTGGGATTCGAACCTAAGACCATTCGCGTAGGAGTCCTTTACACTAACCGTTCAGCTAACAAGCACCGCTGCAAACACGCTACGTTTTAAAGTTACATGTTTGCACCCAAGTGGCATACTCATGCGCATTTTCATTGTTTTTTCTAAACTTTTACTTTTCAAAACTCTAACATGTTTGCGAAGATTTCTTTTTTTCATTTTCCACTAGAGCTTCGCACAAGGTGAATTATGTCCGAATATTTGGCATTACTTCACCAACTCAATTAACTTAGTAGTAACAAACTTTTATTGCCTTATTACGTGTTCCTGAACAACAGGAAGTTCGCTATGCAATCTGTAACTAAACTATGTGAAATACTGAGTACAGGTCTCCGTGGCTGAATGGATAAAGTCATGGTTTGATAGTTAAAAGTTTCGTGGTTCGAAACCCGTCTCGGAAGATTAAAATTTTTTAAATTCTTAATTCTACAGATCTTAAGATCTTTCTCTCCCTTCACAATCATCTGATGCTCTAAAAAGAGTTCTCCAACTTAATTCGACAACTGCTTAATGTGATCCTCCCAGTTCGGAACCTTTCTTTAATCTGTTTCACAGAATCACAATTTTCGTCATAATATGGATGCTGTGCGATAATTTTTTCTCTAATTCTAAACTTGCATATGTAATTCATCCATCTCTGTCTCCATATTTCAATCTCTCTCTCTCTCTCAATGTCGTCCGCTGTGAACTGATATAACTTGGGATCAAACCTTCGACTCTTGAAAGCAAAAGTAAGCACTCCAGCAATGTGCTATTGTAACTCTATAGGTTTGTTGTTAAGATCATTGTCATTTTAGATTTTGCCCGGGAGGGGGAGGGGGGAGATTCTCCGCCGAGATGAGAGTTTCACTTTTTTAAAATTATTGTATTACTATACATTTGATTAACAATATGTATTTGTCAAGCTCAAGGGACGGATAATTATACTCTCCTGTCCTGCCCAAATGACGCCCCTGAAACATTTGCTTGAAATTACTAACAAGAAATGAAATTAATCATTGAATAACATTAACTTCTGTTCGTAGTTTTTAGAGCTTTGCGGCCGCATTACAGACTTTGGAAAGCACAAAACCTACGACCGTGATTGACAATTTTCATAAATTTCACAAAGAACTTCTTCCTAGCTTGCAGTCTTTGAAGAAAAGAACGAATGGAAATAGACATTCATGCAGTTATGGGAACATTTTGTAACTTTTTTTTTCAGGCTCTAGAAAGGCATTTCAGTTCAAACGAATGGAAGAGACTAGTTTAGAGCTATAAACCTTGTAAACATCGTTCCTGTTTTTCCGTCTGAATGGAAAGAGTGTATTACGTCACACACGCTGCTTTAGACAACGAGAGGTAGAGGAGGGAGGGAGTTGGATTGAATACAAGAAATAACTAATCGATCGAGACATGTATTTCTGGATTGCATAGGAAAACGGGGCAAGAGTTTGTTATTAATTTTGACTTAGAATTTTTGTAACAATTTCTAAGCCGCGGACTGTACATGGTACATCAGTTTGGTTATTTCTGTTCCTGCACACTATTCCCTCTTTCTTTAATTTTTTGCGTGCTCATTTGTCTTGAAATAACGTTTTGAAGAAAAAAAGTGGGTGGGATTCATGCATAGATCGCTTTGTTCCCAGTTACACGCGTTACCTTACATCACGCCAAACAGTGATATTACTTTTCTGTAAGACGCTTACCTCACCGTGTGCCGTGCGGTGTTACCACATCGTCATATCTTTACCAATCCCTACTGCCGAAACAAGACCACAGAGGTTAAAGGTCATACTACGTTTTTGTCTTCCCTTTACCTCTAACATCACTCTTCCCCTGGGCATGGGTGTGATTTTTAGACCATTCGATAGATATACCTATTAGGGTGGTCCTTATTTGTCGACTTTATTATTTATTTATTTATTGAGTCTTACCCTTTAAAATAGTTTTTAAAACAGTTCCATATGAGACCAAAGTAACTCATGAGAAAAGTTTGCTCAATTGAATAATATTGAATGATGCCACAAGCAACTTCCTAAGTTTTGAATACATTTGCAGTACATAATATGAGGCAAAAGTAGTTTGTAAGTTTCGAACCGCTGGAGGAAGTGATACCATACATTTGATTGTTATAATGGAGGTAGAACCATATCTATTACTGTATTATACTACCACCATGGCCGCAATCGTGAAGTTTTTCATTTTGGATTCAGGACCAAAATCTGTCAGTGAGTCATGTTACATATCGTGTTGGGATTGTTTTGCATCACAAACACATATCTAGCGTTATTTCCAACTTATCTCTAAACGTTTAATAGTTCTTACCTTCAAAATATTTGTTTAACTTAATTGTCTTCCTAAACTTAGAAGGTACTCCTGCCTCATATTATATATAGTAAATGCATTGAAAATACAAAGTCGCTTGTGGCACGATTTAATATTATTCAATTGGGCTAATTTTCCTCATGGGTTATTTTAGTATGATATAAAACATTTTTAATGGGTGAGATAAAACTGAAGTCGGAAAACCCACTATACTATATATATATATATATATATATATATATATATATATATATATATATATATATATATATATATATATATATATATATATATATATATATATATAGATATGTTTTTGAAAATCCAGTTCGTTTATTAATAAACTTAAAAAGATATGAATATTCTGTTTGCGGGAATTATATGGGAGTGTAGGGGGAAATATTTCTTTGCTATTGGTAAAAAAATTTTAAATGAGAATATACGTCTTCATACCTCAAATTAAAGAATATATATAGGAACATTTTGGTAAATGATTTATTAGCAAAAGATATGAATGTTGTGGATAAACACATTTCCTCTCATTAAATTCCCCAATTAATATTAATGATTAATTCGACTAACGTATTACGGAAATATTTTAACAGTTTGTTTAACCCATTGAATTTCAGTGCAACAAAACAACTAAACCTATCGTACCAACTAATATTGATAACGTAAGTGTTCCCGAACAATCTGTTACAAAGGTACCAAGATAAGAAAAAAATCTAGTTATTTTGATGTAGAGGCAATTAAGGGGAAAATAATCACTCGCAAGCATCAAAGTTCACTGAAAATTATTTTATCGTAAGCCATTAAAATCTATTCAGTAACTTGCATACAATAGTGATAATAGTTTCTTTAAATGAGCTGTTAACCAACATTTCCGAAACTGCTCTTCCCGCTGGTATAGTGGTTAGTGTGTGGACCATTGATGCACGTTGTTCCGGGTTCGATTCTAGGGTTGCCAATTCTGGAAAATAATAATAATAATAAAAAAAACATCACCTCCTCAAAATCCGCTATGATATACGTCTAACAAGGAGACTTCGGAAGTGTCACTCACCGATTTGAATAAAACTTTGCACACTTGTAGAACATTGAAAAATAATCGACACGTATTGTTTTGTTTCGGCAAGGGTGAAGATTTAAGGGTGGAAAACATCCTTTGAACGTTAGGGGTGGTCTCCAAGCATAGACAGAAAACAATCATTTAATATAGAAGAAAACATACTGCCAGGGTAGTTTTAGGACAGCTGATTCAGAATCTGACGTCAAAATGGCGGATCTAATATAGTGATTACAATTACAAAATGTCTTCTGGTTTGAAATTCTCTGCACTTACCCAAGAACAATTATAGTTGGTAGGGGTTACTACGAGAACGTTGCAGATCGATTTGAAATTCCTTTCTTTTGATTTGAAACACGTTTATTTTAACGGAATGGTTGATTAAAGTGAGTCTCTGCACCTCTTCCTATTCGCGGTTCTTATGTATAGTGAGTTCTCTCGCCTCTCACTGTCAGAATTTCACATATTCTCAATTGTTATAATTATGAATTTATTGAATTTCGTAAAAAGAAAAAAAAAGAGAGAGAGAGATATTCATAAACATTGTTTACACTAAGCTCACCTTATTACAGCAACAACTGACAAATCGCAAAATGCAGCACAATCTTCTTCCAAATAACTGTTTTTGTATCACGCATATCTAATTATATTTGCAAATCTGGGAGAAGAAAACTGATTATGAATCAGCGATTTGGATCTAAATTATGTTATTACGGAGATGTAAATTTATGTTTTAGTTGTAGAGGACAATATCAGTAAAATGTCTCAAGAAGTTTTTCCACGGTGTAAAGACGAACACACCAAGAGGCTGAATCCTACCAGTTGTTAGTGCCGAATGGTTTCTATTTTGAGGTACTCTTTTGATCGCAAAATAGGTTGAAAAGTTAATTAATTATGACCACTCTACGAATCTAATAACAAAATGGATTTTACATTAGACGCTGGGAGAAAAACTTCTTGAAACCATGATCTTACAAGACCTGACGTTAATTTTTTCGAATTTGATGCTTTCACAAGGACATTTTCAGATTAAAAGTCTGTTTCGGACTATAGGCCAAATGTTCCATTCTTCTCTTGAAAAATGATTAACAATGTTGATAACAGAACACCGTTCTCAGAAGGCTGTATGGTGTAGCTGTGAGTCAGATTTATTGACTGTGCCACACTTTCTACTGTTCGTGTGTCTATAAACATTATAGTGAGAGATGCAGAGACCCACTTTAATCAAGCATCCCATTAAAATGAGTACAGAAGGGGGTTTCAAATTGGTCTGCAACCTCCTCGGAGTAATCTCTGCCAACTAGAATTGTTCTTGGCTAAGTGCAGAGAATTTTAAATCAAGATACGTTTTGTATTTATAATAACTATATTTGATCCGCCATATTCAATTTTTTAATTTTGACGTCAGATTCTAAATTAACTGTCCTAAAAACACCCTGGTAGTACGTTTTCTTCTAAATTAAAAGGTTGGTTTCGGTCTCTGTTTAGATACCACCCCTACTGTTCAAAGGGTGGTTTCCACCCTTAAATCTTTACCATTGCCAAAACAAAACAATACGTGTCGATTATTTTTTGATGTTCTACAAGTAGGGGAGAGTGAGGACATTGGTACGATTTTTACTTAAACGAGATTTTAGAACATATCGTCAGTTTGAGCAACACGCTTTTTTTCCTACTGAAACTGTGATTCTTTAGCTACACTTACAATCTATACACGACTCCAAAAGTTCATTACCACCTGCAATTCTCCTTTTCCTGCAATAGCAGGCAACCCAAAAAGCTCGGCGGTTGGGTTGGTTGCAAATTCGAAAGGCGTTGGACTAAACCTCAATTTTGTCACAAATATATCAGTGTGGCAAACTGCAAATAAGAGAATAAAACAAATTGTTAAGAATGGCAATTTTATTATTGTGAAGGAGTTGGATGACATCAAAAGCTACAAAATGATTTACTTAAGCAGTTCAAACAAAATGAATGGTAAGAAACAGATATAAGAGGAAAGCATTTCTCTCTTTCCCTCTACTCCACCCAAAAAAAGAAACTCATAAAAAGAAAAAAGTTATATAATATAAAGGTTTCATATAAGAGCTTAACAGCACAAAAACAAATAGCTAAACGAAACGAAAAAGAGACAAACACAGAATAGGGAACACCAGTAGCGTAGCAGACTTACAGCCCTCCCATGCAAGATAAAGAGATGGAACCATTGTTGTAAACCCCATTGTTATAATAATAATAATAATAATAATAATAATTATTATTAAAAAGTCGTTTCCTTTTCAAAATCTCTGAATCTGCCTAAGAGCATGAATGCATATACCGATCATGTGTGCACGTTTTGTCAATGAGCGGTCCCAAAGGCCAAAAGGGTGGAAATCTCCAAGAAAGAGAAACAAAAAACTTTCTTATGGTAAATTCTAGCTCAAAGTTCGAAGCACTTGCTTTTGCACGTGATTTTTTGTTTCTTTTTTCAGGGAACAGAAAAGTTGTGGCGCCTAAGAAATTACACCATATAATGCAAATTTGCAAGTGGATGTATTTACATTGCAATTTGTGGTAGTAAAGATATTATGATTAGAAAACAATATTGTAAAAAGTATGTTTAATTTCTTCATCCATCGCAAGTCTTAGGGGCCCCTTGTACCTCGCCGCCCCCCCGAATATCGATATCAAAAATTTAGAATGATATATTCATGTCCATATATTTGCGATATCGGATGTTGATATATGATAATATAGATATCGACGATAGCGATATATCGACATATCACAGGCCCAGGTCCCAGAAGTGATGCTTGAAATATACTGGAATCAAAAATCAAATTCTAAATAAGTTCTCCATTTCTGTATTCAATGTTGAGGGGGAAGGGTGTGAACCCGAATAGAAATTTTTAAAAAAATGTTAAAAGTAGGATTTCCGTTTCCCCTTGAATACAAAACTATTAACAGAAAACTATTACTGTAATTTACCTTTTACTTCTGTTTCTGATTATCACAAATCAGCGACAGTACACATACTTTACGTAGTATACCAATACACTCTATAACTTTTCACAACCAAGCCGGAAGATGAATTTCCTGGGATACTAAAGTGGAATGTTCTACAAAATAGTCATAAATCATTGGCCATATTTCTATCAGTACTTTGCCACGGACCAAGAGCCAGAACACTAACAAAACTAGAAATTAGAGATTTCATTCCTTTTTTTCTCTCAGACTAAAAAACTTCTGCATTTCCCTGAGATTTTCATTTTCTTAATATAAGTCCCCTATCCTGATCTAATTCTGGCTACCGCGGTTTCGAAGTAATCGGTAAACGGAAGAGTAACGTTTGTCGACTCTCAACCCTCGACAGTTTGTGAAAAGAGATCGCACAGTTCATGTTATTTCTTCATTACAAAAACACTTCTAGTTGACTCTATTCATGGTGAATTACTGAACTTAAACATTTACAATTATTGAAAAATGAATAATTATTTTTAAACATAAAAAGTCGTTACAGTTCAGTAGAATGCAGTAGTAGATGTAAGTGAATGAAAATATTGTTTATTTGTTGAGATGTGCAAACTGAATGTGAATAATAGGTGTTTCCCATACTCTTGTCCAGAGGCGGATCTACGATGGACTTCTGGGCGCTTGGTGGTTTGTAATACTGCTACTTAGAGCTACTTTTAAGTTCGTGTCTGCTCCTGAACATGCTGATTAGGGAGGGCCATATATGGATAATATTTTATTCTGATATCGGATAGAAACTTATCCGGATTTGTAATATCCGGATGACGGATAACAGATGATATCCGGATGATGGATACCGGATAATATCCGGATGAGGGATAATAGCCGGATGACGGATAATATCCGGAAAAAAGATATACCTCGATAATTTATAAAATTAAGATAACGGATAGTACCAGGATAATAGAACATTCGGATAACTGATTACATCTGGAGGACGAATAAAGGATAATATCCGGATAGCGTATATGGTTTAAAAAAGAACATATAGGAAAGGGACATATCAGTCTATTCTGCTCATGGAGTTATTAAGAAACGATCATCGGCAGTGGTCTTTAGCTCTGAAAATTATTGCTTCTTAAAACGTTTCCTAGTAACTTCAAATTTTCTTGTTCTTGTTGTGGGGCGCGGTGGCTCAATGACAGACCGCTTACTTTGGTGCGTGGGTTCCTTATTGTTTCGATCCCCGGCCAAGTAAGTTTGTTGTGGACAAGATCGTATCCGTGGGATTTCTCAGATTACTTCCGCTTCTTCCCACTTATCATTCCACCAATTCTTCTATTATCATTGACTTAATTTAATCATTGGGCGCGGTGGCTCAGAGGTAGAGCGCTCCCTCTGGTGCGTGGGGACCTTATTGTTTCGATCCCCGGCCAAGTAAGTTTCTGGTGAAAAAGATCGTATCTCTGGGTTTCCTCAGGGTACTCTCGCTTCTTCCCACTTTCCATTCCACCAATTTTTCTATTGTGATTAACGGGTTAATCATTGGGTGCGGTAGCTCAATGGTAGAGCCCCTCCTCTGCAGCATGGACTCCTACTGTTTCGAGTCGGCCTAGTAAGTTTGTAGTGCACAAGATCGTATCCGTGGGTCTTTTCAGGGTACTCCTGTTTGCTTCCATTTTTCATTCCACCAATTCCTCTATTGTCATTGACCTGCTTGAATCATTGGGCGCGGTAACTGAGTGGTAGAGAGCTTCCTCTGGTGGGCCAAGTAATTTTGTGGTGGACAAGATCATATCCGTGGGTTTTCTCAGGTTACTCCCGCTTCTTCCCACTTCATTCCACCAATTCCTCTATTATCATTGACTTGCGTTAATCATTGACGCAGCGGCTCAGTGCTAGAGCACTTCCTCTGGTGGGCCAAGTATGTGGTAGACAACATCGTATCCGTGGATTTTCTCAGGGTACTCCCGCTTCTTCCCAATTTTCATTCCACCAATTCCTCTATTACCATTGACTTGCGATAATCATTGGGCGCGGCGGCTCTGCGGTAGAGCGCTTCCTCTGGTGGGCCAAGTAAGTTTGTCGTGTACAACATCGTATCGGAGGGTTTTCTCAGGGTACTCTTGCTTCTTCCCACTTTTGATTCCAACAATTCTTCTATTGTCATTGACTTGCTTTAGTCATTGGGCGCGGTGGCTTAGTGGTAGAGCGCTTCCTGGGTTGCGTGGGGTTCTTATTGTTTCGATCTCCGGCCAAGTTAGTTTGTGGTGAACAAGATCGTACCTTTGGGTTTTGTCAAGGTACTCCCGCTTCTTCTCACATTTTATTCCAAGAATTCTTCTATTATCACTGACTTGCTTTAATAATTGGGCGTGGTGGTTCAGTGGTAGAACGCTTCCTCTGGTGCGTGGTGTCTTTATTCTTTCGATCCCCAGCCCAAGTAATTTTGTGATGGACAAGATCGTATCCGTGGGTTTTCTGAGGGTACTCCCGCTTCTTCCCACTTTTGATTTCAACAATTCCTCTATTGTCATTGACTTGCTTCAGTCATTGGGCGCGGTGGCTTAGTGGTAGAGCGCTTCCTGTGGTGCGTGTTGTTCTCATTGTTTCGATCGCCGTCCAAGTAAGTTTATGCTGGACAACATCGTATCCTTGGGTTTTCTCAGGGTATTCGAACTTCTTCCCACTTTTCATTACACCAATCCCTGTATTATCATTGACTTGCTTTAATCGTGGGGCACGGTGGCTCAGTGGTAGATCGCTATCTCTGCTGCATGGGTTCCTTATTGTTTGAATCCCAGGCCAAGTAGGTTTGTGGTGGACAAAATCGTACCCGTGGGTTTTCTCAGGTTACTCCCGCTTCTCACTTTTAATTCCAACAATTCCTCTACTATCATTGACTTGCGTTAATCATTGAACAGGCGACTCAGTGGTAGAACGTTTCATCTGGTGGGCCAAGTAGGTTTGTGGTGGAAAACATCGTATGCATAGGTTTTCTCAGGGTATTCCCGCTTCTTCCCACTTTTCGTTCCACCAGTTTCTCTAGTTTCATTGATTTGCTTTGATCATTGGGGGCGGTAGCTCAGTGGTGGAGTCCTTCCTGTGCAGCATGGAGTTCTACTGTTTCGAGCAGGCCTAGTAAGTTTGTAGTGAACAAGAGCGTATCCGTGGGATTTATCAGGATACTCCCGTTTCCTCCTACATTTCATTCCAGCTATTCTTGTAATATCATTGACCTGCTTCAATCATTGGGCGCTGTAACTTAGTAGTAGAGAGCTTCCTCTGGTGGGCCAAGTAAGTTTGTGGTGCACAAGATCGTATTCGTGGGTTTTCACATTTTACTCCCGCTTCTTCCTACTTTTCATTCCACCAATTCTATTATCAGTTACTTGCTTTAATCATTAGGCCCGGCGGCTCACTGGTAGAGCTCTCTGTCTGGTGCGTGAGGTTTTTTTTGTTTCGATCTCCGGCCAAATAATTTTCTGGCGAACAAGATTGTATCTCTGGGTTTCCTCAGGGTACTCCCGCTTCTTCCCACTTTCCATTCCACGAATTCTTCTATTGTTTTTGCTCGGATCGCGCCTTTCAGTTTCGGCACCGGAAAGTTTAACCGAAACAGGGCTATCATCATTGCAATCTTTGCTTTATTATTTTTTCATCATTCATTTGTTTTTCTATTTGGACAAGGGTGGGTGGGGACGAGGGATAGGAAAAATTGACGAAGCCACAACAGTAAGAAACTACAAGAGATAAATTTAGAAAGAATAAGCGAAAAAAGAAAAAAAGAGTAGAAAAAAGATATTTTTTATATACACTCCTAACTACTCCTAACTCCTAACTATATACACTCCTAACTAATATTTTTTCATCTTCTAATTTTCCTATTCTATTCTATTCCCGTCTCAAGTTTAGCCTACTCTAGTCTTCAATTGTTTGATCCTCGTTCCTTTTATCATACTTAGCCTTTCTCGTATGTTTATCATTATTTTCATAGGTCTAAGTTTCACCTGTATTAAAGGCTTTCCACCTAGTTTTTATGATCATCTTCCTCATTGAGTCAGGTTTCTCCTGTATGATTAGCTTTCCACCTAAATAATATCCTTTCCACCTTTTTTGTATTATCATCATCTTCATTAGATTTAGATTTCACCTGTGATGGCCTTCCACCTGTATGATAGGCTTTCCACCTATATAATAACTTTTCCACCTATTTTTTGTATTATCATCTTCATTGGATATAGGTTTCACCTGTATGATAGGCTTTCCACCTATTTTATTTTGTTCTTTTTATTTGACATTTTTTTTAAATTTAGGTTTCCTCCTGTATGATTTTTTAAAATTAAATTTTTAATACATTCTTCTAATGGAGGATCATAATATTTGCACCACTGAACTCAGCATCATTATTGCACACTTACATTTAAATATTGCACACTTAAATAAGCACTAGACACTCATGTGTGTGAAAACACAACTTTTCCGTAATAAAAAGAACATACCACTATCACCACACTGCACACTACAACACCCATTCACTTTTCTGCAATCGCGCAAACTTTGATTTCCTTATTGATCCTAAGCGGAGCTAGTCATTTCAGTTTTCTACAATTGACTTCTATGGTTCTGATCCTCAGTGCAACGTTTTGAGGTCCAGGACTCTCTCGGAGCACTTAGTGCAGGCCCTGGCCTGTTGTGTCCTGCCGCTGTGAGCGCTGGGACCGGTATTGACACCTACACGAACAAGGTTCGAGGTGGACACTGTATGACATTTACCGAGTAATTGGCTTTTGTTGTGCATAGGATCTTTAGTGTATGTTATGTATGTGCTATTTTTGCTTTGTTTTGAAGTTTACGCTATTTCCCACCACGTATTTCCGTGCACACGTGCTCAACACATCCGGAGTTCCAATCCGGCTGGATGCCGGGGATGCGTCGAGCGCACATTCACACTATTCTTTCCGGGACACGCGGAAATCCAGCGTTCCTGGAGCAAAAACTCCGGTCCTGGAAAATAATCATTTGAACTCTGACACATTCATTTTCATTCCTTAGTGTTTTCTTCTACATTTTGTTTATTCCTATATCACATTTCCAAAAAGTCTTTCTCTTATTCTTGTTGTCTTTTATATAATTGTTTTCTTAGATCAGAATATTCCTTTGCTATTCTATATGTTACTCTACTCTATATGCTACTCTATATATTCTGCATGGGTTCCTTATTGTTTGAATCCCAGGCGAAGTAAGTTTGTGGTGGACAAGATCGTATCCGTGGCTTTTCTTAGGTTACTCCCGCTCCTTGTCAATTTTCATTCTACCAATTCATCTATTATCAGTGACTTGCTTTAATCATTGGGCGCGTTGGCTCAGTGATATAATGCTTCCTCTGGTGCGTGATGCCTTTATTCTTTCGATCCCTGACCAAGTAAGTTTGTGGTGCACAAGATCGTATCCGTTGGTGTTCTCAGGGTACTCCCGCTTCTTCCCAATTTTTATTCTACGAATTCCTCTATTCTAATTGATTTGCTTTAATCATTGGAGGCGGTAGCTCAGTGGTGGAGTCCTTTCTCTGCAGCATGGGGTTATACTGTTTGGAGCCGGCCTAGTAAGTTTGTAGTGAACAAGTTTGTATCCGTGGTTTTTACAAGGGTACTGCCGTTTCCTCCGACATTTCATTCCACCAATTCTTTTATTATCATTGACTTGCTTTAATCATCGGGCACGGAGGCTCAATGGTAGAGCGCTAACTCTGCTGTATGGGTTCCTTATTGTTTGAATCCTAGGCCAAGTAAGTTGGTGATTGACAAGATCGTGTCCGTGGGTTTTCTCAGGTTACTCCCGCTCCTTGCGAATTTTCATTCCACCAATTGCTATATTATCAAAGACTTGCTCTTATGATTAGTCTCGGCAGCTCGGTGGTAGAGCGCTCCCTCTCGTGCGTGGGGTCCTTATTGTTTCGATCCCCGGCCAAGTAAGTTTGTGGTGACCAAGGTCGTATTTCTGTGTTTTTTCAGGTTACTCCAGCTTCTTCCCATTTTACATTTCACCAATTCCTCTATTATCATGCGATAATCATTGGACGCGGCGGCTCACTGGTAGAGCGCTTTATCTTGTGAGCTAAGTAAGTTTGTTATGGACAAGATCGTATCCGTGAGATTTCTTATGTTACTACCGCTTCTTCCCACTTTTCATTGCACGAATTCTTCTATTATCATTGACTTGCTTTAGTCATTGGGCGCGGTGGTTTAGTGACAGAGCGCTTCCTGTGGTGCGTGGGGTTCTTGTTTCGATCTCCGGCCAAGTTTGTATGTGATGAACAAGATCGTATCTGTGGGTTTTCTCAAGGTACTCCCGCTTCTCTCATTTCACTCCACGAATTCTGTTATTATCACTGACTTTCTTTAATCATTGGGCGCGGTAGCTAAGTGTTAGAGCGCTTCATTAGGTGGGCGAAGTAAATTTGTGGTGGACAAAGTCGTATTCCTAGGTTTTCTCATTGTACTCACGCTTCCTCCCACATTTCCTTCCACCAATTCTTCTTTTATGATTCCTTGCTTCAATCATCGGGCGCGGCGACTCAATGGTAGGGCGCCTCCTTTTGTGGGCCAGGTAAGTTTGTGGTGGAGAAAATCGTATCCGTTGGTTGTCTCAGCGTTCTCTCGCTTCTTCCCAATTTTTATTCCAGCAATTCGTCTATTGTCATTAACTTGCTTTAATCATTGGGAGCGGTTGCTCAGTAGTAGAGCGCCTTTTCACCTGCATGGGTTTCTATTGTTTGAATCCCTCTCAGGGTACTCTTGTTCTCTACCAATTTTCATTCCACCAATTCCTTTATTATCATTGATTTGCTTAAATAATTGGGCACGGCGGCTCAACGGTAGATCTCTTTCTCTGGTGGGCCAAGTAAGTTTGTTGTGAACAAGATCGTATCGGTGGGTTTTCTTAGGTTACTTCCGGTTCTTTCCATTTTTCATTCCACCAATTGTCCTATTATTATTGACCTGCTTCAATCATTGGGGGCGGTAACTGAGTAGCAGAGAGCTTCTTCTGTTGAGCCAAGTATATTTGTGGTGGACAAGATCGTTTCCGTGGGTTTTGTCAGGGTACACCCGTCTCTTCCCATTTTTCATTCCACCAATTCCTCTATGTTATTGACTTTGTTTAATTGTTTGGCGCGTTGGGTCAGTGGTGGAGTGCTTCCGCTGGTGGGCCAAGTAAGATTGTGGTGGACAAGATCGTATCCGTTGGTTTCGTCAGGGTACTACGTCCTCTTCCCACTTTTCATTCCACCAATTTTTCTATTATCACTGACTTGCTTTAATCATCGGGAGCGGTTGCTCAGTGGTAGGGCGCCTTCTCACCTGCATGGGTTCCTTATTGTTTGAATTCCCTCTCAGGGTACTCTTGCTCCCTCCCAAATTTCATTTCACCAATTCCTCCTTATCATTGATTTGCTTAAGTCATTCTTCTCGGCGGCTGAGCGGTAGAGCGCTTCCTTTGGTTGGCCTAGTAAGTTTGTGGTGCACAACATCTTATCCGTGGGTTTTCTCAGGGTATTCCCGCTTGTTCCCACTTTTCACTCCAAGAATTTTTCTATTGTCATTGACTTGCTTTGGTACTTCGGGGTGGCTCTGTGGAAGAGCGCTTCTGGTGAGCCAGGTAATTTTGTGGTGGAGAAGATCGTATCCTTGGGATTTCTAAATTACTCTCGGTTCTTCCCACTTTTCATTCAACCAATTCTTCTATGATCATTGACTTGCTTCAATCATTGGGCGCGGTGGCTAAGTGGTTGAGCGTTTACGGTGGTGCGTTGGCTTCTTATTGTTTCGATATCCGTCCAGGTTAGCATTAGTTGAACAAGATCGTATCTTTGGGTTTTCTCAGGGTACACTCGATTCTTCTCACATTTCATTCCACTAATTCTTCTATTATCACTGACTTGCTTTAATCATTAGGCGCGCTGGCCGTGGTAGAAGGCTTCTTCTGGTGCGTCGTGCCTTTATTCTTTTGTTCCCCGGCGAAGTAAGTTTGAGATGTATAAGATCGTGTCCCTGGGTTTTCTCAGGGTATTCTTTCCCCTCCCAATTTTCATTCCAGCAATTCCTCTATTATCACTGGCTTGCTTTAATCATTGTGCGCGGAGGCTCATCGTCAGAGCGCTTCCTCTGGGGGGAGAAGTACGTTTGAAGTGCAAAACATCGTATCCGTGGGTTTCCTCAGGGTACTTCCGCTTCTTCCCACTTTTCATTTCATCAATTCCTTTATTATCATTGACTTCCTTTAATCATTGGTCGCGGTGGCTCAGCGGTAGAGCGCTTCCTCTAGTGGGCCAACTAAGTTTGTGGTACAGAAGATCGTATCTTTTGGTTTTGTCAGGGCACTCGCGCCTCTTCCCACTTTTCATTCTACCAATTCTTCTATTGTCATTAATTCGCTTCTTCTGCTGAGCCAGGGAAGTTTGTTGTGGACAAGATCGTGTCCGTGTGATTTGTCAGGTAACTCCCGCTTCTTCCCACTTTTTATGCAACAATTCTTTTATTATCACTGACAAGCTTTAATCATTGGGAGCGGTGGCTCATTTGTAGAGCGCTTCCTCTGATGCGTCGTGCCTTTATTCTTTCGATCCCCGGCCAAGTAAGTTTGCGTTCGATAAGATAGTGTCCGTGGGTTTCCTCAGGGAACTCTTGCTCCATCTCAATTTTCATACCAGCTATTCCTCTTTATCATTGATTTGCTTTGATCATTTGGCACGGCGGCTCAACCGTAGAGCGCTTCCTCTGATGGGCAAAGTAAGTTTGTGGTGCACAACATCGTGTCCGTGGGTTTTCTCAGGGTACTCCCGCTTCTTCTCACATTTCATCCACCAATTGCTCCATTTTAATTATCTTGCTTTAATCATTATGGCAGTTGCTCAGTAGAAGAGCGCTTTCTCAGGTGCATGGGTTCCTTACTGTTTCGATCACCGTCCTAGTAAATTTATGGTGGAGAAATTCGTATTCGTGGGTTTTCGCAGGTTACTCCCTCTTCCTCCCACATTTCATTCGACCAAATCTTCTATTATCGTTAGCTTGCTTTAATGGGCGCGGTGACTCAGTGGTAGAGCGCTTTCACTGGTGGGCCAGGAATATTTGTTGTGGAGAAGATAGTATCCATGGGTTTTGTCAGGGTACTCCCGCCTTTTCCCACTTTACATTCCACCAATTCCCTTACTGTCATTGACTTGCTTTAATCATTGGGGGCGGTGTCTCAGTGATAGAACGCTTTTTCTGGTGCGTGGTGGCTTTGTTCTTTCGATCCCCGGCCACGTAAGTTTGTGGTGGACAATATCGTATGCGTGGGTTTTCTCAGGTTACTCCCACTTTTTGCCACTTGTCATTCTACCAATTTCTCTATTATTCCTGACTTGCTTTAATCATTAGGCACGGTGGCTCAGTGGTAGAGCGCTGCCTGTGTTGTGTGGGGTCTTGGTCTTTCATTCTCCGGCTAAGTAAGTTTGTGGTGAACAAGACCGTATCTGTAAGTTTTCTCAGGGTACTCCCGTTACCCGTTTACATATCATTGCAGCAATTCTTGTATTATCATTGACCTTCTTCAATCATTGGGCGCGGTAACTGAGTGGCATAGAGCTTTTTCTGTTGGGCCAAGTAAGTTTGTGGTAGACAAGATCGTATCCGCTGGTTTTCTCAGGTTACTCTCGCTTTTTCCCGCGTTTCGTTGCACCAAAACCTCTATTATTGACTTGCGTTAATCATTGACCCGGCGTGTCGGTGGTAGAGCGCTTCTACCGGTAGGCCAAGTAAGTTTGTGGTGGGCAACATGGTATCCGTGGGTTTTCTCTGGTTACTCCCGCTTCTTAACATTTGTCATTCCACAAATTGCTCTATTTTCATTGACTTGCTTTAATCATTGGGGCAGTGGCTCAGTGGAAGAGCGCTTTTACAAGTGCTTGGGTTCCTTACTGTTTCGATCCCCGTCCTAGAAAATTTGTGGTGGAGAAAATCGTATGCGTGGGTTTTCTCAGGTTACTCCCCTTTCCTCCCACATTTCATTCCCCCAATTCTTGTATTATCGTTGAGTTGCTTCAATGATTGGACGCGGTAACTCAGTGGTAGAGCACTTCTTCTGGTGAGCTCTGTAATTTTGTGGTGGAGAAGATCGTATCTTTGGGATTTTTCTGGTAACTCACGATTCTTCCCACTTTTTATTGCACCAATTCTTTTATTAGCATTGACTTACTTTAATGATTGGGCGCGATCGCTTAGTGGTAGAGCGCTTCATGTGGTTTCGATCTCCGGCAAAGTTGTCTTATGGTGAACAAGATCGTGTCTTGGGTTTTCTCAGTGTACTTTCGATTCTTCTCACATTTCATTCCACCAATTCTTCTATTCACACTGTCTTGCTTCAATCATTAGGCGCGGTGGCCCAGCGGTAGAAGGCTTCCTCTGGTGCGTCGTGCCTGTACTCTTTCGGTCCCCGGCGAAGTAAGTTTGTGATGGATAAGAACGTGTCACTGGGTTTTCTCAGGGTACTCTTTCTCCCTCCCAATTTTCATTCCACCAATTTTTCTGTTATCATTGACTTGCTTTAATCATTGGGCGCGGCGGCTCTTAGGTAGAGCGCTTCCTCTAGAGGACAATTAAGTTTGTGGGGCACAACATCGTATCCGTTGGTTTTGTGAGTGTACTCCCGTGTCTCCCCACTTTTCATTCCACCAATTCTTCTATTGTCATTGATTTGCTTTAATCGTTGGGGGTAACTCAGTGGAAGGGCGCTTCTTCTAATGAGCAAGGTAAGTTTCTTGTGGAAAGATCGTATCCGTGTGATTTTTCAGGTTACTCCCGCTTCTTATCACTTTCCCTTGCAACAATTATTATATTATCACTGACTTGATTTAATCATTGGGAGCGGTGGCTCATTGGTAGAGCCCTTCCTCTGATCCGTCGTGCCTTTATTCATTTGATCCCCGGCCAAATAAGTTTGTGATGGATAAGATCGTGTCATTGGGTTTTCTCAGGGTACACTTTCTCCCTCCCAATTTTCATTCCACCAATTTTCTGTTATCATTGACTTGCTTTAATGATTGGGCGCGGCGGCTCTTCCGTAGAGCGCTTCCTCTGGTGCGCAAAGTAAGGTTGTGGTGCACAACATCGTATTAGTGGCTTTTCTCAGGGTACTCCCACTTCTTTGCACTTTTCATTCCACCAATTGCTCTATTTTAATTGCCTTTATTCAATCATTGGGGCAGTGGCTCAGCGGAAAAACGCTTTCTCAGGTGCATGGGTTCCTTACTGTTTCGATCTCCGTCCTAGTAAATTTGTGGTGGAGAAAAACGTATCAGTGGGTTTTCTGAGGTGACTCCTGCTTCTTCCCATTTTTCCTTCCACGAGTTCCTCTATTATCATTGACATGTGTTAATCATTGGGGTAGCATCTCAGTGGTAGAGCGCTTTATTAGGTGGGCGAAGTAAGTTTGTGGTGGACATCATCATATCCTTGGGTTTTGTCAGGGTACTCCAGCTTCTTTCCACTTTTCATTACACCAATTCCTGTATTATCATTGACTTGCTTTAATCATCGGTTACGGCGGCTCAGTGGTAGAGCGCTACCTCTGCTGCATAGGTTCCTTATTGTATGAATCCCAGGCCAAGTATGTTTGTGGTGGAGAAGAACGCATCCGTTGGTTTTCTCAGGTTACTCCCGCTCGTTGGCAATTTTCATTCCGCCAATTGATCTATTGATATTGACTTGCGTTAATCATTGGGTGCGGCGGATCAGCGGTAGAGCCCTTCCTCTGGTGGTCCAAGTAAGTTTGTGGTGCACAACATCGTATCCGTGGGTTTTCTCAGCGTACTCCCGCTTCTTCCCAATTTTCATTACAATTCCCCTATTGTCATTGACTTGCTTTAAACATTGCGGTGTGGCTCAGTGGAAGAGCGCTTCTTCTAGCGAGCCAAGTAAGTTTGTTGTGGACAAGATTGCATTGGTAGGATTTCTCAGGTTAGTCCCGCTTCTTCCCGGTTTTCATTTCACCAACTCCTCTATTATCGTTGACTTTCTTTAATCATTGGTCGCGGTGGCTTAGTGGTAGAGCGCTTCCTTTGGTGCGTGGGGTTCTTATTGTTTTGATTTCTGGCCAAGTAAGTTTGTGGTGCACATCATCGTATCCGTGGGTTTTCTCAGGGTACTTCCGCTTCTTCCCACTTTCCATTAGAACAATTCCTCTATTGCCATAGACTTTCTTTAATCATTGCGAGGTGGCTAAGTGGAAGAGCGCTTCTTCTAGCGAGCCAAGTAAGTTTGTTGTGGACAAGATCGCATCGGTGGGATTTCTCAAGTTACTCCCGCTTCTTCCCACACATCATTCCAAAATTCTTCTATTATCACTGACTTGCTTTAATCATTCGTCGCCGTGGTTCAGTGGTAGAACGCTTCTTCTGGTGCGTGATGCCTGTAATCTTTCGATCCCCGGCCAAATAAGTTTCTGGTGAACAAGATTGTATCTCTGGGTCTCCTCAGGGTGCTTTCGCTTCTTCCCACTTTCCATTCTACCAATTGTTCTATTATCATTAACGGGTTAATCATTGGGCCCGGTAGCTTAGTGGTAGGGCCTTCCTCTGCAGCATGGGTTTCTACTGTTTCTAGCCGGCCTAGTACGTTTGTAGTGGACAAGATCTTATTCGTGGGTTTCCTCAGGGTACTCTCGTTTCCTCCCACAGTTCATTTCATCAATTCCTCTATTATCATTCACATGCTTCAATCATTTGGCGCGGTAAATAAGTGTTAGAGCGCTTCGTTAGTTGGGCAAAGTAAATTTGTGGTGGAGAAGATCGTATCTGTGGGTTTTCTCAGGGTACTCCTGCTTCTTCCCACTTCTCATTCCAGCAATTGTTCTATTATCACTGACTTGCTCTAATCATTAGTCTCGGCGGCTCGGTGGCAGAGCGCTCTCTGGTGCGTGGGGTCCTTATTGTTTCGATTCCCGGTAAGTAAGTTTGTGTGATCAAGATCGTATCTCTGGGTTTTTTCAGGTTAATCCACCTTCTTCCCATTTTACATTCCACCAATTCCTCTATTATCATTGACATGCGTTAATCATTGGTGCCGGTGACTCAGTGGTAGAGGACTACCTGTGGTGCGTGGGGTTCTTGTTCTTTCGATCTCATGCTAAGTAAGTTTGTGGTGAACAAGATCGTATCTGTGGGTTTTCTCAGGGTATTCCCGCTCCTTCCCAATTATCATTCCACCAATTATTCTATTATAACCGACTTGCTTTAATCATTGGGCCCGGTGCGTCAGTGGTAGAACGCTTTCTCTGGTGCGTGGTGCCTTTGTTCTTTCGTTCCCCAGCCAAGTAATATTGTGGTGGACAATATCGTATGCGTGGGTTTTCTCAGGGAAATCCCGCTTCTTGCAACTTCTTATTCGTCCAATTTGTCTATCATTACTGACTTGCTTTAATCATTAGGCACGGTGGCTCAGTGGTAGAGAGCTGCCTGTGTTGTGTGGGGTTCTTATTGTTTCGCTCTCCGGCTAAGTAAGTTTGTGGTGAAGAAGACCGTATCTGTGGGTTTTTCAGGGTACTCCCGTTACCTGCCACATTTCATTACACCAATTCCTCTATTATCATTGACCTGCTTCAATAATTGGGCGCGGTAACTGAGTGGCAAAGAGCTTCTTCTGTTGGGCCACGTAAGTTTGTGGTAGACAACATGGTATCCCTGGGTTTTCTCAGGTTTCTCCCGCTTCTTCCCATTTTTCATTCCACCAATTGGTCTATTTTCATTTACTTGCTTTAATCATTCGGGCAGTGGCTCTGTGGCTCTGTGGAGCGCTTTTACTCGTGCATGGGTTCCTTATTGTTTCGATCCTGGTCCTAGGAAATTTGTGGTGGAGAAAATCGTATCCGTGTGTTTTCTCTGGGTACTCCCACTTCTTCCCAGTTTTCATTCCACCAATTTTTTCTATTGTCATTTATTGCTTAAATACTTGGGGTGGCTCTCTGGAAGAGCGCTTCTGGTTAGCCAAGTAAATTTGTGGAGACAATATCGTCTTCCTCATTTTTCTCAGGGTTCTCCCTCTTCTTCCCACTTTTCATTCCACAAAATTTTCTATTGTCGTTGACTTGCTTTAATCATTGTTCGCTGCGGATCAGCTTCTCAGCGCTTCCTCTGGTGGGCCATGTACATTTGTAGTGCACAACATTGTTTCCGTTGTTTCTCTTAGGTGCTCCCGCTTCTTCCCACTTTTCATTTCACCAATTCCTTTATTATCATTGACTTCCTTTAATCATTGGTTGCGGTAGCTCAGCGGTAGAGCGCTTCCTCTGGTGAGCGAGGTAAGTTTGTTGTGTGCGTGTGTTTTCCCGCTTAAGATTACTCCCGCTTCGTATCACTTTTCATTGCAAAAATTTTTCTATTATCATTCACATGCATTAATCATTGTGCACGGTGGCTTATTGGTAGGGCGCTTCCTCTGATGCGTCGTGCTTTTATTTTTTAGATCCCTGGCCAAGTAAGTTTTTGTTGGATAAGATGTTGTCCGTGCGTTTTCTCAGGGTACCCTTGCTCTCTCCCAATTTTCATTCCACCAATTCCTCCTTATCATTGATTTGCTTTTATCATTGTTCGCGGCGGCTAAGTGGTAGAGTGCTCCCTCTGGTGCGTTCGGTCACTATTTTTCTCTCAACACTCAGGTAACTTTGTGGTGAACAAGATCGTATTTCTGGGTTTTCCCAGGTTACTCCCGCTTCTTCCCACTTTTCATTCTACCAATTCCTCTATTTTTATTGTCTTGCTTCAATCATTGGGGTGGTGGCTCTGTAGAAAAGGGCTTCCTCATGCATAGGTTGCTTACTGTTTCGATCCCCGCATTGTAAATTTATGGTGGAGAAAATTGTATTCGTGGGTTCATTGAGGTTACTCCCGCTTCCTCCCACATTTCATTCGACTAATTTTTTTATTATCGTTAACTTGCTTTAATAATTGGGCGCGGTGACTCTGTGGTAGAGTGCTTCCTCTGGTGGGCCACGTATATTTGTTGTGCACAAGATCGTATCCATGGGTTTTCTCAGGGTACTGTCGCTTTTCCCACTTTTTATTCCACGAATTGCTCTATTTTCATTGTCTTGCTTTAATCATTGGGGGCGGTGGCTCATTGGTAGAGCGCTTCCTCTTGTGCGCCGTACCTTTATTCTTTCGATCCCCGGCCAAGTAAGTTTGTGTTTGATAAGATGGTGTCCCTGGGTTTTCTCAGGGTACTCTTGCTCCCTCCCAATTTTCATTCCACCAATTGGCCCTTATTGTTTAGTTGCTTCAATCTTTGGGCACGGTGACTCTGTGGTAGAGCTCTTCCTTTGGCGGGAGAAGTATATTTGTGATGGACAAGATCGTATCCGTGGGTTTTGTCAGGTTACTCCCACCTCTTCCCACTATACATTCCACCAACTCCTCTATTGTCATTAACTTGCTTTAATCATTGAGGGTGGCTCAGTGGAAGAGCGCTTCTTGTGGTGAGCCGAGTAATGTTGTGGTGGAGAAGATCGTATCCGTGTTATTTCTCACCTTACTCCCGCTTCTTCCAACTTTCATTGCAACAATTCTTCTATTAGTATTGACTTACTTTAATGATTGGGCGCGATCGCTTAGTGATAGAGCGCTTCGTGTGGTGCGTCGGCTTCTTATTGTTTCGATATCCTTCCAAGTCAGCTTGTGGTGAACAAGATCGTATCTTTGGGTTTTCTCAGGGTACTCCCGCTTCTTCTCATATTTCATTCCACCAATTCTTCTATTGTCACTGACTTGCTTTAATCATTGGAGGCGGTGACTCTGTGGAAGAACGCTTCCTCTGGTGGGTGGTGCCTTTGTTCTTTCGATCCCAGGCCAAGTAAGTTTGTGGTGCACAATATCGTATGCGTGGGTTTTCCTAGGGTACTCCCGCCTCTTCCAACTTCTCATTCCACCAATTCTTCTATTATTACTGACTTGCTTTAATCATTAGGCACGGTGGCCTAGTGGTCTAGCGTTGCCTGTGTTGTGTGGGGTTCTTATTGTTTCGATCTCCGGCTAAGTAAATTTGTGGTGACAAGAGAGTATCTGTGGGTTTTCTCAGGGTACTCCCGTTACCTGCCATATTTCATTACACCAATTCTTCTATTATGATTGACCTGCTTCATTCATTGGGCCCGGTAACTGAGTGGCAAAGAGCTTCTTCTGTTGGGACAAGTAATTTTGTGGTGGACAAGATCTATCCGCGGGTTTTCTCAGGTTACTCTCGCTTCTACCCGCTTTTCATTCCACGAATTCCTCTATTATCATTGACTTGGGTTAATCATTGACCCGGCGTGTCGGTGGTAGAGCGCTTCCTTTTGTGGGCCAAGTACATTTGTAGTGCACAACATAGTATCCGTGGGTTTTATCAGGGTACTCCCGCTTCTTCTCACTTTTCATTCAACCAATTGTTCTATTTTTATTGTCTTCCTTTAATCATTGAGGCAGTGGCTCAGTGAAAGAGCGCTTTCTCAGGTGCATGACATCCTTACTGTTTTGATCCCCGTCCTAGTAAATTTGTTGTGGAGAAAATCGTATCCATGGGTTTTCTCAGGGTACTTCCGTTTCCTCCCACATTTCATTCAACCAATTCTTCTATTACCGTTGAATTCCATAATCGTTGGGCACGGTGACTGTGGTAGAGAACTTCCTCTTTTGGGCCAAGTATATTTGTGGTGGACAAGAACGTATTCGTGGTTTTTCTAAGGATACTCCCACCTCTTTCCACTATTCATTCCACAATTCCTCTATTGTAATTGACTTGCTTTAATTAATGGGGCGAAGACTCAGTGGTAGAGTACTCCTGTGGTGCGTGGGATTGTTATTATTCGGATCTTTTTCTAAGTAAGTTTGTGGTGAACAAGATCGTACCTGTGTGTTTTCTTCGGGTACTCCCGCTTCTTCCCACTTTTCATTCTACCATTTCTTCTATTACCATTGATTTGCATCAATCATTGGGCGCGGTGGCTTAGTGGTTGGGCGTTTCCTTTGGTTTGTTGAGTTCTTATTGTTTCGATCTCAGGCTAAGTAAGTTTGTGGTGAACAAGATGGTATCTGTGGGTTTTCTCAGGGTACTACCGCTCTTTCCCAATTTTCATTTCAGCAATTCTTTTATTATAACTGACTTGCTTTAATGATTGGGTGCGGGAGTTCACTGCTAGAACGCTTTTTCTGGTGCTTGGTGCCCTTGTACGTTAGTTCGCCGGCCAAGTAATTTTGTGGTTGACAATATGGTATCCGTGGGTTTTCTGAATGTACTCCTGCTTCTTCCCACTTCTCATTCCACCAATTCTTCCATTATTAATTACTTGCTTTAATTATTAGGCACTGTTTGTCAGTGGTGGAGCGCTTCCTGAAGTGTGTGGGGTTCTTATTGATTTCGATATCTGGCTAAGTAGGTTTGTGGTGAACAAGACCGTATCTGTGGGTTTTTTCAGGGTTCACCCGTTTCCTCCCACATTTCATTACACCAACTCTTCTATTATCATTGACCTGCTTCAGTCATTGGGCGAGGTAACTGAGTGGCAGAGGTTCTTCTGTCGGGTCAAGAAAGTTCGTGGTGGACAAGATCGTATCCGCAGGTTATCTGAGGTTACTCCTGCTTCTTGCCACTTTTTATTCCACCAATTCCTCTATTATGATCGACTTGCGTTAATCATTGACGCGGCCTCTCGGAGGTAGAGCCGTTCTTCTGGTGGGCCAAGTAAGTTTTTGGTGGACAACATAGTATCCGTGGGTTTTCTCAGGTTACTCCCGCTTCTTCCCATTTCCCATTCCACCAATTGCTCTATTTTCATTGGCTTGCTTTAATCGTTGGGGCAAAGGCTCAGTGGAAGAGCGCTTCCTCAGGTGCATGGGTTCCTTACTGTTTGGAACCCCGTCCTAGTAAATTTGTGGTGGAGAAAAGCTTATCCGTGGGATTTCTCAGAGTACTCCCGTTTCCTCCCACATTTCATTCCAGCAATTCCTCTATTATCGTTAAGTTCCTTCAATCATTGGGCGCGGTGACTCAGTTTTAGAGAATTTTCTCTGTTGGGCCAAGTATATTTGTCGCAGACGACATCGCATCCGTATGTTTTCTCATTGTTCTCCCGCTTCTCCGCACTTTTCATTCCACAAATTTTTGTATTTTCATTGTTCGCGGCGACTCCTCGGTTGAGAGCTTCCTCTTGTGGGGCAAGTACGTTTGTGGTGCACAACATCGTATCTTTGGGTTTTCTCAGGGTTCTCTAGCTTCTTCCTATTTTTCATTCCACCAATTCTTCTATTGTCATTGATTTGCTTAAATCATTGGGAGTGACCCAGTGGAAGAGCGCTTCTTCTGCTGAGCCAGATAAGTTTTTTTTGTGGACATGATCTTATCCGTGTGATTTCCTAGGTTACTCCCGTTTCTTCCCACTTTTCATTGCACAAATTCTTCTTTTATCACTGACTTGCTTTAATCATTAGTCGCAGTGGCTCAGTGATACAGCGTTTCCTCTGGTGCGTCGTCCCTTTATTCTTTCGATCCCCGGCCAAGAAAGTTTGTGACGAATGGGATCGTATCCGTGGGTTTTCTCAGGGTTCTCCCACTTCTTTCCACTTTTCATTCCACCAATTTTTCTATTGTCATTGATTTGCTTTAATCATTGGGAGTGGCTCAGTGGAAGCGCGCTTCCTCTGGTGGGCCAAGTAAGTTTGTGGTGCACAACATCGTATCCGTGGGTTTCCTTAGGGTACTCCCGCTTCTTCCCACTTTTCATTCCACCAGTTTTTCCATTATAAATGACTTGCTCTAATCATTGAGAGCGATGGCTCAGTGGCAGAGAGCTTTCTTTGGTGCCTGGGGTGCTTATTGTTTCGATCCCCGTCCAAGTAAGTATGTGGGGCACAATATCGTATCCGTAGGCTTTCTGAGGGTATTTCCGCTTCTTCCCACTTATCATTCCACCAATTCTTCTAATATCAATGACTGGTTCTAATCATTGATCATGGTGGTTCAGTGGCAGAGCGCTTACTCTGGTGCGTGGGGTCCTTATTGTTTCGATCCCCGACCAAGTAAGTATCTGTGGACAAGAACATATTCGTGGAATTTCTAAGGTTACTCCCGCTTCTTCGCACTTTTCATTCTACCAATTCTTCTATTATCATTGACTTGGTTCGATCATTGGGCGCGGTGGCTTAGTGGTTGGGCGTTTCAGGTGATGTGGGGGTTCTTATGGTTTTGATCTTCGGCCAATTTAGATTGTGGTGACAGGATCGTATCTGTGGATTTCCTCAGGGTACTTCCGCTTTTTCCCACTTTCCATTCTACAAATTCGTTTATTATCATTAACGAGTAAATCATTGGGCCCGGTACCTCAGTGGTAGAACCCTTCCTGTGCTGCATGGGTTCCTTATTGTTTGAATCCCAGTTCTAGTAAGTTTGTAGTGAAGAAGATCATATCCGTGGGATTTCTCAGGGTACTACTGCTTCTTCCCATTTTTCATTCCAACATTTTTTCTATTATCAATGAGGGCAGCTCAGTAGTAGAGCGCTCTATCTGGTAGGCTAAGTAAGCTTGTGGTGGACAAGATCGTATCCGTGGGTTTTCTCAGGGTACTACTGCTTCTTCCCATTTCTCATTCCACAGATTCTTCTATTACTACTTACTTGGTTTAATCATTGGGCTCGGCGGCTCAGTGGTAAATCGCTCCCTCTGGTGAGTGGGGTTCTTATCGTTTCGATCTCATGCTAAGTACGTTTGTGCTGAACAAGATCGTATCTGTGGTATTTCTAAGGGTAATCCCGCTTCTTCCCACATCTCTTTGTACGAATACTTCTATTATCATTGACTTGCTTTAATCATTGGGCGCGGTGGCTTCTTGGTAGAGCGTTTCCGGTGGTGTGTGGGGTTCTTATTGTTTCGACCTCCTTCCGAGCAAGTTTGTGGTGAACAAGATCGTATCTATGGGTTCCTCCGAGTACTCCTCCTTCATCCCGTTATTCATTTCACCAATTCCTCTAATATCATTGACATGTGTTTATCATTGGGGGCAGGAGCTCAGAGGTAGATCGGTTTATCTGGTGGGCCAAGTAAGTTTGTGGTGGACGAGGTCGTATCCGTGGGTTTTCTCGGTACTTTTGCTTCCTCCCACTTCTCATTCCACCAATTCTTCTATTATTACTGACTTGCTTTAATCATTAGGCTTGGCGGTTCAGTGGTAGAGCGCTCCCTCTGGTGCGTTTTGTCCTTATTCTTTCGATCCCCGGCCAAGCAAGTTTGTGGTGAAAAAGATCGTATCTCTGTGTTTTCACAGGTTACTCCCGCTACTTCACACTTTTCATTCCAGCAATTCGTCTATTATCATTGACATGCGTTAATCATTGGGTCAGCAGCTCAGTGGTAGATGGCTTTATCTGGTGGCCCAAGTAAGTTTGTGGTGAACAAGCATCATAACCGTAGGTTTCTTCAGGGTACTCCCCTTTATTCCCATTTTTCATTCCACCAATTCCTCTATTATCATTGACTTGCTTCCTCTGGTGGGCCTAGTAAGTTTGTGGCGCACAAAATCGTATCCGTCGGTTGTATCACGGTGCTCCCACTTCTTCCCACTTTTCATTCCACCAATTGCTGTATTGTCATTGACTTGTTTAATACTTTGGGTGGCTCTCTGGAAGAGCGCTTCTTCTGGTGACCCAAGTAAATGTGTGGAGACAACATCGTATCCCTGATTTTTCTCAGGGTTTCCCCGCTTCTTCCCACTTTCATTCCACAATTTTTTCTATTGTCATTGAGTTGCTTTAATCATTGTTCGCGGCGGCTTCGCGGTTGAGCGCTTCCTCTGGTGGGCCAAGTACATTTATAGTGCACAACATCGTATCCGTGCTTTCTCTCAGGGTACTCCCGCTTCTTCCGACTTTTCATTTCACCAATTCCTTTATTATCATTGACTTCCTATAATCATTGGTCGCGGTAGCTCGGTGGTAGAGCGCTTCCTTTGGTGGCCAATTAAGTTTGTGGTGCACAAGATTGTATCTGTTGGTTTTGTCAGGGTACTCCCGCTTCTTCCCACTTTTCGTTCCCCGAATTGCTCTATTTACATTGTCTTGCTTTAATCATTGGGGCAGTGGCTCAGTGGAAGAGCGCTTTCTCAGGTGCATGTGTTCCTTACTGTTTCGATCCCAGTCCTAGTAAATTTGTGGTGGAGAAAATCGTATCCGTGGGTTTTCTCAGGGTACTCCCATTTCCTCCCACATTTCATTCGACCAATTCTTCCATTATCGTTGAGTTGCTTCAATCATTGGGCAAGATGACTCTGTTGTAGAGCACTTCCTCTGGTGGGCCAAGTATGTTTGTGATGGACAATATCATATCCGTGGGTTTTGTCAGGATACTCCCACCTTTTCCCATTATTCATTCCACGAACTCCTCTATTGTCATTGACTTTTGTTAATAATTGGGCGCAGTTACTCAGTGGTAGAGCGCTTCTTCAGCTGCATTCGTTCTTTATTGTTTGAATCTCAGTCCAAGTTAGTTTGTGGGGGACAAAATCGTATCCGTGAGTTTTCTGTGGGTACTCCCGCCAATTCCACCAATTCTTCTATTATCACTGACTTGCTCTAATCATTGAACATGGTGGGTTAATGGTAGAGCGCTCCCGGTGGTGCGTGGGGCCCTTATTGTTTTGATCTCCGGCCAAGTAACTTTGTGGTGAACAAGATCGTAGCTGTTTGTTTTCTCAGGTTACTCTCGCTTATTCCCACACTTCATTCCACAAATTCCTCTATTATCATTGACTTGCGTTAGTCATTGACTCGGCGTGGGCCAAGTATGTTTCTGATGGACAATATCATATCCGTGGGTTTTGTCAGGATACTCCCACCTTTTCCCATTATTCATTCCACGAACTCCTCTATTGTCATTTAGCTGTGTTAATAATTGGGCGTGGTTACTCAGTAGTAGAGCGCTTCTTCAGCTGCATTCGTTCTTTATTGTTTGAATCTCAGTGCAAGTAAGTTTGTGGTGGAAAAATCGTATCCGTAGGTTTTCAAAAGGTTACTCCCGCTTCTTCCCACTTTTCATTCCACCAATTTTTCTATTATCAATGACTTGCTGTAAACACTGATAGCGGTGGTTCAGTGGCAGAGCGCTTACTTTGGTGCGTGGCGTCCTTATTGTTTCGATCTCTGGCTAATTAAGTTTGTTGTGAACAAGATCGTATCCGTGGGATTTCGCAGGTTTCTCCTGCTTGTTCCCGCTTTTCTCTCCACCTAGTTTTCTATTATCATTGACTTGCTTTAATCATTGGGCGCGGTGACTAAGTGGTAGAGCACTTCCTCTGGTGGGCCAAGTATATTTGTGGTGGACAAGATCGAATCCATTGGTTTTATTCAGGGTACTCCCGCTTCTTCCCATTTCTCATTCCACCAATTTTTCTATTGTCTTTGACTTGCTTTAGCACTTGGGGGTGGCTCTATGGAAGAGCGCTTCTCTTAGTGACCTAAGTATTTTTGTGGTGGACAGGATCGTATCCGTGTGATTTCTCAGGTTACTTCCGCTTCTTCCCACTTTTCATTGCTCCAATTCTTCTATTTCAATTCACTTGCTTTATTCATTGGGTGCGATGGCTTAGTGGTAGAGCACTTTCTGTGGTGCGTGGGCTTCTTATTGTTTCAATCTCTGGCTAACTTAGCTTGTGGTGGACAAGATGGTATCTTTGAGTTTTCTCCGGGTACTCCCGCTTCTTCCCACCTTTCATTCCACTAATTCCTTTATTTTCATGACTTGTTTTAGTCACTGCGGCGGTGGCTCATTGGAAAAGCGCTTCCTCCGGTGCATGGGTTCCCTACTGTTTCGATCCCCGTTCTATTAAATTTATGGTGCAGAGAATCGTATACGTCGGTTTCCCCAGTTTACTCCCGCTTCCTCCCACATTTCATTCCACCAATTGTTCTATTATCGTTGACTTGCTTGAATCATTCGGCGCAGTATATAAGTGGTAGAGAACTTCTTCTGGTGGGCCAAGTAAGTTTCTGGTGGACAAGATCGCATTAGTGGGTTTTGTCAGGGTACTTCCGCCTCTTCCCAATTTTCATTCCGCCAAGTCCTTTATTCTCATTGACTTGCTTTAATCATTACGGGCGGTGACTCAGTGGTAAAGCACTACCTTTGGTTTGTGGGGTTCTTATTGTTTTGATATCAGGGTCTGTAAGTTTTTGGTGAACAAGATCGTATCTGTGGGTTTTCTCAGGGTATTCCTGCTCCTTCCCAATTTTCATTACACCAATTCTTCTATTATAACTGAGTTGCTTTAATCATTAGGCACGGTGGCTAAGTGGTAAAGTTTGCCTTTTGTGCGTGGGGTTCATATTGTTTCGGTCTCCTTCTAAGTAAGTTTGTGGTGAACAAGACCTTGTCACTGTGTGTTCTCAGGGTGCTTACGTTTACTCCCACATTTTAGTACACCAATTCTTCTATCATCATTGACCCTCCTCAATCATTGGGCGCAGTAACTGAGTGGCAGAGCGCTTCCTCTGGTGGGAAAAGTATGTTTGTGGTGTACAACATAGTATTGGTGGGTTTTCTCAGGGTACGCCCGCTTCATCCCATTTTACATTCCACCAATTCCTCTATTTTCATTGATTTGTTTTAATCATTGGGGTGAGTGGCTTAGTGGTATATCCTCCCTTTGCTGCATGGAGTTCTACTGTTTTGATCCCCGGCCTAGTAAGTTTGTAGTGGAAAAGATGGTCCCCGTGGGTTTTCTCAGAGTACTCCCGCTTCCTCCTACATTTCATTTCACGGATTCTTCAATTATAATTGACTTGCGTTAATCGTTGGGTGCGGCGGCGCAGTGGTTGAGCGCTTCCTCTGGTGGGCCAAGTAAGTTTGTGGTGGACAACATCGTATCGTAGGGTTTTCTCAAGGTATTCCGATTTCTTCCCATTTTTCGTTCCAACAATTCCTCTATTGTGATTGACTTGCTGTAATCACTGGGGGCGATGGCTCAGTGGTAGAGCGCTTTCTCTGTTGCGTGGTGTTTTTATTCATTCGATTTCGGACGAGGTAAGTTTATGGGGCACAGAATCGTATCTGTAGGTTTTCTCAGGGTACTCCTGCTTTATCCCACTTGTCATTCCACAAATTCTTCTATTGTCATTGACATGCTTTAATCGTGGTGTCGGTGACTCACTGGTAGAAAGCTTTCTCTTTTGCGTGGCACCTTTATTCTTTCCATTCTCGGCCAAGTAAGTTTGTGGTGGGCAAGATCGTATTTCTGGTTTTCCCCAGGGTACTCCCGCTTCTTCCCACTTTTCATTCCACCAATTCTTCTATTATCATTAATTCGTTAATCATTGGGCACGGTGTCTTAGTGGTAGAGCGTTTCTTCTGGTTGGCAAAATTAGTTTCTGGTGGACAACATCGTATCCGTGGGTTTTCTCAGGGTACTCCCTCCTCTTCCAAATTTCTTTCCACCAATTCTTCTATTCTCATGGACTTGCTGTAAACATTTCGGAGGCTCAGTGGAAGATCTCTTCCTTCGGTGTATGGGTCCCTTACTGTTTCGATCTCCGTCCTAGTAAATTTGTGGTGGAGAAAATTGTATCCGTGAGTTTTCTCATGGTACACCCGCTTCCTCCCACATGACATTCCAACAATTCTTCTATTATCGTTGACTTGCTTCAATCATTGGGCGCGGTGACTAATGGGTAGAGCACTTCCTTTGTTGGGCCAAGTATATTTGTGGTGGAGAAGATCGTATCCTTTGGTTTTGTCAGGGTACTCCCGCCTCTTCCCACTTTTCATTCCACCAATTTTTCTATAGTCTTTGACTAGCTTTAGTACTTGGGGGTGGCTCTGTGGAAGAGCGCTCCTCCTGGTGAGCCAAGTAATTTTGTGGTGGACAGTATCGTATCCGTGTTATTTCTAATGTTTCTTCCGCTTCTTCCCACTTTTGATTGCACCAATTCTTCTATAATAATTCACTTGCTTTATTCATCATGCGCATGGCTTAGTGGTAAAGCGCTTCCTTTATTGCGTGGGCTCCTTATTGTTTCAATCTCTGGCCAAGTTAGCTTGTGGTTAACGAGATCGTATCTTTGGGTTTTCTCAGGGTACTCCCGCTTCTTGTCACATTTCATTGCACCAATTCCTCTATTATCACTGACTCGCTTTAATCATTGGTCGCGGTGGCTCAGTGATAGAGCACTTCCTCTGGGGCATCGTGCCTTTATTCTTTCAATCTCCGACCAAGTAAGTTTGTGATGGATATGTTTGTGTCCGTGGGTTTTCTCATTGTACTCTTGCTCCCTCCCAAATTTCGTTCCACCAATTCCTCTTTATCATTGATTTGCTTTAATCATTGGGGGCAGCAGCTCAGTGGTAGAGCGCTTTATCTGGTGGAATAAGTACGTTTGTGGTGGACAAGATCGTATCTTTGGGTTTTCTCACGGTACTCCCGCCTCTTCCCACTTTTCATTCCACCAATTCCTCTATTGTAATTGACTTGCTTTAATCATTACGAGTGGTGACTCCTTGGTAGAGCATTACCTGTGGTGCGTTGGGTTCTTATTGTTTCGTTATCAGGGTATGTAAGTTTGTGGTTAACAATATCGTATCTGTTGGTTTTGTCAGGGTATTCCCGCTCCTTCCCAATTTTCATTCCACTATTCTTCTATTATAACTGACTTGCCTTAAGCGTTGGTCGCGGTGGCTTTGGTAGGACGCTTTCTCTGGTGCGTGGTGCCTTTGTTCTTTCGATCCCCGGCCAAGCAAGATTGTGTTGGACAAGATCCTATCCGCGGGTTTTCTCAGGTTACTCCCGTTTCTTCCCACTATTCATTCCACCAATTCCTTTATTATCATTGACTTGCGTTAATCTTTGACACGGCGGCTCGGTGTTAGAGCGCTTCTTCTGGTGGGAAAAATATGTTTGTGGTGTACAACATAGTATCGGTGGGTTTTCTCAGGTACTCCCGCTTCTTCCCATTTTCCATTCCTACAATTCCTCTCTTTTCATTGATTTGCTTTAATCATTGGGGTCAGTGGCTCAGTGGTAGGGCGATACCTCTGGTGCTTGGGGTGCTTATTGTTTCGATCCCTGGCCAAGTAAGTTTCTGATGAACAAGATCGTATCTCTGGGTTTTCTCATGTTACTGTCGCTTCTTTCCAATTTTCATTCCACCAATTCCTCTAATATCATTGTCATACGTTAACCATTGGGGGCACCAGCTCAGTGGTATGGGGCTTTATCTGGTGGGCGAAGTAAGTTTGTGGTGGATATGCTGGTGTCCGCGGGTTTTTTCAGGGTACTCCCTCCTCTTCACACTTTTTATTCCAACAAATCCTCTATTGTCATTGACTTGCTTTAATCATTGGGCAAGGTTGCTTATTGGTAGAGTGCTACCTGTTCTTATTGTTTCGATCTCCGGCTAAGTAAGTTTTGTGGTGAACAAGATCGTATCTGTGGGTTTTCTCAGGTTACACCCGCTCCTTCCCACTTTTCATATTTCCAATTTTTCTATTATCTCCGAATTGCTTTAGTCATTGGGCGCGGTAGCTCAGTGGTAGATTTTCCCTTTGCTGCATGGAGTTCTACTGTTTTGATCCCCGGCCTAGTAAGTTTGTAATGGAAAAGATCGTACTCGTTGGTTTTCTCAGAGTACTCCCGCTTCCTCCTACATTTCATTTCAACAATTCTTCAATTATCACTGACTTGCGTTAATCGTTGTGTGCGGCGGCTCAGTGGTTGAGCGCTTCCTCTGGTGGGCCAAGTAAGTTTGTGGTAGACAACATCGTATCCAAGAGTTTTCTCAGACTCACACTTTTCGTTCCAAAAGTTCCCCTATTGTGATTGACTTGCTGTAATCACTGGGGGCGATGGCTCAGTGGTAGAACACTTTCTCGGTTGCGTGGTGTTTTTATTCTTTCGATTTCGGACGAGGTAAGTTTATGGGGCACAGAATCGTATCTGTGGGTTTTCTCAGGGTACTCCTGCTTTATCCCACTTATCATTCCACATATTCTTCTATTGTCATTGACATGCTTTAATCATGGGGTCGTGACTCAGTGGTAGAAGGCTTTCTCTGATGCGTGGTGCGTTTATTCTGTCGATTCTCGGCCAAGTAAGTTTATGGTAGACAAGATCGTATCCGTGGGTTTTGCCAGGGTACTGCTGCTTCTTCGCAATTTTCATTCCACCAATTCTTCTATTATTACAGACTTGATTTAATCACTATTCCCGGGGGCTTAGTGATAGAGCGCTCCCTCTGGTGAGGTCCTTATTGTTTCAATCCCCGTTCAAGTAACTTCTTGTTGGACAAGTTTGTATCCGTTGGTTTTCAAAGGTTACTCCCGCTCCTTGCCAATTTTCATTCCACCAATTCCTCCATTAACATTGACTTCCGTTAATCAATGTTCGCGGCGGCTCAGCGGTAGAGCGCTTCCTCTGGTGTGCCAAGTAAGTTTGTGTTGCACAACATCGCATCCGTGGGTTTTCTCAGTGTACTCCCGGTTCTTCCCACTTTTCATTCCAAAAATTCCTCTATTGTCATTGACTTGTCTTAATCATTGCCGGGTGGCTCAGTGGAAGGGAGATTATTCTGGTGAGCCAAGTAAGTTTTATGTGGACAAGATTGTATCCTTCGGATTTGTCAGGTTAGTTCCGCTTCTTCCCACTTCTCATTCCAACAATTCTTCTATTATTCAGAAGTCTTTCAAAAAATAACAGGGCATGTACTGAGAAACGTGTGGAATGAACGAACCCAACGAAGAAGGTAATTGAACAAATGACACTTTGAAAAGATACAATTAAAAAAATCAAATTCTAATAGAAACAATTTTAAAATTTTGGCAAACACCCAGAACTATAGTACAAACTTACGTTCCTTTTTTATTTATTTATTTGTTTATTTATTTCGGTTTTATTTCTTTAACCTTTATTAACATTGTGTGTGTGCCAGTGTTGTGCGTGTTAGTGTAATAAACGCATATGAGAAACAGTGTGATAAAAGCGTAGAGAATCATTGAAGAAAGAAGAAACTACAAGACTGTTGACACCAAATGAGGAGATGTAGTTTTCTACACAGTTTTGTTTATTTTTTCTTTTAACTTTTTTTTCAGGGTGGGGAATGCGCTGCTTCCCACTCATTTAGCTCATGTACTAATCAATTATTTTCTTTCTTCTTTCAGATTATTTTCTGCATGTAAAGGGATAAATAAAGGAAAAGAACAAACAAAAAGGAGGGAAATATAAGGTCATGGTTTTAAATATTAGGTGCCATGCTGAAAAGAAATGTGCCTCACCTCAATCTGCTGAGGTTTGACATTAAACAATGAAACATTAAAGTATAAGAGGGAGAATACAGGCAAGAGGGAGTTGCGTCTGCCATAAATAAGTCCGAAAGTAATCGGCCAAGGCAGGGGAAAGTGGAGGCTTTAAAAAATAAAAAAATCCTCTATTGTCACTGACCTGCTTTAAACATTATGGCTGGTGCCTGAATGGTAGAGCGCTCCCTCGGGTGCCTGGGGTTGTTATTGTTTCGATCCTCGGCTAAGTAAGTTTGTGGTGAAGAAGATCGTATCTCTGGGTTTTCTCAGGTTACTCTCGCTTCTTCCCAATTTTCATTCAACCAATTCCTCTAATATCATTGACATACGTTAACCATTGGGGGCACCAGCTTAGTGGTATGCGTCTTTATCTGGTAGGTCAAGTAAGTTTGTGGTGGACATCATCGTAACGGTAGATTTTCTCAGGGTGCTCCCGCTTTTTCTCAGTTTTGATTTCACCAATACCTCTAGTCATTGACTTACTTCAATCATTGGTCGCGGCTTTTTATTGGTAGAGCGCTTTTTGTGGTGCGTCGGGTTCTTACTGTTTCGATGTCCGGCCAAGTTAGTTTGTGGTGAAGAAGATCGTATCATTGGGTTTTCTCAGGGTACTCGCGCTTCTTCCCACATTTTATTGCTTCAATTTTTCTATTATCAATGACATGTCTAATCATTGAGAGCATTAGTTCAGTGTCAGAGCGCTTCCTCCGGTGCATGGGTTCCTTGCTGTTTCGATCCTTGGTTTAGTAAATTTGTGGTAGAGAAAATCGTTTCCGTGGGTTTTCTCAGGATACTCCCGCTTCGTCCTATATTTCATTCCACCAATTCTTCCATTATCGTTTACTTGTTTCAATTATTGGGCGCGATGACTCAGTGGTAGAGCGCTTCAGCAGGTGGGCCAAGTATACTTGTGGTGGACAAGACCGTATTTGTGGGTTTTCTCAGGGTACTTCAGCCACTTCCCACTTTTCATTGCACCAATTCCTCTATTATCATTGACTTGCTTTAATTATTGGCGCGGTAGCTCAGTGGGAGACCGCATCCTGTGGTGCTAGTGTTTTTCATTTTTTCGATCTCTGGCTAAGTAAGTTTTCGATGAACAAAAACCTATATGTTTGTTTTCTCAGGGTTCTCCCGCTCTTTCCTACTTTTCATTCCACCAATTCTTCTAATATCACTGATTTGCTTTAAGTTTTATGCGCGGTGGCGCAGTGTTAGAGCGCTTCCTTTGGTGCTTTGGGTTCTTGTTGTTTCGATCCCCGGCGTGGTAAGTTTCTGGTGAACAAGATCGTATCTCTGTGTTTCCCCAGGGTACTCCCGCTTCTTCCTACTTTCCGTTCTACCAATTCTTCTATTACCCTTAACGCGTTAATCGTTGGGCCCGGTAGCTCAGTGGTAGATCATTTCTTTTGCAGTATGGGGTTCTACTGTTTCGAGACGGCCTAGTAATCTTGTAGTGGACAAGATTGTATCCGTGGGTTTCCTCAGGGTACTCCCGTTTCCTTCCACATTTCATTCCACGGATTCCTCTAATATCATTGACCTGCTTCAATAATTAGGCGTGGTAATTCAGTGGTAGAGCGCTTTATAAGGTGGGCGAATTAAGTTTTTGTTGGACAAGATCGTATCTGTGGGTTTTCACAGGGTAGTCCTGCTTCTTCCCACTTCTCATTCCACCAATTCTTCTATTATCACTGACTTGCTCTAACCATTAGTCTCGGCGGCTCGGTGGTAGAGCGCTTCCTCTGGTGCGTGATGCCTTTATTCTTTCGATCCCCTGCCATGTAAGTTTGAGGTAAAGAAGATCGTATCTCTGGGTTCTTTCAGGTTACTTCAGCTTCTTCCCACTCTACATTCCACGAATTCCTCTATCATCGTTGAGATGAGTTAATCATTGGGTGCAGTAGCTAAGTGGTAGAGCGCTTTATCTGGTGGGCCAAGTAAGTTTGTTGTGGACATCATCGTATGCGTGGGTATTGTCAGGGTACTCACGCTTCTTCCCACTTTTCATTCCACCAATTCCTCTATTGTCATTGGCTTGCTTTAATCTTTGGCGCCGTGGCTCAGTGGAAGAGCGCTTGCTCTTGTGGATGGATTCCATACTGTTTCGATTCCCGGCCTAGTAAATTTGTGGTGGACAAGATCGTATCCGTCGTTTCTGTCAGGTTAATCCCGCCTCTTCCCACTATTCATTCCAACAATTCTTCTATTGTCATGGACTTGCGTTAATCATTGGACGCGGCGGCTCAGTGATAGAGCGCTTTATCTAGTGAACCAAGTAATTTTGTTGTGGACAAGATCGTATCCGTGAGATTTCTCAGGTTACTACCGCTTCTTGGCACTTTTCATTCCACCAATTCTTCAATTTTCATTGACTTGCTTTAATCTTTGGCGCGGTCGCTCATTGGTAGGACGCTTCCTCTGGTGCGTGTGCCTTTATTCTTTCGATCCGCAACCAAGTAAGTTTGTGATGGTCAAGATCGTATCCGTGGGCTTTTTCAGGGTACTCCTGCTTCTTCCCACTTCTCATTCCATCAATTCTTCTATTATCACTGACTTGCTTTAAGAATTAGGTTCGGCGTCTGAATGATATAGCGCTCCCTCTGGAGTGTGGGGTCCTTATTGTTTCGATCTCCGTCCTAGTAAATTTGTGGTGGAGAAAATCGTATTCGTGGGTTTTCTGAGGGTACTCTTGCTTCCTCCCACATTTCCTTCCACCAATTCTTTTATTATGATTCCTTGCTTCAATCATCGGGAGTGGTGACTCAATGGTAGGGCGCCTCCTCTGGTGGGCCAAATAAATTTGTGGTGGAGAAGATCGTATCCGCGGGTTTTTTCAGGCTTGTGCCGCTTCTTCCCAATTTTCATTCCACCTATTCGTCTACTCTCACTAATTGGCTTCAATCATTGGGAGCGGTTGCTCGGTGGTAGACCGCCTCCTCAGCTGCATGGGCTCCTTATTATTTGAGTCCTAGTCCAAGTAATAAGTGGTGGACAAGATCGTGTCCGTGGGTTTTCAGGGTATTCTTGCTCGCTACAAATTTTCATTAAACCAATTCCTCCATAATCATTGACTTGTTTTAATAATTGGGCGCGGCGGCTCAGCGGTAGTGTGCTCCCTCTTGTGGGCCAAGTAGCTTTGTGGTGCACAACATCGTATCCGTGGGTTTTCTTAGGTTACTTTCCCTTCTTCCCACTTTTGATTCCACCAGTTTTCTACTATCAATGACTTGGTCTAATCATTGTGAGCGGTGGTTCAGCAGCAGAGCGCTTACTTTGGTGCGTGGGGTGCTGATTGTTTCAATCTCCGTTCAAGTTAGTATGTGGTGGACAAGATCGTATAAGTGGGCTTTTTAGGGATACTCCCGCTTCTTCCCACTTATCATTCCACCAATTCTTCTAATATCAATGAGTGCGGTGGTTAAGTGGCAAAGCGCTTACACTTGTGTGTGGGGTCCTTATTGTTTGAATCCCAGTCAAAGTAAGTTTGTGGTGGACAAGATCGTGTCCGTGTATTTTCTTAGGTTACTTCCGCTTCTACCCATTTTTCATTGCACCAATTCCTCTATTATCATTGACACGTGTTAATCATTGAGGGCAAGTTGTCAGTGGTACAGCACTGTATGTGATTGGCCAACTAAGCTTGTGGTGGACAAGATCGTATTCATGGGGTTTCTCGGGGTACTCGTGCTTCTTCCCAGTTTTCATTCCACCAATTTTTATATTACTACTGACTTGCTTCAATCATTAGGCTGGGCAGCTCAGTTGTAGAGCGCTCCCTCTGGTGCGTTCGGACATTATTGTTTCGAACCCCGGTCAAGTAAGTTTGTGGTGAACAAGATCGTATCTGTGGGTTTTCTCAGGTTACTCCCGCTTCTTCCCACTTTTGATTCCAAAAATTCCTCTATAATCATTCACATGCTTTAATCATTGTTTGCAGCAGCTCAGTGGTAGAGCGTTTTATATGGTGGGCTATTAAATTTGTGTTGGACAACAACGTATCCGTAGATTCGAGTGCTTCCTCCGGTGCATGGATTCCTGACTGTTTCGATCCCCGTCCTACTAAATTTGTGGTGGAGAAAATCGTATCTGTGGGATTTCATAGGATACTCCCGCTTCCCACCCATTTCATTCCACTAATTCTTCCATTATTGTTGACTTGCGTCAGTCAATGGGGACTGTGTCTCAGTGGTAAACCGCTTCATCTGGTGTGCCAGGTATATTTGTGGTGGAGAAGATCCGTGTGTTTTGACAGGGTACACCCGCCTGTTCCCACTTTTATTCTACCAATTCCTCTATTGTCATTGACTTGGTTTAATCATTGGGCGCGGTGGCTCAGTATTATATCACTACTTGTGGTGCGTAGGGATCTTATTGTTTCGATTTCCGGCTAGGTAAGTTTGTGGTGAGATAGATCGTATCTGTGGGTTTTATCAGGGTACTCCCGTTTCCTCCAACATTTCATTCCACCAATTATCTTATTATCATTGGCCTGCTTCAATCATTGTTCGCGGTAACTGAGTGGCAGAGGTCTTCTTCTCTTGAGCCAAGTAAGATTGTGGTGGGTAAGATCGTATCTGTGGGTTTTATCAGGGTACTCCCGTTTCCTCCCACATTTCATTCCACCAATTCTTCTATTATCATTTACATATATTAATCATTGGGGTCAGCAGCTCAGTGATAGAGCGCTTTATCTGATGGGCCAGTGGTGGACAACAAGGTATCGGTGGATTCGAGCGCTTCCTCCGGTGCATGGATTCCTTACTGTTTCGATCCCCGTCCTACTAAATTTGTGGTGAGCAAGATAGTATCCGTGGGTTTTCTCAGGGTACTCCCGGTTCTTCCACTTGACATTTAAGCAATTCTTCTATTATTACTGACTTGCTTTAATCATTAGTCACTGTCTGTGGTGCGTAAGGTTCTTATTGTTTAAATCCCAGGCGAAGTAAGTTTGTGGTGGACAAGATCGTATCCTTGGGTTTCTCAGGTTCCTCCCGCTTTTTCCCATTTTTCATTCCAGAAATTCCTCTATTTTAATTGACTTGCTTTAAACATTGGGGCAGTGGCTCAGTGAAGAGCGATTCTTCCCGTGCATTGGTTCCTTACTGTTTGAATCCCCGTCCTAGTAAATTTCTGGTGGAGAAAATCGTATTCGTGTGTTTTCTCAGGTTACTCCCGCTTCCTACCACATTTCATTCCACCATATCTTTTATTATCACTGACTTGCTTTAATCATTGGGCGCGGTGGCTCAGTGGCAGATGTAACGCCCCTTTATATAACTTATTTACAATTGTATTACTAGTATAACTTACAATATACTTCTTGTAACCATTTGTATTTGGCAACCCTGTTGAAACATCATGTTCGCGGGTGCGCGCAAAGGATTCTGGGTACTTAGCCAGAAAAATGAAAACGTAATGGGTGATAGTAATTTTCGCCTGCCGACATATTTTCGATAAATCTTGTTTATTAGTGGTCATCCGAGTATCCAAAGTGGTTTTAGTTCACTTTGCAATATAGGGAACGATTCCTCACAGCCAGTTTGTGCAACTAGTTTGAATAGCAGCAATATTTAGATGGAGTTGGGAAACAGGTTCCTGCCTTAGCCTACCACGTGAGTCGACATTGTGTGCGCGACTTTCTCAAGTTATCTTCAATAGTTTCGTAGAAGCAAATTTACATATATAGTGTGCAGTTTTAGGGAGTGGCTTTGTCACTATGCCAGTATTAGCGCACATATTTAGTTTGTGGCTTAAACTAAATCTTATTATGCACAGCTAAGCTCTTGGTAGCGGGGCCCCCAACCCATCCACGTCGGCAATGAAGCAACGCAATGTTTGATCATCTTTTCCATCTGTATTATCACTTTGCATCGGTTCAGTTACCTACCATGGAAGTTCCAAGATCGTATTGTCAACCCATCAAGGACAAACTAGCCTTCTGTTAGTGTATTCCAGGAAGCAGCCAACGCAACAAACCAAGTGATCAGTCCGTATGGTTAAGTGACTATCGCATCTTTATGATAATCTTGAATTTATTGCACAGCAGTCCAAGCTCTTGTAACCTTATAATCAATCTGAGCAATTATTTTCGTTTGCTATGTGCAAAGGTGAGCATGCAACAATAAGCCCTGTAAATGGAGTAGAATCTTGTACTTTGGAGGTGTAGAGTTCCAAGCCATGAAGTTTACTTGGGCGTGTTTTGCTCAAGCGCTTCTTCAGTATCTTGGTAAAGCAACCAGTCTTAAGGTTGTGGTGATAACCCAACGTTCGTGCTATTCATATAGTTCACTTAGGTTTATAATCTTAAATCGGTGTACCATCACCGTATCATCGGGACTGCCCATTGTCATCCAGGAAGTGGATGCCCCACCATCTTCTCTCTGCCCGGGGAAAGGTCATTTGAAATGAGGACGTCTTCCTACAATCAGACTCCAGTGCTGAATAATCCAGAGGATCAACCCAGCGATAGTGATTGGGTAATTTATCCAAGCTTCAATGTTACGTGTGTGAGTGACGCAGTAATTCGTGTGTCTTGTGTAATCAGTGTTCTTTTGGAAATGCTTCTCACTTGTGTAGAAAGTGTATTTGAGAAAATGCTAGTATGTCATGTTTATCCAATGCCTGCCATAAGGGTAAGTACCCCATGTGATAAGAGCCCGCCTTCGTAGCCGGCTAATAATTCTGCTTCGCACAGAATTTGTCTTCACTTTCAGTGATTTATCGACGTAATGTGTACATATCGCACCCTCTTGTGGATTTGCCAGTGCACTATTAAAATGTTGGTTTGCAGGTAATCAGTTGTATTTATCAGAAGTCTTAGTTACTTCAGAAGCAATTTATGAATAAGATGAAGTGCATAGCTTATAACTATCCTTCAAGATCATTATGGTTAAGCCACGAGCACGTCTCCACCGTTTAAAGTTTGCTTGGCCACGTAGCACAAGTTGGTCAAGAGTGTTATCCTCTTTGGTTGTCATGGTTGTGTTACAACTGATGTAACTCTTTGAAGGAGTCATACTGTTCTCGTTCTAGTTCTTTCTTCTTAATCTCTGCCTAAAGGTGTCTTAGCCGCAGTAGTGTTCCACTGCAAATTGACTACATGTTTTTTTATTAGTTATGTCCCAATGTCTATATTATTATGGTATGTTACAATGTCAATTGGCGTGACTTGTTACAATGTTTTACAGCTATGTCTGTCCAACTTGTCCACCTCCTGTCCACCTTAAATAATCCTACTCCGTCAGGATCGATTGTTCGTCTTGGCAACGTCTGCTCTAAACAATCCCAATATAACATGATGTTTCTCTCGGAAAGGGTTTATTAGCCTTTTAGTAATAATTTAGTGGTGTATGATGTTTGTTTATACTTATGCCTGACTCAATTCTATGTCCACCCGACTAGTCGTGGTTACTAAAGTTAAATTGCTCGAGCTATTTTGTACTAAATAAGTACTAAATCCATGGTGAACTTATTAACATAATATTTTGCTTGTAGTGTATATCCTGGGTGTATTTATTATCCATGTAATATGTTTATTATTTTTCATTTTTTATTTTATTCAGTATAAGTCTAATTAGTCTCATGACTGTGCAGGTTTATGAGTTACAGAAACTTTATGTTGTTTGATTTCAGTTTCAATGTCAGAAAACCTAGTCATTCCATTTGCACGTGTATTATAAGTATTGACTAATCTCACATGTGAATATTTACTCAGTCAAATAAATATTACCACCCATTTAATCACAATTTTATATTTGAAAAACCAAACCTTACAGGTGTATTTTTAATAGTTGAGTTTTCCTTGTTTTATTCTCAGGTAAAGAAATCTCGGCACAAGGAAAGGGCTGTTCTCTGTGCACTCGTAGAGTGTACAGGTGGCAGTCTCGCATAGGTTGGATTCCTTTACCGTTGTATAGTTGTGCTATGCTTCTATTAGATCGTTTAGATGCAGGTTTACCCTGTCTTTGGTGTTTTGCTTACTTCTTTCCTGTGTTCCAAGCAGTTCACAGGTGGCGACCCCTTTCACACATCTATTAACTCGGTGCTCCGGCACTGGGCGTCAGCCTTAGCTGTAGCCTGCCAGGGATTATTGCCCTCTGGGGCGCTACACAGAACGCTTCCTCTGGTGCTTCGTGCTTTCATTTTTTTTGATCCCAGGGAAAGTAAATTTGTGATGGATAAGATCGTGACCCTGGGTTTTCTCAGGGTACTCATGCTCCCTCCCAATTTTCAATCCACCAATTCCTCTAGTATCATTGACTTGCTATAATCATTGGGCGTGGCGGCTCAGCGGTAGAGCGCTTACTCTGGTGGGCCAAGTAAGTTTGTGGTGCACAACATCATATCCGTGGGTTTTCTCAGGGTACTCTCGTTTCTTCCCACTTTTCATTCCACCAATTTTTCTATTGTCATTGAGTTGCTTTAATACTTGGGGGTGGCTCTGTGGAAGAGCGCTTCTTCTGGTGAGGCAAGTAATTTTGTGGCGGACAACATCGTATGTGTGTGTTTTCTCAGGGTTCTCCCGCTTCTTCCCACTTTTCATTCGACCAATTCGTCTATTGTCATTGACTTACTTTAATCATTGGGCGCGGCGGCTCAGCGGTAGAGGGCTTCCTCTGGTGGACCAAGTAAGTTTGTGGTGCACAACATCGTATCCGTGGTTTTCTCATGTTACTCCCGCTCCTTCCCACTTTTCATTCCACTAATTTTTCTATTATCAATGACTTGCTCTAATCATTGAGAGTGGTGGTTCAGTAGCAGAGCGCTTACTTTGGTGCGGGGGTTCTTATTGTTTCGGTACCCGGCCAAGTAAGTATGTGTGGACAAGATAGCATGCGTGGGATTTCTAAGGTTACTCCAGCTTCTTCACACTTTTCATTCTACCAATTCTTGTATTATCATTGACCTGCTTTAATCATTGAGCGCCGTGGCTTAGTGGTGGAGCGCTTCCGGTGATGCGTGGGGTTCTGATTGTTTCGATCTCCTGCCAAGTTAGTTTGTGGTAAACAATATCGTATCTGTGGGTTTTCTGAAGGTTCTCCCTCTTCTTCCCACTTTCCATTCTACTAATTCTTCTACTATTATAAACGCGTTAATAATTGGGGGCGGTATCTTAGTGGTAGACCCTTCCTCTGCTGCATGGGTTCCTTATTGTTTGAAACGAAGTCCAAGTAAATTTGTGGTGGACAAGATCGTATCGGTAGGCTTTCTAAGTGTACTTCCACTTCCCACTTATCATTCGACCAATTCTTCTAATACCAATGACTTGCTCTAATCATTAGGTGCGTTGGATCAGTGGCAGAGCGCTTACTTTGGTGCTTGGGGCTCTTATTGTTTCGATCCTCGGCCAAGCAATTATGTGTGGACAAGATCGTATGCATGGGATTTCTAAGACTACTCCTGCTTCTTCTCACTTCTCAATCCAGCAATTCCTCTATTATTACTGACTAGACTAATTCATTAGGCTCGTCGGCTCAGTGGTAAAACCCTCCCTCTGGTGCTTTCGGTCATTATTGTGTCGATTCCCGGTTAAGTAATTTTTTGGTGAACAAGATCGTATCTCTCGTTTTCTCATGTTACTCCCGCTTCTGCCCACTTTTCATTCCGAAAATTCCTCTATTATCATTAACATGACGTAATCATAGGGGCCAGCAGCTCAGTGGTAGAGCGTTTTATTAGGTGAGCGAAGTAAGTTTGTGGTGGACAAGATCGTCTCTCTGGGTTTTCTCAGGGTAATGCTGCTTCTTCCCACTTCTCATTCCACCAATTCTTCTATTATCACTGACTTGCTCGAATCATTAGGCTCGGCGGCTGGGTGGTAGAGCGATCCCTCTGGTGCGTGGGGTCCTTATTGTTTCGATCCCCGACCAAGTAAGTTTGGGGTGAAAAAGATCGTATCTCTTGGTTTTTCAGGTTACTTCAGCTTCTTCCCACTTTACATTCCATTCATTCTTCTATTTACATTGACATGCGTTAATCATTGGGGCAGAAGCTCAGTGGTCGATCTTATTATCTGGTGGGCCAAGTAAGTATGTGGTGGACATCATAGTATCCGTGGGTTTTGTCAGGGTACTCCTGCTTCTTCCCACTTTTTATTCCACCAATTCCTCTATTGTCATTGACTTGCTTTAATCATTGGACGTGTACGCTCAGTGGTAGAAAGCTTTCTCTGGTGCATGGTGTCTTTATTCTTTCGATCCCCTGCCAAGTAAGTTTCTGGTGGACAAATTTGTGTCCGGGGGTTTTCTCAGGGTATTCCCGCTCCTTCCCACTTTTCATTTCACCAATTCCTCTATTATCATTGACATGCGTTAATCATTGGGGGCAGTAGCTCAGTGGTAGAGCGCTTTATCTTGTGGGCCAATTAAGTTTGTGGTAAACGTCATCGTATCCGTGGGTTTTCTCAGGGTACTCCCGCTTCTTCCCACTTTTCATTCCAACAATTCCTGTATTGTCATTTACATGCGTTAATCATTGGATGGGGCGGCTCAGTGGTAGAGCGCGTCATCAGTTGCATGGGTTCCTTATTGTTTGAATTCCAGTCCAAGTAAGGAAGTGGTCGACAAAATATTGTTCGTGGGTTTTCTCAGATACTCTTGGTCCCTACCAATTTTCATTCCACCAATTCCCCTATTATCATTGACCTGCTTTAATAATTGGGCGCTGCGTCTCAGCGGTTGAGCTCTTCTTCTGGTGGGCCAAGTAAGATTGTGGTGCACAGCATGGTATCCGTGGGTTTTTTCAAGTTACTCCCGCTTCTTCCCACCTTTAATTCCACCAATTTTTCTATTATGATTGACATGCTCTAATCATTGAGAGTGGTGGTTCAGCGTCAGAGCGCATGCTTTGGTGCGTTTGGTCCTTATTGTTTGAACCTCAGTCAAATTAAGTTTGTGGTGGACAAGACCGTATCCGTGGGTTTTCTTAGGTTACTACCGCTTTTTCCCATTTTTCATTCCAACAATTCTTCTACTATCATTCACACGTGTTAATCATTGGGGGCAGCAATTTGTGGCTGCCTTTATCTGGTGGGCCAAGTAAGTTTGTAGTGGACAAGATCGTATGCATGTGTTTTCTCAGGGTACTCGTGCTTCTTCCCGGTTCTCATTCCACCAATTTTTCTATTATTACTGGCTCCCTTTAATCATTAGGCTCGGCGGCTCAGTGGTAGAGCGGTCCTTCTGGTGCGAACGGGTAACTTTTTGGGGAACAAGATCATATCTCTGGGTTTTCTCAGGTTATTTCAGCTTGTTCCCACTTTTCATTCCAGAAATTCCGCTATTATCATTGAAATGCGTTAATCATTGTTCGCGGCGGCTCGGTGGTAGAGTGCTTCCTCAGGTGGTCCAAGTAAGTTTTTGGTGTACAACATCGTATCCGTGGTTTTCTCAGGATACCCCCACTTCTTCCCACTATTCCTTCCACCAATTAATCTATTGTCATTGACTTCCTTTGATCGTTGAGGGTGGCTCAGTGGAGGAGCGGTTCTTCTGCTGAGCCAGGTAAGTTTGTTGTGGACAAGATCGTATCTGTGAGATTTCTCAGGTTACTCCCGCCTCTTCTCACATTTTATTCCGCCAATTCTTCTATTATCACTGACTTGCTTTAGTCATTGGGCGCGGTGGCTCAGTGGTAGATCGCTTCCTCTGGTACGTCGTGCCTTTATTCTTTCGGTTCCCGGCCAAGTAAGTTTGTGATGGATCTGATCTGTCCCTGGGGTTCTCTCAGGGTACTCTTTCGCCCTCCCTATTTACATTCCAGCTATTACTCTATTATCATTGACTTGCTTTAATCTTTGGGCGCGGCGGCTCACTGGTAAAGCGCTTCGGTTGGCCAGGTATATTTCTGATGGACAAGATCGTATCCGCGGTTTTCTTCAGGTTACTCCCGCTTCTTCCCACTTTTCATTCCACCAATTCCTCTATTATCATTGACATGTGTTAATCATTGAGGGCAGCTGCTCAGTGGTAGAGCGCTTTATCTGGTGGGCCAAGTAAGTATGTGGAAGAAAAAATTGTGTCCGTAGGTTTCCTCAGGTTACTCCCGCATCTTCCGACTTTTCATAACACCAATTCTTATATTATCATTGCCTTTTTTAATCACTGGGCGCGATGGCTTAGTGCTGGAGCGCTTTCTGTAGTGCTTGTGCTTGTTATTGTTTCGATCTCCGGCCAAGATAGCCTCTGGTGAAAAGGATAATATCTGTGGGTTTTCTCAGGGTACTCCCGCTTTATTACACATTTCATTCCAACAATTCTTCTATCATCAGTGACTTGGTTTTTTCATTGGGCGCGATAGCTCAGTAGTAGAGCCCTTCCTCTGCTGCATGGGGTCCTAGTGTTTCGATCCCGGGGCTAGTAAGTTTGCAGTGCATAAGATCGTAGCTGTCGGTTTTCTCAGAGTACTCCCGTTTCCTCCCACATTTCATTCCAACAATTCTTGTTATCGTTGTCTTGCGTTCATCATTGGGCACGGTAACTCAGTGGCAGAGAACTTTCCCTGGTGCTCCAAGCTAGTTTTTGGTGGACAAGATCGTATCTTTGTGTTATCTCAGGGTACTCCCGCTTCTTCCTACTTTTCATTCCAACAATTTCTCTATTGTCATTGACTTGATTTAATCATTGCGGGAAGGGTGACTGGAAGAGCCCTCTTCTGGTGAGCCAAGTAAGTGTGTTGTGGACAAGATCACATCGGTGGGATTTCTCTGGATACTCCCGCTTCTTCACGCTTTTTATTCCACCAACTCCTGTATTATCATTGACTTGCTTTAATGATTGGGCGCGGTGGGTTAGTGGTAGAGCGCTTCTTTTGGTGCGTGGGGTTCTTATTGTTTCGATCTCCGGCCAAGTTAGATTGTGGTCAACAAGTTCGTAACTATGGGTTTTCTCAGGGTACTGATGCTTCTTCCCACACTTCATTCAAAGAATTCTTCTATTATCACTGACTTGCTTTAATCATTCGTCGCTGTTGTTCAGTGGTAAAGCGGTTCCTCTGGTGCGTGATGCCTTTATTCTTTCTATACCCGGCCAAGAAAGTTTCTGGTGTACAAGATCGTATCTCTGGGTTTCCCCAGGGTACTCCCGCTTTTTCCCACTTTCCATTCCATCAATTCTTCTATTATCATTAATGCGTTAATCATTGGGCCCGGTAGGTCAGTTGTAGAATTGTTCTGCTGCAGCATGGGTTTCTTGGAAGCTTGTAGAGGACAAGATCGTATTCGTGGGATTTTTCGGGGTACTCCCGTTTCCTCCGTCATTTCATTCCACCACTTTATCTATTATCGTTGTCTTGCTTCTATCATTGGGCACGGTGTCTCAGTGGTGGAGCGCTTCCTCTGGTGGGGCCAGGATATTTGTGGGGGACAAGATCGTATCCGTGGGGTTCGTCAGGGTAATCCCGCTTCTTCCCACTTTCATTCCACCAATTCCTCTATTTTCATTGATTTTGTTTTAATCATTGGGGTCGGTGGCTAAGTTTTAGGGCGCTTGCTGTGGTGGTTGGGGACCTTATTGTTTCGATCCCCGGCCAAGTAAATTATTGGTGAACAAGATCGTAACCGTCGGATTTGTCAGGGTACTCCCGCCTTTTTCCATTTTTCATTCCAGCAATTCTTCTATTGTAATTGACTTGCGTTAATCATTGGACGCGGCGGCTCAGTGGTAGAGCGTATTATCTGGTGAGCCAAGTAAGTTTGTGGTGGACAAGATCGTATCCGTGAGATTTCTCAGGTTACTACCGCTTCTTGGCACTTTTCATTCCACGAATTCTTCAGTTACCATTGACTTGCATTAGACATTGAGCACAGTGGTGTAATAGTAGAGCGCTTCTTGTGGTGCGTGGGATTCTTGTTGTTTCGATCTCCGGCCAAGTTTGTTTGTGGTGAACAAGATCGTGTCTGTGGGTTTTGTCAGGGTACTGCCGCTTCATCTCACATTTCACTCTACCAATTCTTCTATTATCACTGACTTTCTTTAATCATTGTCGCGGTCGCTCATTGGTAGAACGCTTCCTCTGGTGCGTGGTGCCTTTATTCTTTCGATCCGCGACGAAGTAAGTTTGTGATGTTGTGAACAAGATCGTATCCGTGGGCTTTTTCAGGGTATTCCTGTTCCCTCCCACTTCCCATTCCGTCAATTCTTCTATTATCACTGACTTGCTTTGTTCACTAGGTTCGGCGTCTGAATGGTAGAGCACTCCCTCTGGAACGTGGGGTTCTTATTGTTTCGATCCCCGTCCTAGTTAATTTGTGTTGGAGAAAATCGTATTCGTGGGTTTTCTCAGGGTACTCTTGCTTCCTCCCACATTTCCTTCCACCAATTAATTTATTATGATTTCTTGCTTGAATCATCGGGAGCGGTGACTCAATGGTAGGGCGCCTCCTCTGGTGGGCCAAATAAGTTTGTGGTGGAGAAAATCGTATCCGTGTGTCTTCTCAGGCTTCTCCCGCTTCTTACCGCTTTTCATTCCACCTATTCGTCTATTCTCACTAATTCGTTTATTCTCACCTATTCGTCTATTCTCACTCACTCTGGGTCTCCTCAGGGTACTCCCGCTTCTTCCCACTTTCCATTCCAGCAAAAATTATATTATCATTATCGCTTTGATCATTGGGTGCGGTAGCTCAGTGGCAGACACCTTGTTCTGCAGCATGGTGTTCTACTGTTTCGTGCCGGCCTTGTTAGATTGTATTGGACAACATCGAATCCGTGGTTTTTCTCAGTGTACTCCCGCTTCTTACTTTTCATTCCACCAATTCCTCTATTATCATTGACTTCTGTTAATAATTGACGCGGCGGCTGAGACGTAGAACGCTTAGTCTAGGGGCCAAGTAAGTTTGTGGTGGATAACATCGTATCCGTGGGTTTTCTCAGGGTACTTCCGCTTCTTCACACTTTTCATTCCAGCAATTCGTTTATAGTCATTGACTTGCTTCAATCATTGGGAGCGATTGCTCAGTGGTAGACCGCCTCCGCAGCTGCATGGGTTCCTTATTGTATGAATCCCAGTCCAAGTAATAAGTGGTGGACAAAATCGTGTCTGTGGGTTTTCAGGGTATTCTTGTTCCTACCACTTTTCAATAAACCAATTCCTCTCGTATCATTGACTTGCTTTAATAATTGTGCGCGTAGGTTCAGCGGTAGAGTGCTTACTCTGGTGGGCCAAGTAAGTTTGTGGTGCACAACATCGTATCCGTGGGTTTCCTCAGGTTACTCCCCCTTCTTCCCACTTTTGATTCCACCAATTTTTCTACTATATATGACTTGATATAATCATTGAGAGCAGTGGTTCAGTGGGAGAGCGCTTACTATAGTGAGTGGGATCCTGATTGTTTCGATCCCCGGCCAAGTGAGTATGTGGTGGAGATGATCGTATAAGTGAACTTTCTAGGGGTACTCCCGCTTCTTCCCACTTATCATTAAACCAATTCTTTGAATATCAATGTCTTGCTCTAATCATTGAGTGCGGTGGTTTAGTGGCAGAGCGCTTTTTCTGGTTCGTAGGGTCCTTATTGTTTGAATCCCAGTCAAAGTATGTTTGTGATGGACAAGATCGTGTCCGTGCGTTTTCTTAGGTTACTTCCGCTTCTACCCATTTTTCATTCCACCAATTCGTCTATTATCATTGACACGTGTTAATCATTGAGGGCATGATCTCAGTGGTACAGCACTGTATCTGATGGGGCAAGTAAGTTTGTAGTGCACAAGATTGTATCCATGGGTTTTCTCAGGGTACTCCCGCTTCTTCCCACTTTTCATTCTACCAATTCCTCTATTGTCATCGATTTGGTTTAATCATTGGGCGCGGTGGCTCAGTAGTAGAGCGCGGTCTGTGGTGCGTAAGGTTCTTATTGTTTCGATCTCCGGCTAAGTAAGTTTGTGGTGAACATGATGGTATATATGGGTTTTCTCAGCGTACTCCCGTTTCCTCCTACATTTCATTCAATCAATTCTTTTGTTATCATTGACATATGTTAATCATTGGGGTCAGCAGCATAGTGGTGGAGCTTTTTATCTGGTGGGCCAAGTAAGGTGGTGGTTGACAAGATCGTATCCGTGGGTTTTCTCAGGATACTCCCGCTTCTTCTCACTTTTCATTCTACCAATTACTCTATTGTCATCGACTTGGTTTAATCATTAGCCACGGTGGCCCAGTAGTAGAGCGCGGTCTGTGGTGCGTAAGGTTCTTATTGTTTCGATCTCCGGCTAAGTAAGTTTGTGGTGAACATGATGGTATATATGGGTTTTCTCAGCGTACTCCCGTTTCCTCCCACATTTCATTCCACCAATTATCCTATCATCATTGATTTGCTTCAATCATTGTTCGCGGTAACTGAGTGCAGAAAGCTTAGAAGTTTGTGGTTTACAACATAGTATCGGTTGGTTTGCTGAGGGTACTCCCGCTTCTTCCCACTTATGATTCCACCACCACTGCTTTTTTTTCGTTGATTTGCTTTAATCATTAAGGTCGGTGGCTCAGTGGCAGAGCACATACTCTGCTGCATGTGTTCCTTATTGTTTGAATCCCAGGCGAGATAAGTGTGTGGTGGACAAGATCGTATCCGGGGTTTTTCTCAGGTTCCTCCCGCTTTTTCCCATTTTTCATTGCAGCAATTCCTCTTTTTTCATTGACTTGCTTTAAACATTGGGGCAGTGGCTTAGTGGAAGAGGGCTTCTTCCTGCGCATTGGTTTCTTACTGTTTCAATCTTCGTCCTAGTAAATTTGTGGTGGAGAAAATAATATTCGTGTGTTTTCTCAGGTCACTCCCGCTTCTCCCAAATTTCATTCCACCAATTCTTCGAATATCACTGACTCGCTTTAATCATTGGGCGCGGTGACTCAATGGTAGAAAGCTTCCTCTGGCGCTTCGTGCTTTTATTCTTTCGATCCCAGCGAAAGTAAGTTTGTGATGGATAAGATCGTGTTCCCGGGTTTTCTCAGGGTACTCTTGTTCTCTCCCAATTATCATTGCACCAATTCCTCTATTATCATTGACTTGCTTTAATCATTGGGCATGGCGGCTCAGCGGTAGAGTGCTTCCTCTGATGAGCCAAGTAAGCTTGTGGTGCACAACATCGTATCCGTGGGTTTTCTCAGGGTATTCCCGCTTCTTCCCACTTTTCATTCCACCAATTTTTCTATTGTCATTGACTTGCTTTAATACTTGGGGGTGGCTCTTTAAAGAGCGCTTCTTCTGGTGAGCCATGTAATTTTGTGGGGGACAACATCGATGCGTGAGTTTTCTCAGGGTTCTCTCGCTTCTTCCCACTTTTCATTCGATCAATTTGTCTATTGTCATTGACGTGCTTTAAGCATTGGGAGCGGTTGCTCAGTGGTAGACCGCCTCCTCAGCTGCATGGGTTCTATATTGTTTGAATCCCAGTCCAAGTAAGTTTGTGTTGGACAAAATCGTGTCCGTTTTTTTCACAAATCACTCTTGCTCCCTACCAATTATCATTCCCCCAATTCCTCTATTATCATTTACTAGCTTTAATCATTGGGCGCGGCAGCTCAGCGGTAGAGCGCTTCCTCTGGTGGGTCAAATAAGTTTTGGTGCACAACACCGTATCCGTGGGTTTTCTGAGGGTACTCTTGCTCCCTACCAATTTTCATTCCCCAATTCCTCTATTATCATTTACTTGCTTTAATCATTGGGCGCGGCGGCTCAGCAGTAGAGCGCATCTTCTGGTGGGTCAAATAAGTTTGTGGTGCACCACATCGTATCCTTGGGTTTTCTCATGGTACTCTCGCTTCTTCCCAATTTTCATTCTACCAATTCCTCTTTTTTCATTGGTTTGCCTTAATCATTGTGCGCGGCGGCTCAGCGGTAGAACGCTTGCTCTGGTGGACCAAGTAAGTTTATGGTGCACAACATCGTATCCGTGGTTTTCTCAGGTTACTCCCGCTCCTTCCCACTCTTCATTCCACCAATTTTTCTATTATCAATGCTTTTCTCTAATCATTAATAGCGGCGGATCAGAAGCAGAACGCTTACTTTGGTGCGGGGGTTATTGTTTCGTTTCCCAGCCAAGTAAGATGTGTGGACAAGATCGCATGCGTGGGATTTCTAAGGTTACTTCCTCTTCTTCACACTTTTCATTATACCAATTCTTCTAATATCAATGACTTGCTGTAATCATTAGGTGCGATGGATCAGTGGCAGAGCGCTTACTCTGGTGCGTGGGGTGCTTATTGTTTCGATCTTCCGCCAAGTAAGTATATGTGGACGAGAAGTATTCGTGGGATTTCTAAGGTTGCTCCTGCTTCTTCCACTTCACATTCCGGCAATTCCTGTATTATTAGTGACTTGCTTTAATCATTAGGCTCGTCGGCTCAGTGGTAGAGCGCTGCCTGTGGTGCTTTCGGTCATTGTTGTCTCGATGCCCGGTCAAGTAACTTTGTAGTGAAAAATGTCGTATCTATGGGTTTTCACATGTTACTCCGGCTTCTTCCTACTTTTATTAAGAAAATTCCTCTATTATCATTGACATGCGATAGTCATTTGGGCAGCAGCTCAGTGGTAGAGCGTTTGATTAGGTGAGCGAAGTAAGTTTGTGGTGGACAAGATCGTATCTTTGGGTTTTCTCAGGGTACTCCTGCTTCTTCCCACTTCTAATTCCACCAATTCTTCTATTATCACTGACTTGCTCTAATCATTAGGCTCGGCGGCTGGTTGGTAGAACGATCCCTCTGGTGCGTGGGGTCCTATTGTTTCGATCCCCGACCAAGTAAGTTTAGGGTGAAAAAGTTCGTACCTCTTTGTTTTTTCAGGTTACTTCGGCTTCTTTCCACTTTTCATTCCACTAACTCCTCTATTATCATTGATATTCGTTAATCATTGGGGACAGTAGCTCAGTGGTAGAGCGCATTATCTGGTGGGCGAAGAAAGTTTGTGGTGGACATCATCGTATCCTCGGGTTTTCTCAGGGTACTCCCGCCTTTTTCCACTTTTCATTGCACCAATTCCTCTATTGTCATTGTCATGAGTTAATTGTCGGGGCAGTAGCTCAGTGGTAGGTCACTTTATCATGTGGGCCAAGTAAGATTGTAGTGGACATCATTGTATCCGTGAGTTTTTTTTAGGGTACTGCCGCTTTTTCGCACTTTTCATTCCACCAATATCTCTATTGTCATTGACTTGCTTTAATCATATGGCGCGTACGCTCATTTGTAGAACGCTTTCTGTGGTGCATGGTGCCTTTTATTCTTTCGATCCCCTGCCAAGTAAGTTCCTGGCGGACAAATTCGTGTCCGTGGGTTTTCTCGGGGCACTCCCGCTTTTTCCCACTTTTCATTCCACCAATTCTTCTATTATCGTTGACATGCGTTAATCATTGAGGGCAGTAGCTCAGTGGTAGAGCGCTTTATCTGGTGGGCCAAGTAAGTTTGTGGTGGACGTCATCTTATCCGTGGGTTTTGTCAGTGTACGCCCGCTTCTTCCCACTTTTCATTGCAACATTTCCTCTATTGTAATTTACATGTGTTAATCATTGGATTCGGCGGCTCAGTTGTAGAGCGCTTTATCTGGTGAGCCAAGTAAGTTTGTTGTGGACAAGATCGTATCCGTGAAATTTCTCAGGTTAATACCGCTTCTTCCCAATTTTCATTCCAGGAATTCTTCTATTATCATTGACTTGCTTTTGTCATTGGGCGCAGTGGTTTTGTGGTAGAGCGCTTCCTCGTAGTGCGTGGAATTCTTGTTGTTTCAATCTCCGGTCATGTTTGTTTGTGGTGAAGATGATCGTATCCGTGGGTTCTCTCAGGGTACTCCAGCTTCTTCCCACTTCTCATTCCACCAATTTTTCTATTATCACTGACTTGTTTTAATCATTAGGTTCGGCGGCTGAATGGTAGAGCGCTCCCTTTGGAGCGTAGAGTCCTTATTGTTTCGATCCCCGTTCTAGTAAATTTGTGTTGGAGAAAATGGATTCCTTGGGTTTTCTCAGGGTATTCCCGCTTCCTCCCACATATCCTTCCACCAATTCTATTATGATTCCCTGCTTCAATCATCGGGCTCGGTGACTCAATGATAGGGCGGCTGCTCTTTTGGGCCAAATAAATTTGTGGTGGAGATAATCGTATCCGTGGGTTTTCTGAGGCATCTCCTGTTTTTACCCACTTTTCATTCCACCTATTCGTCTATTGTCATTGACTTTCTTTAATCATTGGGGGCGGTTGCTCAGTGGTAGAGCGCGTCCTCGGTTGCATAGATTCCTTATTGTTTGAATCCCATTCCAAGTAAGTAAGTGGTGGAAAAAATCGTGTCCGTGGGTTTTCTCGGTTACTCTTGCTCTCTACCAATTTTCATTCGACCAATTCGTCTATTGTCATTGACGTGCTGTAATCATTGGGAGCGGTTGCTCAGTGGTAGACCGCCTCCTCAGCTGCATGGGTTCTATATTGTTTAAATCCCAGTCCAATTAAGTTCGTGTTGGACAAAATCGTGTCCGTTTTTTTTCTCAGATCACTCTTGCTCCCTACCAATTATCATTCCCCCAATTCCTCTATTATCATTTACTTGCTTTAATCATTGGGCGCGGCGGCTCAGCGGTAGAACGCTTCCTCTGGTGGGTCAAATAAGTTTGTGGTGCACAACACCGTATCCGTGGGTTTTCTCAGGGTACTCTTGCTCCCTACCAATTTTCATTCCCTCAGTTCCTCTATTATCATTTACTTGCTTTATTCATTGGGCGCGGCGGCTAAGCAATAGAGCGCATCCTCTGGTGGGTCAAATAAGTTTGTGGTGCACCACATCGTATCCTTGGGTTTTCTCAGGGTACTCCCGTTTCTTTCCACCTTTCATTCTACCAATTCATCTGTTTTCATTGGTTTGCCTTAATCATTGGGCGCGGTGGCTCAGCGGTAGAACGCTTGCTCTGGTGGACCAAGTAAGTTTGTGGTGCACAACATCGTATCCGTGGTTTTCTCAGGTTACTCCCGCTCCTTCCCACTTTGCCTTCCACCAATTTTTCTATTATCTATGACTTTCTCTAATCATTGATAGCGGCGGATCAGAAGCAGAGCGCTTACTTTGGTACGGGGGTTATTGTTTCGTTTCCCCGCCAAGTAAGATGTGTTGACAAGAGCGCATGCGTGGGATTTCTAAGGTTACTTCCGCTTCTTCACACTTTTCATTCTACCAATTCTTGTATTGTCATTGACTTGCTTTAATCGTTGAGCGCGGTGTCTTAGTGGTGGAGCGCTTCCGGTGATGGGTGGGGTTCTTATTGTTTCGATCTCCGGCCAAGTTATTTTGTGGTGAACACGATCGTATCTGTGGGTTTTCTGAAGGTACTCCCTCTTCTTCCCACTTTCCATTCTACTAATTCTTCTATTATCATAAACGCGTTAATAATTGGGGGCGGTATCTCAGTGGTAGAACCTTTCCTCTTCTGCATGGGTTCCTTATTGTTTGAATCGCAGTCCAAGTAAATTTGTGGTGGACAAGATCGTATTGGTAGGCTTTCTAAGTGTACTCCTGCTTCTTCCCACTTATCATTCCACCAAATCTTCTAATATCAATGACTTGCTCTAATTATTAGGTGCGGTTGATCAGTGGCAGTGCCCTTACTCTGGTGCGTGGGGTGCTTATTGTTTCGATCCTCGGCCAAGTAAGTATATGTGGACGAGATCGTATGCGTGGGATTTCTAAAGTTGCTCCTGCTTCTTCCACTTCTCATTCCGGCAATTCCTTTATTATTACTGACTTACTTTAGTCATTAGGCTCGTCGGCTCAGTGGTAGAGCGCTGCCTGTGGTGCTTTCGGTCATTGTTGTCTCGATGCCCGGTCAAGTAACTCTGTGGTGAAAAAGGTTGTATCTATGGGTTTTCACATGTTACTCCCGCTTCTTCCCACTTTTCATTAAGACAATTCCTCTATTATCATTGACATGCGGTAGTCATTGGGACAGCAGCTCAGTGGTAGAGCGTTTGATTAGGTAAGCGAAGTAAGTTTGTGGTGGACAAGATCGTATCTGTGGGTTTTCTCAGGGTACTCTTGCTTCTTCCCACTTCTCATTCCACCAATTCTTCTATTATCACTGACTTGCTCTAATCATTAGGCTCGGCGGCTGGTTGGTAGAACGAACCCTCTGGTGCGTGGGGTCCTTATTGTTTCGATCCCTGACCAAGTAAGTTTGGAGTGAAAAAGTTCGTATCTCTTGGTTTTTTCAGGTTACTTCGGCTTCTTTCCACTTTACATTCCACTAACTCCTCTATTATCATTGATATTCGTTAATCATTGGGGGCAGTAGCTCAGTGGTAGAGCGCATTATCTGGTGGGCCTAGAAAGTTTGTGGTAGACATCATCGTATCCTCGGGTTTTGACAGGATACGATGTACTCCCGCTTCTTCCCACTATTCATTCCACCAATTCCTCTGTTGTCATTGACTTGCTTTAATCATTGGTGCCGTGGCTCAGTGGAAGAGCGCTTCTTTTGGTGAATGGGTTCAATACCGTTTCGATCCCCGGCGTAGTAAATCTGTGGTGGACAAGATCGTATCCGTCGGTTTTCTCAGGGTACTTCCGCCTTTTCCCACTTTTCATTGCACCAATTCCTCTATTGTCATTGTCATGAGTTAATTGTCGGGGCAGTAGCTCAGGGGTAGGTCACTTTATCATGTGGGCCAAGTAAGATTGTAGTGGGCATCATTGTATCCGTGAGTTTTTCTTAGGGTACTGCCGCTTTTTCGCACTTTTCATTCCACCAATTTCTCTATTGTCATTGACTTGCTTTAATCATTGGGCGCGTACGCTCATTTGTAGAACGCTTTCTGTGGTGCATGGTGCCTTTTATTCTTTCGATCCCCTGCCAAGTAAGTTCCTGGCGGACAAATTCGTGTCCGTGGGTTTTCTCGGGGCACTCCCGCTTTTTCCCACTTTTCATTCCACCAATTCTTCTATTATCATTGACATGCGTTAATCATTGAGGGCAGTAGCTCAGTGGTAGAGCGCTTTATCTGGTGGGCCAAGTAAGTTTGTGGTGGACGTCATCTTATCCGTGGGTTTTGTCAGTGTACGCCCGCTTCTTTCCACTTTTCATTCCAACATTTCCTCTATTGTCATTGACATGCGTTAATCATTGGATGCGGCGCTCAGTTGTAGAGCGCTTTATCTGGTGAGCCAAGTAAGTTTGTTGTGGACAAGATTGTATCCGTGAAATTTCTCAGGTTAATTCCGCTTCTTCCCAATTTTCATTCCACGAATTCTTCTATTATCATTGACTTGCTTTTGTCATTGGGCGCAGTGGTTTTGTGGTAGAGCGCTTCCTCGTAGTGCGTGGGATTCTTGTTGTTTCAATCTCCGGTCATGTTTGTTTGTGGTGAAGAAGATCGTATCCGTGGGTTTTCTCAGCGTACTCCAGCTTCTTCCCACTTCTCATTCCACCAATTTTTCTACTATCACTGACTTGTTTTAATCATTAGGTTTGGCGGATGAATGGTAGAGCGCTCCCTTTGGAGCGTAGAGTCCTTATTGTTTCGATCCCCGTTCTAGTAAATTTGTGTTGGAGAAAATGGATTCCTTGGGTTTTCTCAGGGTATTCCCGCTTCCTCTCACATATCCTTCCACCAATTCTTCTATTATGTTTCCCTGCTTCAATCATCGGGCGCGGTGACTCAATGATAGGGCGGCTGCTCTTTTGGGCCAAATAAATTTGTGGTGGAGATAATCGTATCCGTGGGTTTTCTGAGGCATCTCCTGTTTTTACCCACTTTTCATTCCACCTATTCGTCTATTGTCATTGACTTTCTTTAATCATTGGGGGCGGTTGCTCAGTGGTAGAGCACGTCCTCGGTTGCATAGGTTCCTTATTGTTTGAGTCCCATTCCAATTAAGTAAGTGGTGGAAAAAATCGTGTCCGTGGGTTTTCTCGGTTACTCTTGCTCTCTACCAATTTTCATTTGACCAATTCGTCTATTGTCATTGACGTGCTTTAATCATTGGGGGCGGTTGCTCAGTGGTAGACCGCCTCCTCAGCTGCATGGGTTCTATATTGTTTAAATCCCAGTCCAAGTAAGTTCGTGTTAGACAAAATCGTGTCCGTTTTTTTCTCAGATCACTCTTGCTCCCTACCAATTATCATTCCCCCAATTCCTCTATTATCATTTACTTGCTTTAATCATTGGGCGCGGCGGCTCAGCGGTAGAACGCTTCCTCTGGTGAGTCAAATAAGTTTTCGTGCACAACACCGTATCCTTGGGTTTCCTCAGGGTAGTCTTGCTCCCCACTAACTCCTCTATTATCATTGATATTCGTTAATCATTGGGGGCAGTAGCTCAGTGGTAGAGCGCATTATCTGGTGGGCCAAGAAAGTTTGTGGTAGACATCATCGTATCCTCGGGTTTTGTCAGGATACGATGTACTCCCGCTTCTTCCCACTATTCATTCCACCAATTCCTCTGTTGTCATTGACTTGCTTTAATCATTGGTGCCGTGGCTCAGTGGAAGAGCGCTTGTTTTGGTGAATGGGTTCAATACTGTTTCGATCCCCGGCGTAGTAAATTTGTGGTGGACAAGATCGTGTCCGTCGGTTTTCGCAGGGTACTCCCGCCTCTCCCCACTTTTCATTGCACCAATTCCTCTATTGTCATTGTCATGAGTTAATTGTCGGGGCAGTAGCTCAGTGGTAGGTCGCTTTATCATGTGGGCCAAGTAAGATTGTAGTGGACATCATTGTATCCGTGGGTTTTACTTAGTGTACTCCCGCTTTTTCGCACTTTTCATTCCACCAATTTCTCTATTGTCATTGACTTGCTTTAATCATATGGCGCGTACGCTCATTTGTAGAACGCTTTCTGTGGTGCATGGTGCCTTTATTCTTTCGATCCCCTGGCAAGTAAGTTCCTGGCGGACAAATTCGTGTCCGTGGGTTTTCTCGGGGCACTCCCGCTTTTTCCCACTTTTCAGTCCACCAATTCCTCTCTTATCGTTGACATGCGTTAATCATTGAGGGCAGTAGCTCAGCGGTAGAGCGCTTTATCTGGTGGGCCAAGTAAGTTTGTTGTGGACATCATTGTATCCGTGGGTTTTCTCAGGGCACTCCCGCTGGTTCCCACTTTTCATTCCACGAATTTTTCTATTATCACTGACTTGTTTTAATCATTAGGTTCGGCGGCTGAATGGTAGAGCGCTCCTTTTGGAGCGTAGGGTCCTTATTGTTTCGATCCCCGTTCTAGTAAATTTGTGGAGGAGAAAATGGTGTCCTTGGGTTTTCTCAGGGTATTCCCGCTTCCTCCCACATATCCTTCCACCAATTCTATTATGATTCCCTGCTTCAATCATCCAGCGCTGTGACTCAATGATATGGCGGCTGCTCTTTTGGGCCAAGTAAATTTGTGGTGGAGATAATCGTATCCGTGGGTTTTCTGAGGCATCTCCTGTTTTTACCCACTTTTCATTCCATCTATTCGTCTATTGTCATTGACTTGCTTTAATCATTGGGGGCGGTTGCTCAGTGGTAGAGCGCGTCCTCGGTTGCATGGGTTCCTTATTGTTTGAATCCCATTCCAAGTAAGTAAGTGGTGGACAAAATCGTGTCCGTGGGTTTTCTCGGTTACTCTTGCTCCCTACCAATTTTCATTCCAACAATTCCTCTATTATCATTGACTTGCTTTAATAATAGGGCGCGGCGGCTCAGTGGTAAAGCTTCTTTTGGTGGACCAAGTAAGTTCGTGGTGCACAACATCGTATCCATGGGTTTTCTCAGGTTACTCTATCTTCTTCCCACTTTTCATTCCACCAATTTTCTTTTATCAATTACTTGCTCTAATCATTGAGAGCGGTGGTTCAGCGGCAGAGCGCTTACTTTGGTGCGTGGTGTCATTATTGTTTGAATCCCGGTCAAAGTAAGTTTGTGGTACACAAGATCGTATCCGTGGGTTTTCTTAGGTTACTTCCTCTTCTTCCCATTTTTCATTCCAATAATTCCTCTACTATCATTGACACATATTAATCATTGGGGGCAGCAGCTCAGTGTGGAGCGCTTTATCTGGTGGGCCAAGTAAGTTTGTCTTGGACAAGATCGTATCCATGGTTTTTTTCAGGGTATTCGTGCTTCTTTTCTCTTTCTAGCAATTTTTCTATTATTGCTTGCTCGCTTTAATCATTAGGCGCGGCGGCTCAGTGATAGAGCGCTCCCTCTGGTGCGATCTTTCACTATTGTTTCGATCACCGGTCAAGTAACTTTGTGCGGGAACAAGATCATATCTCTGGGTGTTCTGAGGTTA